>NC_133658.1:308090055-308462555 GCF_037893015.1 Macrotis lagotis | reverse complement strand
GGACAAAGAAGCAGAGTAAAAGCCAGCAGGAGGGCCTAGCAGAGTCGCCATTCTAGGAGGGCCAGGCTAGGAACCAGAAGGCAATCCCTTGACTTAATGGATTCCTGTCCCAGTATCTGCTGTGGCCAGGAGAATGGATAACCCAGATCTTACCCTATCTACTATCTTTATGCCTTGGGCTCACACCACTCCCAAAGACTAGAATCCTCCCCATCTCCACATCTGCTAAAATCCCAACTCAAATCCTTGCCATGAAGTTGCCCCACACTTCCCTCCCCACCACACCCAAAGTGGACTCCCTCCTTTGTCCCTATCATAGTCTTCCTTGTACTATCAATATTCTATGTGTCTAGGGGAGGCTTGGTGGCGCAGTGGATAAAGCACCAGCCCTGGAGTCAGGAGTACCTGGGTTCAAATCCAGTCTCAGACTTAATAATTACCTAGCTGTGTGGCATTGGGAAGGCCACTTAACCCCATTTGCCTTGCTAAATAACCTAAAAATATATATATATATATATTTTCTATGTGTCTAAATTCAGCCCCAACCCTCACCATTTCCCAATTCTACAGGCTACCTGCTGTAGAGAGTCAGTCAATAATCATTTTAGTCAGTTTGATTCAAGCCTTGTGCTAAAGAATAGAGATACAAAGAAAAGCAAAAATATGCTCCCTACTCTCAAGGAGTTAATATTCTAATAAAGGAGACAAAATGAAAATAATCATGAACAAACAAATGTAAATGGTACATAAGTGTGAATGGAAGGAAATCTCAGAGGGAAGGCACTAGCAAAAGGGGGAAACTGTTTCATTTCTGTCTTTATATCTCCAGTCTTAAATGTATTATCTTTCTTCTTGTGTGTATAAATAATCAAATGTTTTGTTGGGCAACAAAACTCTGGTCATAGACAATGGTCAGCTTTGGTGCACTTTGTTCCCTCCTTAATGGTAGCAATATATTATTTTCAAAAAATTGTTTTTGTGTTAGTTGAGAAGGATCTTCTGAGAAAAAAACAAATTACCAATAATTTTTAAATTAAATAAATGTCTGTAGAATGAAATTTAACTGAATCATCATCTGGGTCAGTTTCCTCTTAGCTAGTCATGTAGTTCTAGGGCTATCCTAAGCAAGGGTTCTTAACCTGGGGTACATAAACTTGTATGTGTTTTCTAATATTCTGTAATTGAATTCTAACATAATTGGTTTCCTTTACCATCCCATGTATTTTATTCAAATTTTGTTCCAAAAGGAAGTTCACAGATTTTACCAGATAGCAAAATAGGTCAATGCTGCAGAAAATGTTAAGAATCCCTGCCCAAGAGAGAATGAGGTGAAAGAAACATCAAGATGAGTCTAAAAGATTGGATGACGATTACCTAGAACCCAGAGAGGTGATGAGAGTCACAAAGGATAAAGTTCAGAATGTTTCATCCATCCCAAAACATGGAAAGGAAAAGTTGCCTTCACACAGAGATCTTGTAGCAAGTGCTCTGCTTGAAAGAGAAGAGGTTAAGAAGTGGCTCAAAGTTGAGTGGAGTGTTTTTGCAAGGTCTTCTGCAGGTGTGGAAAATGCAAGTACAAAGATGAAAGTCCTACCCCTCCAAGAGTCCCCTTTGGACCAGCCCCAGTTGTGATGGTGATAACTTGAAGATAAGACAATGCAAGATGCACAGACCAGATACTCACTCAAAGTCCCTGTCTCAGAAACTACCTGTTGAATCAAGTCTCAAGCTGTACCTCAGGGCAGCTAACTTGCAGAGAAAGCATCTGTAAAGCATTTATAATAATGTTATGTTCATAGTGCTTTAGAAATACTCAAGAAACCATAGGATGTAGAAGAAAGCAAAATGCATTGCCACCACCCACATAACCCTGTTGAAAGGGAGCTTTTAGAGGGAAGGGACTGTGTTATCTTTGTCCTCATATACTCAGTACCAAGTAGAGCACTTAGCTGAGCAGGCACTTAATAAATGTCTGTTGCTAAACCCTGGCTTTGATCATTTATTAGCCGTGCCCTGGTGGATTTTTGTCATTTAACTTTGATAAATGCTTACTGAATTAAATTAACTTCTCTGAGCCTCAGTTTCCTCATATGTAAAATGGACAAAATAATGTGTACTATTCACTTCAAAAGGTTTTTAGGATGTACTGCACATTTTAACACTCTAACAATCCAGAAATAAGGGGTAGAAGCCATGAATCAAGGAGAAACAAATGAAGCCCAAGCACAGGTTTATCTTTGTTCCTGTTCCAGGACTCTATACATAATGAGGTAGTCAATAAATGTTTGTGAAGACAATATGGCATAGAAAGTATAGTTGTGGAGAGAGAAGGGAGCTGTATACTCCAGAATATAGATTTAAAAAATATGAAGAGGGGCAGCTAGGTGGCGTAGTGGATAAAGCACTGGCCTTAGAGTCAGGAGTACCTGGGTTCAAATTCGGCCTCAGACACTTAATAATTACCTAGCTGTGTGGCCTTGGGCAAGCCACTTAACCCCATTTGCCTTGCAAAAAACAAAAAACAAAAAACATGAAGACTAGTTGAAACACTTATAATGAGAGGCAACATAGCATAATGGAAAGAAGTCAGAACTTTGGAGTATTAAACATGATATCACTTGACCTAAGTTCAAATCTCAGTTCTAGTGACCGTGGTCAGTTTGGACTAGTGTGTCAACAACTCTGGATCTTAATTATCTTATTTGGTCCTCATAACAATGCTATAAAGTATTTTTTTTCTGGTTTTTGCAAGGCAAATGGGGTTAAGTGGCTTGCCCAAGGCCACACAGCTAGATAATTTTTAAGTGTCTGAGACCGGATTTGAACCCAGGTACTCCTGACTCCAGGGCCGGTGCTTTATCCATTGCGCCACCTAGCCACCCCTTAATGCTATAAGTATTACAAATATTATCAACTACATTTTGCAGATAGATATAAACTGAGAGCCCAAGGTCACCCAACTACTAAGTGAGGAAGACAGAATTTGAACTTGTATTCTCCTGTTTCAAAGTCCAAGGTTTTTTCTTATTTGCCATGCTGCCTCTCTCAGTGGAGAAGAGAAGACCTAATATGGACATGATTTATTACTTCACGCATTTGAAGGACTGTCATAGGCAAAAAGGGGTAGGCTTATCCTGTGCAATTACAGAGGGAAGAAGTAGGAGCTGTAAATTCAAGTTGCTGGAAAGTAGAGTTTGGATTAAAATGGTTTAAGGGAAAAAATAAAAATTAAATTAAAAATTTTTTAAATTTAAATTAAAAAAAAGATGGGGGAAGGGGGCAGCTAGGTGGCGAAGTATGGAGCACGGAGCCTAGAGTCAGGAGGAACTGAGTTCAAATGTGATCTAAGACAATTAATAATTACCTAGCTGTGTGACCTTGGACAAGTCCCTTAATCCCACTGTCTTACAAAAATAAAAAAAAAAAAGATGGATTAAGGAAGTGCTGTGGCAAATAAAACCATTCAGCTACCCAACTTTGAACTGGGTTCTAAAGTAGTGAACTATCTGAACTCTGCCAACAGAGGCATTCAGAGGCTGAATGATCACTTGTCCTTGACAAAATGCCTGCAAGCAGATCCCTAGAGACCATCCAAAGAAGAGTCCCTAGGAAACTGGTAAAGGGCCTGGAGCTGATGCCATATATAGATCAATTAAAAGCTACAGGTATATATAGCCTGTAAAATGAGAACCTGGTTGGGACAGACCAAGGCTTTCAAGTATCTAATGGGCCATCACTTGAAGAGTGAATTGGGGGCTCCATCACCTCTAAGGTCCCTTCCAGACCTAATTCCATGAGCTTTGAGCTACAATTTGATCTAAAAGGTAAAAATAAGAGCAGCTAATGGAATAATAACTAACATTTACATAACATATCAAAGTATGCAAAGTACATCGTATATGTTATCTCATTTGGCCTTCACAATAATCTCCTGTGATATATTAGGAATAAGAAGTCAAATTTAGGTTTGATAAAAGGAAAACATTGGTAACAATTAGAACTATGCAAATGTAGAGTGGGTTGCCTCAGAAAGACATTAAATTTCTTTCAATGGAGGTATTCAGTCAAAAGCTAGCTAACCAACTTTTTTTTATCAGGGATCCTATAAAAGGAATTCTTATTCAGCTAAGAGCTGAACTCAATGACCTCTGAGGTCCCTTATACCTCTGAGCACTTAAGAGTCTAGAGATGGGAAGTTACACAGAAAAAAAGGAAAAGAAAAAAACAAACTGAGCACTGGAATAGATCTAAATTCTTAGCCAAAAATTTTACAAATGTGCCTCCCCCTAGCCCAGTGATTCCCAAATGCCAACATGCTAAGCACCTGGTTGAGGGAAGCAGGTGAGCCGAGGACTCTTTTCTTTAGGGAGTCCCATAGGGTGGGCTGCTTAGGTTACAGTTGGACTAGTGTGCCTGAAGAAGTGTGAGGGTTCTGTCGCACCCCACACAGAGAACAAAATTGTCCTCATGTTGAAACCATTCCCAACACATATACCCACAATAAGGGAATATCCAGGTGCCGGAAGTCTTTAGGCATTGCTGAGTCTTGAGAGAAGTTTCCCCCATAAATGTGAATTTGCCTCACTGGAGGTTTTCAAATAGGGTCCCAAAAGTTCACTAAGAACCATCTGTGCACACACAAGAGCCACCATATGGGTAGGCATGTGAAAGAGTAAAAGGAAATTCTGGACACCCTCACCAAAATAGAGAGCATTGCTTCACTGATTCAATAATGGTATGCCCTCTTTTCCAACTCTCCAAATCCTGCTCATCTTTCAAGGTCTAGGACAAGTGCCACCTCCTCCATCAAACCACATTAGGTCATAGAGGTCTTTTCCTTCTTTGAATTTAAATACTTATACCTATACTACGCATCATGCAATTAATCATATCCTACCTTGTGAATTCTCTTGTATTGCATTTAATAGTGCCTGACCAGTCATGTGACTATATCTTCTTCCACCTAGAACAAGTCCTTGTTCTAAACCTCTTCATGGAATGGAGAGTCCCTGGTTTCCTGGAAGAGATTGGGGGGCGGGGCACTGCAGTGGGGACCTCAAGCTTCAGCATATTTCAAACTGTATAGGTCAACCTGCAAAAGCTTTGGGAACAGACCTGATAATAGACCCCAGGGTCAGCTGGGAGAGAAAGGATATCAAAAGGTGTGGCATGCTGGAAAAAGCACTGAATTTAGAGAAGACTTGAGTTCAAGTCCTAGCTCTGCTAGAAGTCAACTAACTTTTAACAGGTGTCGTTATTTTACCTACAAAATAAATGAACTGGACTAGAATCTCTGAGACTTGTTATTCCTGAGGTCCATAAACTTAAAGAAATTGGTAATGATTTCAATATAACTAGCTTCTTTTATAATCCTCTGATTTTGTTTTATGAAATTAAAACATTATTTTGAGAGGGGGTTCATACATTTCCCCAACTTGCCAAAAAGGGTTCATCACATACATACACACAGCAATACCACTACCAGGCCTCTCTATCCCAAGGATACTAAAGAGGTGCCCATACACTGAGGAATGGCTGAACCAATTATGCAACAAGAATCAATGAAATAGTATTGTCATAAAAAAATTATGAAAAGGATGGTTTCAGAGAAAGTTTGTATGAAGTGAAGCAATGATATGAACAGAACCAGAGAACAATTTATACAATAATATCAACACTTTTTAAAAAAAACCATAAAACCATTAAATTTGAACTGAATGATACAATGATTGACCATAATTCCTGAACATCAAATATAAAAAGCATGTTTTCTATTTGGGATGTGATAACAGTCTTAGGGGCCAGGGAAAGATGAACATAGAGCAAGTGGGCCCCTCCTTACAATACTGGCTTTTGGGAACTCAGGATGAGCTAGGTGGCACAATGGGTAAAAACTTAAGACAGGAAGACTCATCTTCCCGAATTCAAATCTAGCCTTAGACACTTACTACCTGTGTGACCCTGGGCAAGTCTCTTCAGTATTTTTGCCAAGAAAATCCCAAATGGGGTCCTGAAGATTTGAAAACAACTGAATGACAAAAACCATCATGGAATTAAGATGTAAGGCTGCATCTGAAAGTATTTGCCTCAGTTTCCTCATCTGAGAAATGAGCTGAGAAAGGAAGTGGCAAACCACTCCAGGGTCTTTGCCAAGCAAACCAACCACAAATGGGGTCACAAAGAGTCAAACAACTGAAAAACAACTGAACCTCAACAACAAAAAAAAGATAGTATTTATTATATTATAAAGATTGAAAATCTTTGTAGTTTTCTATATGTGATTAAATGATCCTACAACCTTATTGTGCATCCTGGCTCTGGAATTATATAAATGCATGACCTTGGGCAAGTCACTTTCTTCTCTCTCTGCACCTCAGTTTCCTCATACAAAGAATGACACTAGATTAGATGACCTCTTAAGTCCCTTACCAACTCTAGATCTAAGATGCTATGAAGTAAATTCTATGGTTTTTTTTCTTTCTATCCCCTATAGAACCTAGCACAGTTACCTGCTCATACTAGTAATTGATTTAATTTTAAAATGTCAAAGACAATCAGGAAGGGTATCTATCTCTGGAAGGATCACCCTATAGAATATAAGGTCCTTGAAACTATATCTCCAGTACCTAGCAAAGTACCTGCAACATATGGAATAGGCTTTTAAAAAATGCTTTTCCAGTGGAATTGATTGTAAAAATCTTTTTAGTGAAAAACTGCTTTCAGATACAGCCTTATATCTTGTCATTCCATGATGGTTTTTTAATTGTTCCATTGTTTTCAGGACCCCAATTGGGATTTTCTTTTCTTTTTTGTTTTAAATTTTATTTATTTATGGCAATGGAGTTAGGAGTATCTTGCCCAAGCTCATACAGCTAGACAATTATTAAGTGTCTATGCTCAAATTTGAACTCAGGTCCTCCTGACTCCAGGTCCTCTACCCTATCCACTATACCAGCTAGCTGCCCCCTCATATGGGATTTTCTTGGCAAAAATACTAAAGTTTCCTTTTCCAGATGAGGAAACTAAGACAAATAGGTTAACTGATCTGCCCAGAATAACACTGCTAGTAATGTCTGAGGCTGGATTTGAACTCAGGAAAATGTCTCTTTCTGACTCCAGGCCCAGCAGTCTAACCACCTTAACAGCTAGCTGCCCTGCCTAAGGTATAGCCCTAAGAAAAGACTAGGTGGACTAGAAGACCTCCTGAAGTCTTTTTTTAGCATAATGAAGTAGAGCTCACCAAGACAGAATATGAAACTTCAAAAAAACAACACATTCCCTTTAGAATTTTCCTTGAATCCAAAGTATAAATTCTCAAATTATATAAAATTTCAGAGATCAAACAGCTAAATAACATCAGTTCCACAGTCACCTAAATGAAATGTAACTGTTGTTTCCACTGCTTCCTGCAAGGCAATCTGTATAAATCCACCTAAGGAACGCTAATTATGAATCCTAGAATTTTAACAACAAACACATAAACTGAGCAATCCTAGGAGCCAAATAAGTGGTCTCCCTATTCTCCCCACCTTCCCCCCCAAAAACCCACCCACATATTTATACATTAATAACCTAGTTTCACCTGGCTTGACTGCAAGGTAGGTAGGTTGTAGTGAGAAAGAGGTTCTTCATACACAAGGGTCTATGAGCCATGGGCCTACCTTCCACCAACCCCTAGCTGGCCCCCTAAGTCTTCTTTCTGAGAGTGAAATATGAACTGTTTTGCAAAACAATTACATAAACTGAATAATGCTATGAATCAAACAAATTGCCTTCCCATCCTCGCTCTATCCTCCCCAAAACCTACCCTAACACATATTTACACATTGATGACCTGGTTTCACATGGCTAACTTTCAAGGGTGTTGATCATCCTGAGTTCCCAAAAGCCAGTATTGTAAGGAGGGGCCCACTTGCTCTATGTTCACCTTTCCCTGGCCCCTAGTCAACCCCCACCATCTCTTTCCTGCACAGAGTAAAATGTGAATTCAGCATTCAGAGGGGATGTTGCCACCCTCCAGATTGGAGGCAAACTTCCAGCTAGCTACAGGACAGCTGCCACAGAACACAGAGTCCAGGTGTCAGAAGGAAATTAAAATAAACGACCTTGCTACATTTTTCATCATCCATTCATAAAAAATACAACAGCGACTCGAAAGTAAAATAGGTCAGCTCTGTCAGATTTACGGTGACTTGGAAGTCTAAACGGCACCCTTAATGACTCCAGACCCAATCCGGCTCCTGGAGGCAAGGTCTGTGCCTTATAGGCCAGCCAAAGCTGCCCCAATAATTCAGAAAGGGGGAGGAGAGATATTGTCTGGGTCACACAACATTCTGCCCCATTAAGTGGCTGCTTAAGGAAAGGGTCAGAAGGTAGTTAGGATGGAACATGGCAGTGATGTTAATCCCAGCAGTGTCCTTTTGTGAGAAAGCCCAATATACAAAAATCCAAACTATTAAAAGTCTTGCATGACTATGACTAAAAGATTCTTTGTTTTACAAAAAGCTTTCTCTGAGAAATATCTTTAAGAGCCAATGCCCCCCAAGAGCACTCAAAATCTGATTTGATTTACAAAAACCCAAGACTCACTAGTTCTCAGTAATACAGCTCCTCTTCTATAAAGTGAAGTAATCTTGTACTATGAAGTCATGGAACAGAACAAAATCAAAATTTCGCCTACAAATGAGATTCACCAAGTACCCACCCCTCCCAGGAGTGTAAGGTTTCCAGCTTGTTTCTCCCATACTCCGACTATCTCCATCTTATAACTCACATACACACACGCACACACACACACACACACACACACACACACACACACACAAACAAACAACACACCCTCCTCATGTCCCACATTCTCCTACCTCCACAATGGTTCTGAGGATGCCCAAAGACAGAAAGCAATGCTCTGAGGAAAAGCCAACTTCTCCTTGCAAGAGCAGGTTAGAGAAGAAACTTCAGTTACTTCCTCTGGCTCAGTGTTCCCTTCAAATCCCTCCCCACCAGGTGACAGATGGTGGCAAAGCCTTCAGGTGGCAGCCCACATGCCAGGTAAGGGCTTTCAAGTTGCCTTTTTTTTCCCTTCTCACCCGCACCCAGAAAAGGCTAAAATAAGAACTTTTTTTCCTAATACATAAATAAAGCAGGTGTACCTCGTTCTAAGAAACTTCCCAAATGTACAAAATTCAAGAAGCTAGATGGTGATTATCTGCTTTACAAAAGAATTCTTTGCTTTACAAAAGGATTCCCTGCAGGGTTCCTTCAAACAGTTAGCTTCCCCTAGTGCATTTAAGTGTTTGTCTACAGATCATTAACAGCCTGACAGAGGGGGGTAAGAGAAATAAAGCCATTGCCAATTAGAGAACAATCAGAAATGAAAGTAGCACAACCCTGAAATGATAAGGTAAGTCAATGGGATAATAGGATCTGATTTACACACTATTTTTATAGAGAAACATAGATGGGTAAAGTGAGAGACTTTGATAGAACTATCTATTTAAAATAATGACAAGGAGAGAAGACAGTCATTGTCATCTGAGGAAAGGAAGAAAGAAAATGGGCATTTGAAATGGGAAGAAGGACTACCAAAATGAGGTATTCCATTTTAGGTGCTAGAGAGATTACAGTTCTTGGGCTCGTCAGAGTAAGAAAGAATAAAGAAAATTTCACCAAGTCCAACACTTTCAACAGGAGAGAAGTCTAAATATCTGGTCAATAATCAGTAAATCTATGCTTTCCATTCCACAAGCTCTCTTAAAGCCCTTAACAGTTTAAATAGTTTATAAAGTAAGAATGTAAGCCATTTCTTGGATAAAGGTGATGGTCTTGCTTTCCTAGAAGATTTTGATTTCATCATTGAAGTTAACTGATAGAATCCTAGAACCACAGAACACCAAGATTGTAATGTTCTTAGAGATTCTAACAGAGCAGAAAATGGAGTGGAAGTAATTTGCCCAAGGTCACACTAATAGCCACAGAAATCATTGCTTCAGCAAATATTAAGAGCCTATTGTGTACCCAACCCTGGGCTGGGTAACTGGAAGCAGAAGTCACAGTACTTGCCCAAAGAGTTGAGGGATGACCTAAATGAAAGAAAGAATACATGATTTGGTACAGATATACACACAGATAAAGAGTTAGAGAAATATGAATGATATGATTTAGGCTGTGTCTACTTTGAGCCTGAGTTTCATCTGTGGGTTTTTCAGCTCCCAAGTCTTTGGCTATTTTATATCACAGAATTTCAATGTTGTTGTCATTGCTGTCTGATATTTCACATCACAGAATCTCAATGTTGTTGTCTGACTAGCTCACATCATAGAATTTCAATGCTGTTGTTGCTGCTGCTGCTGCTGCTGCTGCTGCTGCTGCTATCTTCTTGGCAAAGACACTGGAGTAGTTTGCCATTTCCTTCTCCAGATCATTTTACAAATGAGGAAACTGAGGCCCACAAGGGTAAATGAATTGCCCAGGGTCACATAGATACTGTCTAAGGCTGGATTTGAAACTAAGGTCTTCCTGACTCCCCAAGGGGTGCTCAATTTACTGCATGACTTAGCTGCCCAATCTCATTACTGGAAGTGATTAAAAAAAAAGTCATCTAATCTATCCTCTAACAGAAATTTTTCTGTACAACATACTGGAGAAGTGGTCCCCCAACCTCTGCTTGAAGCCATTCAGTAACAAGATACAATTCATTTACCTCCAGAGGCAACTCAATGCACTTGGAGATAGTTCTTTCCTCGATATCATAGGAATAATAGGTTTAAGGCTAGAAGGAACCTTAGAGGATATATAATTCAAACCACTCATTTTATACATGGAGACTGAAGCCTATAGAAGTGCACAATTTGCCTCAATCTATAGAAATCTATAGAAAAGACAGAACTTGAATGTGGGGTCCTCTAACTAAATCCAGAATTTTTTTCCTTTACACCAAAATCTTCCCATCAATTAAATAATTCATCAGTTTCTTATCATCGGAAGTCAGAAGGAAAAAAGATTAGATTCAGTTCCATCCACTCATCTGCCTTTCAATAAATGTACTGGCTAAGAGTATAGGAGAAAAAATACATCCCTCTTATGGTTGATATACAATTATTTTTCTAGAATGAGATAGGGCAGTTAGGTTACTTCACCCTGTTTGCCTCAGTTTTCTCATCTGTCAAGTGACTTGGAGAAGGAAACAGCAAACCACTCCAATGTCTTTGTCAAGAAAACCCCAAATGGGGTCATGGAAAAGACTCAACTTTATACTACAGGATGAGAGAACCTGTCCATTCAAGGTAGATGTTTAATCAGCATTAGAAATTTAAGCTAAAAGAAAAAAAAAACAAAATCTTCAAAAGATACAGATACTTTTTTAGAATGCCACCCATACCAGGGGGGAAAAAAGATGAGTTTCAGTCAGGAGAACAGAAAAAAAAAAAATCATGTCTTTTGTCTGGAAACCTAAAAACAAAATGACAGTGGAACTGCATTTAACTTTTAATAAATGAACTTTTTTCCCCTTCCCACCTTGTTTCCCACAGAAATCTTTTCCATACCCTTCCATAAAATCATGCTTAGAGATTCTACTGAAATCAAATCAATAAGCATTTATTAAGTTCCTACTATGTATTAAGCACTAAGAAATACAAAGAAAAAGTAAAAACAGTCCCAACCTTCAAGGAGTTTATAACCTAGCCAGAGGAACAACATGCTTGTAAATAATTATGTACAAATAAGAATAAACTGGAGATAATCTCAGAAGGAAGGCAATGTGAACACACTGAACACCTTCTTTTGGTTTGATTTAGTTTTATATTTCAATCATAAAGGTAGCACTTGAACAGTCCATCTTTCATTCCCTGATCTTGCAAACCAGGTCCACCTATCTCCTTTCTAACTGTACCTGTCTTTGATAAAATTTTGTGCTCCTCTTGTGTACAGATCTTCACTGAAAATATGCAGCAATTCTTGCCCACCATAGTCTTTCTACTCATCTTTTGGAAAACTGTTCATTTTGATTCTTTGAAGATCACTGTGTTTCATGACACAAATCACATTATCAGAAAACTAGTGTTTAAAAGAATGATTTTTGCATCAAGGTAGAATAACAGTGACTTCAAATCAGAAGATTGGCGCTCAAATGCTACCCTGTTACTTATTAGCTGTGTAATCCTGGGCAAGTCACTCAACCTGAATCTCAGTTCCTTCATCTATATGAGTCTATTTATATGTAAATATATGAATATTTTCATACATGGCTGCAAATATGATGTTTAAACATAACTACCTGACTACTCAAAACATTATAAGTAATATGCTTTCTTCACCATTTGTTTTTTCCTGTGTAGATGGTTGGACTGAGTTCTTTTGAAGTCTCAATGAAAAAGCTCTGTAGTTTTGGGAGATGTGAAACTATCAACATTATGTCACCTACAAAAAGAAACTTCTTAAGTATTAGATAGTAAGCTCCTTAAGAGTGGGGATTATTTCATCCTTACTACTGGTAAACTGAGGACCCATCACAATGCTTTGTATATAATAGACACTTAATAACTATTTGATAGATTGATAGACTGATCGATTAAGAAATTTCCCTGTCTATTTGGACTTTGCTCTAGTGCAAAGTCCTAGGCTTCAGGCAGGAGAAAACCACTTGGCAGTTGTTTTGGGAGTCAATTAACCAGTGTGTATCTACTAAGAAACCATGCTAGCTGCCTATCAATCTACAAAGTTAAGAAATGATCCCTGTCTTCAAGCTTTTATAAACTAGCTGGAAAAACAAATCACAGATACATGAAATGGAGAATAAGACAAACCCATATAAAATCGAATGCTAAATTTTATAGTTCAGACCTTAAGAGCTCTGAGAAGTCAGAAGGGGTTTGGGGTGGGGAGAAGGTCAGTCAGTACTGGCAAGAGTAGCTGGGGTAGGCTTCCAAGAGGAATTGTGCATTTTGAAGGGTGAGTAAGAATTTGGATAGAAAGAGAGCAGAAAGGTATATTTCAGGAAGTAAGGAACATGAAAAAAGACTGGAAAAATTTGCCAGGGTTGGTATAAAACCAAAAGGCAAACACTCCCTAAGAAAGAAATTCAGAGGTCAGTATAGGCTCGATTCCTCATGATTTAAAAGAATCTCAAGCCAGGACTCCAAGTCCAGTGTTTGTGAACCCCAAGGTGTCCCTGATTATCTTGATGAGTATTACAAACTGCTTTAATACAGGGGGGTAACTGTTAGTTCCCTTGAAATTTTATAACTGAATCTATGGTATGTAGCCCTTTTTAGAAAGAACATGTCACCAAATCAAACAAAGACAGGGCACTAAAACTCAAATAATCACAGCAGGAAACCCAAGATATTGTGTCTGTACAGTCTCACTCATGGTCCCACACAATAAGTCAACTAATAGAGGGTTTTTTGAAGATGGTTTTTGATGATGTTACTGGATTCCAATCCACTGTCAGTGGAGAAAAGGGGACTTCCATCAACCAGTTGAGGTGGGAATTCTGGAAAATGACTAAGTAATATTGAGTTGTCCCAGGAAAGACATCACATAGCATAGGAGGAAAAAAACATAAGGCTGGAAGTAAAAATATGTAGATTCTGCTGCTTTCTAATCTGAGCTTTGTTTCCCTATTTTGTAAATGAGAAAATACATTAAATGATCTCTAAGATCTCCTCTGGTTCTAACATTCTATTGCTCTATAGTGCTGTGAATTACCCTTTGGGAAAAGCAAAACTGGGGAAAAGAACCAGGAAAGAGCAATGGATTTCGGAAAATGCAGCTTATTTCTCAGTGACTTTCTCCAGGTCTGGTCAAAGGTTTGAATCGTCTCTCTCTCCCCTCCTCCTATCCTCAGAAGCTAGTTATTCATCTTCTCTTTTAATCCCCAAATGCTATTGGAAAAGTCAACTGCAATACACAGTCAACTGTCGTAAGAAACTGTCTTCATTTTTGACTTCTAATTCTGCTTTAATGCCTAATTCCATTCTTAGAACTATGAATCTGTAGAAGATGAACCTAAGGTTACAACCTCTTCATCTAGCCTTGCAAGGCAAATAAAAATAGCTTCGGAGCTCAGCTCCTAGTCTTATTCTCTATGGGCCCTGGAAGCAATGGAATCAACAGAATTGAAACCACGTGCCATATAAATACATAATGCACAAAGAGACTCTACCAAAATCCCCTTGACCTTCTAGTTTTTCCTTGACTTCATAGCTGCCATTATCCCCAGTGAAGCAGTGAATGGAATAGCATTGTCAAAGTGATAGCAGGCCTGCAACAACTTTGGTTGCCAATTTCTCCAGTAGTTAAGCAGTAAATGGCGTTAATCGGAATGATAACCTGTTCAATTCTACATTTATGCAAATAACAAAGTTTTGGCAGTGCACTCGGTGATTTGAACAGCAACACCTGCCAGGAGCCAGTCCATGTGTCTGACAAATTTGCTACTCTATTTTCATAATCTGTGAAATTACAGTACAGGACCAAATCGCTGGCTGCTGGCACATCCCCTGGAAGGGAAAAGGCAAAAATACCCAACAGCAAACAAACAAAATTCGACTTTTCCAAAAGAAAAAAAGAACCTCTATTCTCTCCGAATGGGCCAACAGGCCAGTAAACTAAGCAAACCCCAACCAATTCGAAGTGATGAATAATAATAGTATTTGTATTTCAATTCTTCAATTGAGTAAGAAAGACAGTTTATATTTACATATCACTTCAAGAATGCAAAAGCCTTTAGCCAGCACTAGTTCATTCGACCCTCAAACCAGTTGGGTAAAGCCTATGGATAAATGGCTTCATTATTCCCATTTTACATTATTCCCATTTGAGGCCCAGACACAAGCCAATCGGGTCTAGGTCAGGCAGCAAAGCAATAGCTTACATTCATTAGCACTTACAAGCCAACAAAGTGAATTCCGAGTAAAACAGGCTTTCACATTCCCCCCCCCACTTTATCAAAGAAAAAGCTTCACACCCAGAGGTGTGAAATGACTAGCACAGGGTCACACGGGGCGGGTGGCAGAGCCCCTACAACAAGGCCAGTCTTCCAGCTGCCTCAGTCTCCCTTCTCCAGCAGCCGGAGAGCCCCTGGCCAGGGGGAGCTGATGGATACCCCCACCGCCCAAAAGGCCGGATAGGGGAAATCACATGTCAGAAGTGATTGAAAGTGCAGAAAAAGAGAAGGAAAGGAAAAAGCGAGAGATGAGAGGATTCTGGTGCCAATCCCAGGTCCATGCATCAGCCTCAAACCCCACCCACCGCTAACTAGGAAGCCCCCCCCCACCTCCCCTGCCACCCTTCCTCCGAGTCTCCCCCAACTCCCACAAAAAATAACCCGATTGAGTGCGCTCATTACTTTGTCTGTGGTCCCAGCTTCCCAGCCATGGAGCAGGTAGGAGGGGAGCAGTTCCCAATGGCAGGAAACGGGGAGCAGGAAAGCCCAAGGTGAAGGCTTTGGCCAGACTGAGTGCGGTGGAGCAGTCCTCGGGCCGGCCGGCGGGGTTCTCACTGCACTCCACCCCCTCCCCTCGGCTCCCCCCCTCCCTTGGACTCCTCTCCCCTCTGAATACCCTGGCCTTCACTCAACCAAAGGAAATGAAAGACAGACTAAGACAACAGCCTTCTGGGGAGGGGAGGTCACGATGGTTTCCAGCCGCACACTGTGGCTTTATCACCCTCAGGACACAAGTTAAGCCCTTCCTCTCTTTCTTTTTCTTTTTCTTTTTTTTTTTAAGGGGGAAAAAATCCAGGCATCTCCAAAAAAAAGTGACTTCTATTTGCTTAAAATTTTGGTTGGGCTCCATTCCCCCAGAAATGCCAAGCAGGCAAAAGCAACAGGCTAATTCAAACCATTCTTGGATGGTTTCCTTCAGCGAGGGGGAGGGGGCCGGGGCCGGGGCCGGGCCCGGGGGCCGGGGCCGGGGGCCGGGGCCGGGCGCGCCTTCGCTGTCGGATTTTTCCCTTGTTATCCGGGAGTGTCGGCTCTTCCCGGTGTCCGCGGGCAGCGCTGGACAGCAGCGTCTGCGGTGACATCCGCTGACAGCCCAGAAGGGCCGGGGCGCAGCTCGGGGCCGCCCGCGGCTCCCAGTCCTCCCCCAGCCCGGCCCGGCCCGGCCCCGGCCCCGGCCCCAGAAGGGGCGAGCCCTCCCCTTCCCGGCAGCCCGCTCCCCTCCTCGCGGCTCACCCCCCCCCCCCACCAGCTCCCCGCCCGCCCGACCCCTCTCCCTCACAGAAGGGTCGGACCCGCCACTGCCTGTCAGTCCCTGACGCCGACATGCTCGGCCAATTACCAAGGGCAGCAACCGTCAAGAGCAGAGGCCGGGCGGGCCTCCACAGCCAGAAGCCTCCAAAAGCAAGCTGTCCCCCGACTGGCTCGGCAGCCAGGCTAGCCACGTTTTTTTCCTTTTAATTAAGACCGATGCACCCCCCCCAATGATGTCATTTTCCAAAAGCTGCCAATTTTTAGCCAGTCAACTCTGAAATAAAACCGTTTAACACAAAATGAGGCATTTTATAATCCCCTATACATTTTTTTCCTGAGGCTGGCACACTGTGTTTAAACCTGCTGCCAAAAAATCCAACCAATAGTCTATCTTTCTTTTAAAGCCGTCTATGAGTTAAATATCATTTGTACTTGCTCTTTTCCTCCCCTAAAATTCTAATTCTCCCTCTCACTTTCTCTGGTTGTCTCATCTATTCCTCTGGCTTTCCCTAGTTTCCCCTTCTCTGCCTTCTTTAGGCAAGAGCCCAAGTGTGTGGGTATGTCTACATGTGCTGAGCTGAGCTCCAGATGCCAGAGAGCTGGAACAAAAGTGGCCTTATTGACACTGCTGCCCTGAGAACAGTCTGGTCTCCATGAAACCAGATGGAAGTAGATTTGGGGGGTTTCTAGTTATCTTGTTTTAATACCCTATCTAACCTGGGTTGGAGTGATAGTCTATGGCCCAGGCTGTTTCTGCTGCCACCCACAGAGCTTCAGCTCACAAATGAGACCACAGTGGAAATGAACATCTATGTTTTTCATGGAAAAAAAAAATCACCAGATCAGAACACTGGGACACTGGAGTTCTAGACCCAGCTCTACAGCTAACTAAATTCACAATGGGGTCTTAGCAAAGTCCTTTCCTATTCTCTGACCATCAGTTTCACCATATGCAAAATAAGTTGACTTGATGACCTACTCAGTCCTTTACAATTTTGATGCTCAAATTCTCTTAGGATTATTATTTCCCAATTTGGGGAGAGGGGGAAGCACTAAATAAACCTTAACCAAAGTTTTAAGACCCCCACATATCCTCACTAGGAAGTTGATGTTCTTTAGTTGTATTTGCCTCTCCTGGATCTATTGTCAGCAAGGTCATTTTTGTTAGAATTCTGTAGCATCTGGGGCTTAGAGAGAGAGAGAGAGAGAGAGAGAGAGAGAGAGAGAGAGAGAGACAGAGAGAGAGAGAGAGAGAGAGAGAGAAAGAGAGAGAGAACAGAGTTACATTCACTGGCAGCTTCTTATTTAGGAAGAGAAGACAAGACCAAAGGATTCATCAGCTTTCTTTGATTAAGTACCTACACTTATCTCAAAAGGAGACTGGGATACTTCCAACTGATATTGATGGCATAAAAGAGAAGACAGAGCATATTATTGTTGGAAATAATACTGAACTTAGAGTGTTAGAATACAGTGTCCGAGCTGGAAGGAACCTTAACATAATTACTTTAAAAGGTAATAAACTGAGGCACTGAGAAGGGAAATAAGGTTCACAGGAAATCTGTAGTTGGATGACCACCAGTTAGAGACATCAGAGAAAGGCTTCTCATTCAGGGAAGGGTTTGGTTAGCAGGGTCTCTGAGGACTTTTCCAATTCTGAGATTCTATTATTCCATGAATTTTAGCCTAAATGGCAGCACAGGAAATGAAGGAAAGAATCAATCTATATACTAGGACAACCCAGAGGGGAGGTTAAAGGTGTGAAGTGGGAAGGAAAGTCAGTTTTGGTTTATAATCTCATCACATTTTATTAGACTAAAAATAATAAGATCAGACTCAGGAAAAAAATATTCCATTTCCTGGTTCCAGAGATCACTTCTAGATCAAAACTAGTCTCTTTAACCCCAACTAGAACAACCTTCCTTCTTTACATGAAAATACTAGCTAGCATTCTGTAACTGATAAATTGTGGGATGCTATTATCAACACTGTCTTACCTGACACATACTAGGGGCTTAATAAATGCTTATTGACTGATTGATTGAAAACTATTCTTCATTTAGAAAAGAATTCACAACAGGTTTTCTTAAAATAGCATAAATCTTGAATACATTAGACAGCATTCTATTCCTGCTTGCCTCTCCAGGAATAGGCGTTCATTCTGCAAAAAGCAAACTCTATCAGTACTGAAATTCTCTAAATCTTCTGAGGGCTACAGCAAGTACAAAGCAAGGAAAAGCCAAGAGTGCTCACCTGGGAATCAGACAACTGATAAAAAGTTGGCTATAGAGAAACCACCACTTACCACTCACTTGCTGGGGCCAAAAGTCTATGGTCACCAACCATTTTAGGGACCTTTCATTATATAGTACTAACAGGATAAAGGAAGATATAATAGGGTCAGAGTCCAGAGCTCTGTGGCTGGTAAGTAACTGTCTGTTGCTCCTCTGGGAGAGGAAGAACAGAGATGCACTTCCCTCTGGGAGTGCCTGTCTGTGTTCCCTCAGTATTTTGAGTCACTAGTGCTGCTAAAGCACATTTGTTTTAGTTGTTTCCCTTAAACTTAAATCTAGGAGAGACCATCTCAAGGAGAAATGAGAGAATTGATTGCAATTCCTTCCTACAGAGGAAGAAATCAAGACCCAGGAAGTAGGAAGGATTTATGGGCAGTCTCATAAAACTAGTTTTAGTGGCAGGACTAAATTTAGAAGGAAGAGAGTATTTTCTTAAGTGTCTACTACTATCTTCCAGGTACTTCCAGGTATTTTTAGATTAAAAACCAAATATCCAGGGTCCCCCTTTCACTATGGAGACATGACTTTTGAAAAGGAAGCCATTGCTGAGAGCTGCTATTATTTATGTTCCTGTTCTGTCTCCCACATTTGAATGGATATTTTCAGTAGACTAGAAACTCCCCAAAGGTAACAATTCTATTTTTCCCTATAAGTTAAGAGGTACCCAAAGTCATGGATCACCTCTCTGAGAATATAGTCTACCATAAGCCTTCTTTTTTACTGTCAAAGAGCAGAAACTTCTTTTTCTTTTCATTTAGGAACCCAGGAGAGTCCTGTAATCAGGAAGATTCATTTTCCTGAATTCAAATCAGCTACTTCCTTTTTGGGTGGCCCTGGGAAAGTCACTTAATCATGTTTGCCTCAGTTTCTTCATCTCAAGACTAAGCTAGAGAAGGAAATGGAAGACCACTCTAGTATCTTTGCCAAGACACCTCAAATGGGGTCACAAATGAAGTCAGCCATGATTGAAAAATGACTTAACAACAAGACACCCAAATGGTAAGCAAACCAAAAAGTCACACAGTTTTTAATGACTGGGTTTGGGCATCATAGCTGCCTTAGGAAATTTCTAGACAACAGACTATATGGAATATATGTATTGACCTGAAGAGTTCTCCTAAGGAAAAAAGTCCCAAGAATTTTAGTCCAAACTAAAGAGAGTAAACAGTTAATTCAATAATCTGGCTCCATCAGTCCCTTTTCAGAGTAGAAGGGCCTTTAATATTAAAATATGTTGAATAAACAAAGGATGGCTCACTTTGTTGACTAAAAAACATTGAACTTTGAGCTGCACAGTTCTACTTTCCATAAGAATTAACTAGAAACTCAAGTGGTTACTGATGATGATGATGATGATAATGGTAACAACAATAATAATGAAAAATCTTGTTTTGAATTGTAAAACTGATTAGCCCAAGTGTTCATCAGTCAGCTATTTTATTATTACACATGTGCTTAACCTGACTTCAATTCTTCCTCTATAAGATGAAGGAGTTGGACTCATGGCCTCTGAGAACCTCTAGTTATAAAATTTATGAAGCCATGATCCTTTTCTGGCATCATGACAGAAAGGAAAGAGTAATGGATTTGGCATTATCCCTGGTTCAAATCCTACTTGACACTTTCTATCAGTGTGACCTTGGGCAATTAAGTTATCTCTCTGGATCTCAGTTTCTTCATCTGTAAAATTGGGGGGAGGGGTGTTTGAACTTAATGGTCTTTGAAGTCTTTTCCAACTCTAAGGTAATGATCCTATGATCCCATGGCCTCAAACTCAAAATTTGTTTCTAAGCAGGAACTCTCCTCACATGAATTTCCAATGTACTTTCTGTCTGTTTCAGCTAGTAGGATCCACACAAAAAATTTTGGGTAGGCCAAAGTAGTATAGAAAAAAAGGAAAAGAAAAGAGAAAAGAAGAAAAGAAAAGAAAAGAGTTCTGCTTAGAAAAAGGAAGAAAAGAAAAAACTGCAAGTCACTTGTGCACTTGCTGCTCATAAGAAGAGAAAGCAGGAGAAGGTACCCTCATCATGGGCCATGTTTCAAGTACTAATCATGACTATCAGGTAGAAGAATCTCATAGATATCCCAGGTTTCTGTGCCTCCCATCAGCCTTCAGAGAACCCAGCCTTCCTATCTCTACTCTATTTAGAGGAATAAGCCTTCCCTCTATGCTCATAGTTGCTGGCCAATACCAAGTTTCTTAGTGATGTTGACTGGTAAAATTGATAGAGTAGAAGCAGCTTATGGGCAGGAATGAAGTCGTTTTTTATCTATGTTTTACTCTGAGCATAAATGCTTCATAAATGTTTGCTAAACTGAATGATTCCTAAGGAAAGTAGCACTTTACCATTCATCAAGTCATTTTCAAATAGGGATGAGGAAAAAGTTCATCAGAATAAGGGACTGGGATGGATAGGATAAAAGTAAAATAGGCAGGTATGCACTTGAAATCTATATCACACAATTTAGCATTAATGCCAGATGACTCCAAGGTCTTAACTATTATAAATCTTATCTCCTGTGTACTTTGCAGCTTCTTCATTAAAAAGAAAAAGGTCTGTCTACTTCTGATATATCTCTCCCAAAGTCTAGCACAGAGCAGACCAGCACCCAATGGGCATCTGAATTGAATGAGTACTGAGACTTCAGAGATATGCAATCTAAAACAGATAGCATCAACACAAATGGGTAATTATTCAACAGGAATGGGTGTTGAACCTCAGTGCAGGAAGCTAGTTTTGATTTCCCCCTGAGATCCAAAGACTGTTCTGCTCATTTTGGCACAAGCAAACAACAACTGACTCAAAGCTTCAGAATATGCAACACAATCTGGGAACCCAATCTGAGAATTTCATCCCACTCACTTCTCCATAAAACTAACCTCCATTATCTGTTTCTTGTGGGTTTTTGAAAGAAAATCAGAAGACAGGAAGGAAAGGCAGGGTAGGCAGGTAGGAAAGAAGGAAGGGAGAGAGGAAGGGAGTTGTAGTAAGGGGAAGGGTGAAAGGAAGGAAGGAAGGAAGGAAGGAAGGAAGGAAGGAAGGATTGAAGGAAGGAAGGGAGGGAGGGAGGGAGGGAGGGAGGAAGGGAGGAAGGTGAGCAAGGAAGGAAAAAAATATTAACTCATTTGATCCTTACAACAATCCTGAGAGGTAAATTATGATCATCATTTTATAGTTGAGGAAATCGTAGCAGACTTGATCAGAGTCACACAGCTAAGTGTCTAAAGTAGAATTTGAATTCAAATCACACTGATTCCTGGCCCAGCATCCTATTCACTGTGCCACCTAGCTTGTGCATGAAAAGTTATTTCACCTGGATTCTGTTCCAATGACTGAAAGACTAGAAGGACCTGGAAAACCCAGGATGACTTTTAAAAATGGTAAAAGTAGCAAATACCCAGCTGTGTGAGGATGATTCTTTAGTATGAAGGTGCTTCAGGGACCTCATAAAATGTTAGAGCTAAAAAAGGACCTTAGAGATCATCTGTTCATTGTCTCCCCAATAAAATATAAATTCCTCAAAGGCAGGAATGTTTTCATTTTTGTTTTTTGTAACCCTAGAACCTAACAATCATTTAATAAATGCTTTCTGGTTGATTAATCTAACCTAGTGATTCTTTAAGTACAGTTCCACATAATTGTATTTCGGTATAAATAGATTCTATTATAATTCTATGTATTTTTATTTTATGTATTTAAAACCATTCTTCTAAGAAAGAGTCTATATACTTTACCAGATGGCCAGTCCTGAACAGTAAACAAATAAACAGAAAAAAAAAATAAAGCAAAACAAAACAAAAAAATGGTTAAGAAGCCCTGGACTAATCCAACCTTTGCATTTGACAAGATGAGAACACTGAATCTCAGAGAAGTCTGACAGTGATAACATCAGAGACAACAAGTAGCTAGAGCAAGATCTACAACTCAAGAAGCACTGTCTCTCCCTTGAAGTAGGAAGGGGATTAAAAATCCTGTAGTTTAACCTGCTCTCCTCCTTTGACAGATGAGAATGTTGTTCAGTCATTTCAGTTGATTCTGACTGGCCATGACCCCATGGGGGGAGTTTCCTTGGCAAAGATAATGGAGTGGTTTGCCAACGTTTCCCGGTCCAGAGCATCCAACACATAAGGAAACTGAGGAAAAGTGATTTGCCCAAGATTACACAGCTGGGCAGTGTCTGAGGCTGAATTTGAAACCAGGTCTTTTTGCCTTCAAACCTGCACTCTATGGACTCCATCACCTTGAATTTTCCAGATGAGGAAACTGAGACCCTAAAAGGGAGGGAATGACTTGCCTGAAGGCATATAATTCAGTAAGTAGCAAAGCCTCCTAAGGCTGTTTTTTTTCCTACCACACATCATACTGGCTCTTCAAGAAATGTTGGTTGTGTGTGTGTGGTTTTTTTTCCCCTGGAAATCCAGCCTGAGCTACTGGTTCTTCGCAAGTTAGCTCGTGCTTTCTATATTGTTAGATTTGTTATCCAATTTCTGAAAGACATATAACTCCAAAAATGTGATACTAGGATTTGCTTTGTGTAATTGAGCCAAGGTGGTGACATTTCATAAATCTGGAGTCTTCAAAGGAGGTTAATGAAACTAGCCTCAGAAAACTAACTCCCCAACAGATTTACCACCGGAGACCTGGAGCGCCATACCCAAAGACTGAATTCTGAGCCATATACACACCACAATTGCCCGACTTTCCAGAAGGCTTTGTAATGGAAAACGATTACTCTCACAAGCAGGCAATTTAGGGAGAGTGTCAACACTCACCCTGCAGGACTCAAGAAAGATGCTGACCACCTACCCCAATCCTCTGCTCTTCTTCCAAATGGCCACACACTAATACACACTCATATCCAGGTGTGCCTCGTTTTATGAGAGAGTAGAATTGAAGAATCTCAGAGCCAGCCTGTGCCTGGGGCCAACTCCAACCTCCTGCGCTATAGCTCATCCAGTCAGTCACTTCTCGAAGACTCCCAGTGACAGAAGTTTCACTATATCAGAAAGAAAACCATTCCACCATAGAATAGCAATCACTCCAAGAAAATTTTTCTTTACATCTTCCTATATGCAATGTTAGAGCAGCTAAGTAGCACAGTGGATAGAGCCCCAGATCTGGAGTCAGACACTTACTAGCTTATGTGACCCTGTTTCCTCAGTTTTACTCAGTTCCCTCATCTGTCAAATGAGCTGGAGTATCTGCCAAGAAAATCCCTCAAATGGGTTCATGAGGAATCAAACATGACTGAATACCAAATGTGACTTTAAATATAAATCAGCCTCTTTGCAACATCCACCCATGTGACAATCCTGCTCAAGGATATTTTATATGATACTCCCTCAAATAAAGTACATGAAGACAACTATCAGATAATGTCTTCATATTCTCAGTCATTTGCCCACTGTACAGTCCCATAAAATGGTTTCTGCCCTTAGTGAGGGATACCTAGGATCTCAAAGAATAGGGGGAAAAAATAATCAATCAAAAGGAAGGCAAGTGTTGTGTCCTTCCTTGTCTCTAGTGGTAGTTTGCATTTCAAGTCCTGGCATGGTGTAGTGGAAGAAACACTGAATTTAGAATGAAGAAACCTAGGTTCAAAATATGAACTCTTAACACTTATTAGTTGTGAAACTATGAACAAGTTAAATAATCCCAGATTCAGTTTCCTCATTTTTAAAATGTAGATAACACTTTTATCATCTGCTTCACAGGCTCTCATGAAGAAAACATAGTAAACACTAAATATCTAAAAATGAATTATCACTACTTAGACCTTATAAGAAATATGAAGCTAAGAAAATTAAGTCTCCTGGTTCCATATTTCCTACTTTAATTGTATTTTTTACATAAATAGAAAGAAATCAAATCTCTATACCTGCCTGAGTTGGCATGTCAGCTCACCAACATAAGATGCAGAGCTAGAAAGGAAGAGGTAGGGTGGGGGAAAGGAAGTACAGTGCAGGTACATGGGGATAGTCATCTAGTCCAACCTCCCATTTTATGGATGAAGAAATTGAGCCCCACTTCCCCCGCCAAAATAAATGACTTACCCTAAGTTCACAAAGGTAGCAAGTAAAAGACTCAGAATTCAAACTCAGGCCCCCCCACTCCAAAACTAATGCACTTGAAACTACATTATCTTTGTCTTTCTATTTCCAGTGAAATAGCTCAGTGCCTGGACATAATAGGTACTTGAATGTTTGTTTTTTTTTGACTGAATGACTATCTTGTATAGAGAAAACCTACACATGAGCTAGCAGTCCCTCATTGCCAAGCTGAAAAAGCAGCCCCTTGGTCCTCTGAAAAAGGCAAGAGTATGTCAGAAGCATACAAAGGGAGAAAAGAAATCTGTTACTCTTAAATTGCAGGGATGGCCAGGTTAGTGGGAAGGAGTCAGGCTCTGGCCAAGATGAGAATATTCAAACAGCACCAAACCTAGTAATTAGAGCCCACAGGTCACTTTGGCCACAGCTGTATAAACTAGGTGTGTAATTAACTTTCTCCTCTGGCTCTTGACTCAACATAATTTTACTTTCTCCAGCAAAAGGAGGAGTGCTATTCAGAAGTGGTTTTTTGGAAAATATTCCCAAGTTCCAATCAGACAAAAAGACACTTTAAAAAATTAATTCCTCTACCATTTTTTTGGTGTTGTTATTTCTCTAAGCCCAGCATTCAAGAAATAAGTGCTTCTTTGAGCAAGGGAAAGACTCATGAGATGCACAAAGGAGAGCTGACTTTCCAACCACATCTCCATTTCAAATTCAAGATATATGGATATATATATATATATATATATATATATATATAGAGAGAGAGAGAGAGAGAGAGAGAGAGAGAGAGAGAGAGAAATATATAGATATAGATATACACACAGTAAAACTACATCAATCTCCATTCCATTCACTTCCAAATTCAGCCCTAATCTGGGAAGCACTACAAGAAACTTTTTAATACCACCTCCAACCTTCTTGAGCCCACCCCAACCCAAAAGGCAATTTTTGTTACTTTAGGCTGAATTCTGTTACTTTAGAGACCTGGAATAAAAGTATAAGAAACACTTATGTTAGGGGCAAAAATAATTTGATTCTATAGCCATTTATTAATCAACTACTGTATAGAAGGAATTATGATATCAAAACAAGGAAGACATTATTACTGTCAATAGCCACATGCAACACTAACCCAATCATTCTCTATTAATATAATCTAAAATGTATATGGGGGGGGAGAAGGGAGTGGGGGGAAAATGTATATATCTGAACTGCTCGCTATATTTAAAGATGATCCCAAATCTCTATCCACTTAAGACCACTGTACTTTCATTAGAAAACATGCTCAGATCCACCCAATGCAAAAGTAATGTATAGCTACTTAGAAAAAAACTGGATTCTTTTCAAGTACTTCAAAAAAGGCTTGTGGGGAAAATCTGACTCTTTAAAGGTAGATAATAGTGATTACAGTGTTTGCTCTAAAGAGAGAAAGTAGTGAGGCTAGCCCTAAAGTTAAGAAGATCTGGGTTCAAGTTTTCCTCTGACACGTACTAGTCCAGTTGACTAAGGGGCGGTTCTTTTAACTTCTCATTGTCACAGATAGCTCTCTAAGACTATAAAAACTATCATGAGTTCTCAATGCCCTTAACAGATATGGACCAAAACAAACCCCTCCTACAAAAAAAAAGTTTTTAAGGACTTTAAAATTTTCTAACTTAAACTAAACTAACAAGCTGTTGCCAAATAAAGTCCTCAGGGGATCTACTTAAATGAATAGATTACTAATTATTATAAGTAATTAGCCTAGTAAATGTATGTAAACATCTGAGATCATTTAGGAAAATCACTATACTTGAAAAGAAAGTGCCTCAGGCTTCCTACTTAGGAATTTTCTAAAGTAATTGAAAAAAGGGTTGTTCTCAGAGGTAGTTTAAACATTCCCTGTGCAACTTTTTTCAAATAAAAAAAAAACCTAAGCAAACTCCTTCCTTAATTGTGTACAGGTAAATTTTAGCTCCTCTTTTACCCAGTTCTGAATTACTATGTCAAGTCAGACTTTATTGATGTAGGTAATAATGATGCCAATCTTCTACACTTTATATTCTCTGAGAATTGAGAATGGTTCTAAAAGTTAAGTGACTTGCCCAAGGTCACACAACTAGTAAGTTTCTAAGGCCATATTTGAACTCAGATCTCCTGATTCCAAATCAGTGCTCTATCCACTGCATTACCTACCTGTGTGCTTAGTAATATTACATTCTAAATAAATGCCAAAGAATGATGAACCCTCACTTTCTTAACATTTCCAACTGATACAAGATCCTCTAAGAGACTATTTAGTCCAACTTCTCATTTAAAAGATGAGGAAAATAAGATTTTTAAGTGACTTAGAAGCAAAGTCAAAACTGGAACTTAAACATAGAACAGTCAACAAGATAATATTTTTATTACATAATTATTTCACCGGGCAACTAGATGGCAAAGTGGGTACAGTGCCATTCCTGAAGTCAGTAGGACCTGAATTCAAATCTAGCCTCAGACACTTACTACCTTGGACAACTCACTTAAATCTAATTGCCTCACATCCAAGGCCATCTCCTGATTCATATCTGGCTACTGGACCCAGATGGCGCTGGTAGAGAAAGTGAGGCTGTGACTTAGCCTCACTCTAATTCAATTCAAGAATTTGTCACAGTATCACCTCCCTAAAGCTCTTTGAGAATGAAGGACAAAATCATCATAAACAAAATTATTACAGCAAGAACTGTTTCATCAGTGAAACACTAAAATAGAACCTAACCTATTAGTAACATATAGTATTAGCCACAGGGAATGACCAAAAGCTCAGAGAAAAAAACATAAGTGTCCTGCTCATAGCTATTATGTATCAGAGATAGAATTGCACCCAAACCTTCCTGACTTTAAGACAAGCACTCAATACACCATGCTATGCTGCCTTTCATATAATTACTCCACGGGCACTGTATTAATCAATAACTGCATTGTTGGTATATTATTAATATAATTATTAATACAGCTGACAAACAAGGTTGTCCAGCTCAAAGAACAACAAAGACCATGAAACCTTGTATCTATGAAAAACTGGGTTCAAGTGGCTTAGGTGGCACAACCTCTTACTGACCCAAGCAATTCTAAAACTAGCAGTTTCTTCCACTGGTATGTTCCCAATGCTAAAGAGATTATAGGTCCAGTCCCAAACTATATTACTAAAACAGCATAACACTGTTCATGTTTCTATAGTGCCTTATGGTTTAAAAAACACTTTCTTCAACATAAGTTGAAGGTATTAACAAATAATTTTAACCTTATTTTACAGAAAGAAAGCTGAGTGAGTCCTGAGAAAATGGTCTCAAGACCACATAACTATTCTCACCCAGGACTCCTCTCACTTTGAGAGCTCATAATTGTTAGCATTCTCTTTCAAGTCAAGGTTAGTGACTACTTATTGATTTTTCAAGTAAACAGTGCCTGAGGGGCAGCTAGATGGCGCAGTGGATAAAGCACTGGCTCTGGAGTCAGGAGCACCTGGGTTCAAATCCGGTCTCAGACACTTAATAATTACCTAGCTGTGTGGCCTTGGGCAAGCCACTTAACCCCATTTGCCTTGCAAAAATCTAAAAAAAGAAAAAAACAGTGACTGGAGAAGACAAAGAGAGTCCAGGTTGCTGAATCCATCATATTCACATTAATAAAACTTAACACTAGAAAATTATAGGTAGACCCCCCCCCCCTCCCCAGAAGGTAATAGAATAAAGAAGATGTTTCTGGCTTCTGGTCAGAAAGCACCATCTGGTTAGAACTGGTCAAGTGTTTATAGCAATCTGTATTCTCTCCTCCAAAACTTTGAGAGTTTCCAAATTTCATATTTTTTTTACTTCCCACCAACTGATACCAAGGTCACCTGGCATATGCCACCACTGATTTTAGAAAAATAGTCACTGTTTTTTGGGTACAAGGTTATAAAAGATAGGAGATGAAAGCCTATGAGACCAAGGAACCATATACTGACAAGATCTACTTTCTATTTCTGGGCATTTAAAAAGTAGGTTGTCACTGTCAAATTGATCAGTTATATATCATTAGAATTTTCTGTATTCACATCCATTATATATCATTATTAGTAAGAAAGACTATCAGATAAATGAGAATTATTACCACCATTTTTCAGATGAGAATATTGAGACTCAGAACAATGAAATTTAATTCAAGAAATACTGAATGACTTACCCAAAGTCATCTATAGGTGGGAAGTAAACTTCCACTGGTGACATGAATGTGGATGAAGGACACTGGGAAACAGTCTGGAACTTAAAATATAATTCTGTATATTCCTAACTGACAACTTGACCAAAACATATGGAAACCAGGACATGTTCAAAGGACATTAAATGGTGGTTTGGGGGCGGCTAGGTGGCATAGTGAGGGCGGCTAGGTGGCGTAGTGGATAAAGCACCAGCCTTGGAGTCAGGACTACCTGGGTTCAAATCCGGTCTCAGACACTTAATAATTACCTAGCTGTGTGGCCTTGGGCAAGCCACTTAACCCTGTTTGCCTTGCAAAAAAAAAAAAAAAAAAAAATGGTGGTTTGGAAGAGGAGCACTTTGCAAATCTCTGCAAATTCAATTCACTTCTACACCCTAATTATATGAATTGCCCATGCTTCTGGGGCAGAAGGTCTGTGCTGATAGCAGCCTTTGTAAACAGGAGATGCATGCTAGTGCTGGATCAGTTGCTAAGCACATTCCAACACTAACAATCTTTTGCAGGACTGTTCTTTTATTCACTCATAGTTTGAAGGAAAGCAGACAGTATGGAAAAGCAGCCCTAGATCACTAATTTGAGAAGGCATGAACCTAAACAGCTAACATTTATATGTTGTTGCAAAAGGTTTTGCTTGTATTATCTAATTTGACGTCATCTTCTTCTAAAATAAGAATCATTCAGTACATTTTTTACTGAATGTCTCCAAACCCTTTGCCAAACCCTGGGAATAACTCAAATGACCATAGATTTAGAGTTCAAATGGACCTTAGAGTTGATTGAGTTCAGTGCCCTCATTCCACACCTGAGAAAACTAAGATTCAAAGACATGGTTCTACAACCAATAAGCCATTGGCAGAACTGGAACCACCCAGCTCTTCTTGACTCTAGGGTCAAGCACTTCTATCCTCTAATTCTTTCTATCCTGTAGCCTTTATTGGGCGGGGGGGGGGGGGGGGGTGAGAAGGAAGGGAGAAGTGACCAGATGTTAAGTTCACCAAGGATTTATCCAGTACATATTAATGTGTAAAACACTCAGCTAGGGTTCTAGGCACAGAACTGGAAAGACTAAATCAAAAATGGCAAAATCACAAATGGATGCTCTCTAAAGGAGTTTACAATAGCCTAGGATGAGGAGGGCAGGAAGGGAAAAGGACCCTACATTTACAACATTCTTATTGGCTAAACAAACAGCATCTACAACAAGGAAAAGTATACACCTAAGAGCATATAATTGGTCTAGTGTAGACTGACCCTGATGCACAGCATCAACACACACACATACATACACACACACACACACCCACACACACACACACACACACACACACACACACACACACACACAATTATGCAACCTTTGGAATTTAAGAATCAAAGACCCAGGGGGAAAAATATCTCTGTGCATCTTCTGTCTATGTCAAAGAAGCTGCTCCCAGACTAGGTTACACCTTTATCGCGCTGTAATGAATTTCTAAGGGATCCTATTATGCAAGGCAGTTTACCCTACTCTTTTGAGGAATTTCTGCCTCCCTTCCAATACTCTTGAGTTTCAGGGCTATCCTAGCTCCAACATCCCCATGGAAGTCATTAGTTAAGTCCTATTACAGCCCTCGGAAGAGTATTGGTAGATACTACCAGTATTGATCAAGACAGCTGGGGGCAACACAAACAATGTTACTTTAGATTTGGGAATGAAATCTGAACTTGTCAATAAGGCAAATGGCAGCAGTGGCTCTACTAGATTACTGGAACAAAAAAAGCTCTGCCTCTTGGTGACACTGACCCAGACTCAAACAGTTTATCTATCATTTCTCATCTTTTGCAGAGACAACCCCCCACTGTGGTGCCCCAAAGCGTGAAAGTCCTTCCCAGACTTTGTCATGTGCCAGAGACAAAGGTCGACAGGAGGAAAAAGAGGGAGAGAAAATTAGAGGCAGCTGTGAATTATGGAATTTTTTTTAAAAGAAAAGCAGTTTTGCTGCATTCAAGACCTCGAAGTAGGCTAACAAAGTCTTGCCTAATAGAGGTCCTAAAGGGACCTGGTTTAATGAATAGATAAGAATGATTTTTAATTAGGGCATCAATTGCATGGAAAATAAATGAACACTTCCTTAAGGGCAGAACAACAGCATTGTCTGTTAGCTTAAACAGCTCTACCTTTAATCTTACTTATGTTATTTATTTGATTATCAGACCCGTTTCTCAAGCAAGGTATACTGAGTCCGCTGGTCCACAGACCTACTGCACTCTGGTTCCAGCTCTACCATTCACTAGTTCTGTGATCCTAAGGTTGGATTAAGTTTTTTGTGTGACATGGACTCCTTTAGCAGTCTACCATAGCCAGGCCTCTTTTTTTAATAACTGAAGGAAATACTATAAGTTAATCATTGAAAATTGTTAATGTTGAAAATTAGGATGTCTTTTTTTTCCAAGTCAATTTCATAGATCTCAGGTTAAGAATCTTTGGATTAGATGAACACTAAATTCCCTCCCAGTTCAAAGGGTCCTTGTGTGAATTATCACGAATTAGAAATTATGAGTATGAATTAATGAGGTTCCTTTTCACTGTTATGAAATGAGGCCCAGTTGGTCTGGAATTTAAAAAGGCTTTTGGGGACTCCTCTTGTGATGAGGATGCTGGTACCCAAAAACAAATATGGAAGGCAGACATAGGATCATTTAAAAAAGAGACCGAACAACCTTTCTCCCCCAGCCCCCTAGCCCCAACAAAAAAAACCAACATCACCATCAGCTAATTTTTAAACTTCAAAGGTAGAGCAGGCTAAGGGTGTGGGCCAAAAGAACTTCTGAACAGAGAATGTTCTATCACCAAAACTCCAATTTCCACAAAATATAAAGTCAACTTCAGCAGATTAAAATTGACACTGTCTTGTTTAGACTTTACATTATAATTTGGTAACAAAGATGCAGTATCAAATGAACAGGAGAGATGCCACCTCAGAGAATACACCCCTGGAATGAGTCAGGAAGGTCAATACATGCCCTGCAAATCACTTTATACTCCTCAATAAAAACCTTAATAAAGGATCAGGTTCCCATATCTACCAACCTCACTGGGCTGGTTTTGTTGAACCTGATAAAATAAGAATAGTGTCTCAGGCATGAAAGGGGGGGGGGATAGTCTGAAATTATTTCTTTCAAAACCTGGGCATACTCAATCTTCTTCAATAGGGTAGACTAAATAGAGAGAAGAGCTAAAGTCTGTAAGGCAGTAAACTCACCCCCTGCTTTTCCTACACATAGGGTAAGCAATGGGGAAAGCAATGGAAGACAGTTCTTAAGGAAGCACCTTTCATTCATTACAATCTTGGATTTAAAAGTCTTATGTTTCTGCCTCTCTCTTTCTCCTGTTCTAACTGGCCTGAGGCTGCAAGTTAGCTCTTCCATGGAGTTTCCCATACTTAAGCAATTTAACTTTGCACTAACAATCCCTTAATTACTATACTTCCAAAATGATTTTAAGAATTTTGGGAGCAAACATAAGGCCAACCACATATGTGCATTCACACACACACACACACACACACACACACACACACACACACGCACACATCCTCAATATGCTATGAACTTCTAGTTTTTTTGGTGGGGGGATCAAGCCATAATTACTGTCAGCATGCCAACTGAAAAACTGTTGCTTTTATTTTTAATTTTATTTAAAACGTGAACACAGGCTACCCAAGGCACCACAATAAAATTACATTAACTGTAAAATTACATTATTAATTCTTTAATCTCACTTGAGGCTTCAAGCTGTTGCTATGTCCAATTACCCATCTAACCACCTGTCAGAATCACGGCGCGGGTTTAACATTACCTCCAGGACAACGGTGAGCCCGGTGATCTGTCAGGTCCGCCAGTGACTCGAAGTCCTGCTGACAGTTATCGCAGGTGTAAATTGACTCATCCTCCATGTCTTCATCTTCCTCATTTCTCTCCTCTTGGCTCGTCACGCTGTTCCTGTCTTCCAGCGCTCGGCTGCCTTTCGTATCGTTCTCTTGCTCCCCTCCTAGGCCACCTGCCAACAGGAAGAATACACTCCACTGTCAGTCGCTGCAGTCTCAGGAAAGGTTTTTAAAAGGAATAGCCCCACATTTATTAAGATACATTTAATTACTTTACCTCCCACTTCCCATTATTCTTGACACCTCTCAGTATATTAATCTATGTGTTTTTTATGTCACGCAGTGCAATAATTCTCAACTGTATTCTTTAATTCTTAGTGTGAATCCTCCAGAGATACTTCCTTATCATCTTCCTTAGCATGTAGACAGCATGTGCATGGTTAGCTCTCAGTTTTGCTGAAACTCGTTAGCATCTCATCACCTCAAACTACATTGTTATTTGTATACTCAAAAATCCATAAGCATCACTACCATTGACCATCATGACAAGGTAAAGCCTATCAAATGCAGCCTGTTTCCCCCACGTGCAAACATCCCTAAAATGTCACATCACTTGAATGCAGTACACATGTGCTTTTGTTTTCCTTATGAAAATACATCCAAAACAATATTACTTTGTCCATGAACAGAGCCAATAGACTTATTTTTCTGTGAAACCACTCTCAAAATACCTGCACAATACAAGATGACATTCTCTGAAACTGGGCTCCATGTTGGACATAGCATCATCCCACATTTCTGGTAATCACGGTCATGTAAGATCACAAATGAAAATAAATTAAAATAGGAACCACTTGCCTGAGAGTCATTTAAAAATAATAACAATAATCCACACCTTGCCATAACCCTTTGGCCAAGCAATCACAAAGCAAATAATAAAGGAAAAAAATTAAATATTTGTACAAAAATGTCAGTATTCACAACAGCAAAAGCCTTTTCAGTGACTGGCAAAAACTAAAGAAATTGCAATACATTAGTGGAAGACTAGGTTGCCATAAATACTGTCAAGGTTAATATCAGAAATGTGGTATGTAACAAGGCAGAGTGAAAAGGAGAGCTGCAAGAATTGCTAAGACAATAAATATGATTCTTATTTCCTAACACAAATTCACAATTGCAAAGATAGGAAAAAGTTATTGTTCCACTCATTTTCCACAGATACTTGAATGGTAACAATTCTTTTCCAATGCAAATGCTGATGGGGCAAAGAATCAAAGAACCAGATGCCCTATTAGATGAATATACAGAATATAAAAATCTTGACCCAAGATCTAACTTAAAAGTTCAACATATAGATGATGTCAATGATGATGAAAAGAGCTAAGATTTATATAGAACTTCATAGGTTCACTAAGTAGCACTTTACATCTCATTGTTTTCAACAACCTCTTGTTATTAACTACTTTTTTTCAGATGAGGTAATTAAGACCAAAGAAGGTTGAATATATGAGGAAGGCAGTCAACCCAGGACTTTCTGAATCCAAGTTCAATTTACTTGCTCCTTTTTTTCCCATTGGTGGTGGTAGTAATGATGGTGGTGGTGGTGGTGATAGTAATGATGATGATAAGGAAGACAGTGATGATGAATATGAAGATCTTTATTCAAATCACTTCACACTTTTGCAAATTTGCAAAAATCATATCAATTATTTTATTTTGTAGATTTGTTTAGTCGTAGATATTAAAACTAGATGGAACTGCAAAAGACCATCCATCTTGACACCTCCATCTTGAAAGGTATTATCCCCATTTTACCAATGAGATCAATAAAATCAACTGATCAACATCATATCATTAATGGTAGAGCTAAAACAAGATCCTAGGTGTCTCGATTTCTAGACCAGTGGTTTTTCCACATCACTTGATTACCCTGGGAGCTTGGCTAGTCGATTTTTTGTTTAATACTTCAATATTTCAAGAATCTGTGATTACATGAATGTAGGTATTCCTTCCTCTGAATCTCTATACAGCTGAATAGAGTCTTAAATTGCTGTGACCAAAAAAAAAAAAGAAAAAGCATTACCTAGTGGTCAACCTTCTTTGAACTTCTCTGAGATATGTTAGGCTACCCCTCAGATAAGAGACACACCATTTGTTCTACATGAAATCTTTTAAACTTGGCAGGACTTTTCAGAACATGGGCTTTATTGACTTAGCCTTTCAAGAACTCAGGAACATCTTTTCTGCCCCCCACAAGGAAATGTTGAAGGAAGACGTGGATGGAGGAGTTTACCTCATATTAGAGATGAAAAGTAAGCATCACTGTATCCCCAAGGCCTTACAAATCAAAATGCATAATGTCCATACTATCTTTCCCAGATGAGAATGGAATTACCATGATTGGCTTGGATAAAAAGAAAACTGATTGCTGGGGAGAGGTTATGTGGGAAAGGGCAATACAAACACCCCAATGCCAATGAAGATGTGTTTAAGACAACATGGAACAGTGAACAGAGCATATGGGGATTCATGGATCTCCAAATGGAGAGATTTCCAAAGGTTTGCAAACTTGGATGGGAGAAAAATCATATTTTTATTTTTACTAACCTCTAACTGAAATTTATCATTCCTTCAATTATTTTAAAATATTCTGAAAAAGAGTCTAGATACCTCTCCAGACAGTTACAGGGGTCCAAAACATACAAAAAAGGGTTAAACTGCTAAGTTCACAAGTCCTAAGATTTACTACATAGGCAACCCATGGACAAAGTTCTTTGCTTCTCTAAACCTCAGTTTGTCATTCATAAAATGGGAATAAAACCACCTTTATTAGCTGGTTCCACAGAAATTATGTGAAAAAAGTTATTTGTAAACCTTCAGATACTAGGGAATGTGAGTTATTCTTAGCAGCAGCTGAATTCTAAAGGCAGATATCAAAACACCCCTAACTAGATCGGGGTTAAGCTAGAGTAGGAAACAGGCAGCTAGGTGACTTACTAGAGTCTGGAGTCAGGAAGACTCATCTTGAGTCCGGATTTGGACTCAAACACTTACAAGCTGAATAACCCAAAGCAAGTTCCTTAACTCTTTGCTGAAAAACCTGAAAAAATTATCTAGAGAAAGAAAAATCAAACAACTCCAATATCTTTGCTAAGAAAACCCCAAATAGGTCTCAAAGAATTAGACAAAATTGAAGAGACGGAAAGGATCGAAAACTTAGAACTAGAAGAAAGCTTAGCTATCTAGCAGGAAAGCTTGTCCAACTCCTTCATTTTCTCAATTTTATACATAAAGATACTGATACCCAAAGAGTTTGGTGACTCATCCAATGGCAGTTAGGATTTGAACCCAGGCCCATAGCTGCAAATCCAGGGTTGTTTCCATGTAGCACATTACTTCAAGGGTAGATGTGAAAACGCAATTGATTCAAGATAGCAAACTACAGTCTATATATATATATATACTTCAATTTAGATATATAATGCTTCTAGGTTTCTATCAATAGAAGACATACCTTTCCACTTCCCTCTCCCCATCCTAACCCCACAAATGCATATCAGTATCTATAGCATGCTGCCATAGCCTTCTGTCACAACATGAAATGTGACACTAGTGGAACCAGGATCTAGTCATAAAAATTGGTGCTTCCATTTGTGGTCTATCTCTCTCCTTGCCAATTAGGTGAGGTAGATTCTAAGGTTATTTTATCATCAGAAAACACCAAGTCCTTGCCGTGTAGAACTTCCATTAAAAGCTAGACAAGTAAATCCATCTCAGTAAATCTGATCAGTTGCCACCACACTAACAAGGAATAGAGGGCAGGGTAACAAGAAATATCATTCCTTTTTTTTTTTTTTTTTTTTTTAGTTTTTGCTAGGCAGTGGGGTTAAGTAGCTTGCCCAAGGCCACACAGCTAGGTAATTAATTATTAAGTGTCTGAGGCCAGACTTGAACTCAGGTACTCCTGACTCCAGAGCCAGTGCTCTATCCACTGTGCCACCTAGCTGCCCCTATCATTCCTTTTTTTAAGTTTCTTTTAATTTTTTGCTTTTGTAAAATTATATTTATTTTATTTTTGTACAAATGATATTTTTATATTACTAAAATATTCTTGTTTAAGAGTAAACATAGTACTCCCTCCCCCCAAAAAATATAAACCCTCATGAGTAATAAAGAAAGAGGAAAAAATTAATAATAATAATAATAATAGTAATAATAATAATAATAATAATAATAGGGGCAGCCAGGTGGCACAGTGGACAGAGCACTGGCCCTGGAGCCAGGAGCACCCAGGTTCAAATCCAGCCTCAGATACCCAACAATCACCCAGTTGTGCAGCCCTGGGCAAGCCACCAAACCCCCCCAAAAAAATAATAAGATGTGCTTCAGTCTGTGTTCCAACACCATCAGCTCTGTCATGGGTGAGTCACATTCCTTAGGATAAGTCCATCACAAAAGCTACTTCCATATTTTTCCGCTATTACCATTGCTGATCACAACTCCCTCCATTCTTATTTCCCCACACCATACACTATGTTTTCTCTTTCCTTTCACTCTGGCCCTCTTCTTAAATGCTCTGTAGGGTAGCTGAGTGGCACAGCAGACTGATCACTGGCCCTGGGGCCAAGAGGCCCCGAGCCCACATACCATCCCTAAAGCCCAACAATCACGCAGCCCTGTGGTCCTAGACAGGCCTTCCAATCCCAGTCCCTTGCAAGAAGTAAAAAAGAAAATGTGTTATATCTGATCACTTTCCCCCATGGTCCACCCTCTCCTCCATCACTCACATCCCCCCACCCCCCCATCCTCTTTCTCTCCTTCTTACTCTAGATGTCTATACCCCTTTGAGTACATATGCTGTTTCCTCTCCGAGTCATCTCTGATGAGAGCAAAGGTTCCCTCATTCCCCCTCACCTTCCCCCCTTCCATATCACTGCAATAGCTCGTAATAAAAAAAATCTTATTATATGAAATATCTTAGTCTATTCCACCTCTCCTTTATCTTACTCCCATTACATTTCCCTTTTAGCCATTGACTCCATTTTTGCAATAAGAAATATCATTCCTGAGTCCTTCGATATTATCAGTTACCTCATAGCTATGGTTGTGTAATTAAGTACCTATTTCTGAAATTTCAACTTTATGATCTCTTCCTTTAATTAAAAAAAAGTATCATAAGGGGGAAATTGTGGGGTGAAACCATAATTCTGTCTTCATCAATTATCCTGTCTTACCCAATAATAAGTTACATTCAGGGCTGCCCTGTTTCTTTCTTTACTTAACACATAATTTTAATCAACATATTTAAATTATCCTATTTAATCTTAGATAGTTATTGGCACCACTTTCTACACTTGTCTAATCCCACAATCCTGGCGATACATTTGATCTCTTTAAATCCAGCACATCCTGTTGAGTTGATAGTTAATAAATCAGAGTGTCAATTCACTGGTTTTATATGGCAAAAGCCCATAAAGTGGTCCAAGAATATAAATCCATTTTAGAGAACTGTCACCTACTCCCTGGGCTCTCTGCTAATAGGAATCTATGTGGTCTACTAGAATGGGGGTGGAGGCAAAGGGCTGAAAGTGTCCAGCAGGAAAAGTATAGGGGTCCATTGAGAGATAGATGGTCCAAATTTCAGCTGGTCCCATTAATAAGTAAATAAGCCAAAATATATTGTTAAAAATTCAACTAGGAGTTCGTTTATTCATACTTTTTTCCCACTAGTAAGGATTCTACTGGGGAGAGAACACAATGGAGAATTGCTGTGATTTTTAAAAATATGTTGTTAATAAAAACCTTTCACAAACACTATTTCCTGGTGTAGTAAGGTGAGCATATTAAATATAATTTCAAATTTTCTAATGACTCTAAGTAACTATTATAAATATTTAAGACTGCACATGCTGATAGTGTTAAGACACAAATAGTTAAAGGGGAATTGATCCTAGGAGACCCTATCACAACTACACATTTTTTTTTCTAAGAATAAAACATATACATCCATATGCATATACAGTACTGTTTCTCATAATTGTTATTCATAAATTTTATGTATACGTGTATAGATAGATTTAAACAAAAAAATCTCATTAGAAATAGGTGGTGTCGATACTCAGTCATTATCAATTTCTCTCAATTATGTCTTCAGGAAGGCAATGGACAAATATAACAGAAGTCCCCCCACTCTTCACCAACCCCACAAAAGGACATTAAGATGTGGAAACTTTAAGAACAGTAATAGCTCAAGGATACACCATAGTTCAGCTATCCATAGTATAATCTTCTTTCTAATCCATACTTCCAAAGGTCAGAACAAAGAAGGTTCTGATAGTTAATAGTTGGGGAAAGACCTTGATTAGAGGGCAGCACTTGAATTGAGCCTTGAATAACATTAGACTGAAGTGAAGTGAGACAGGCATGGGGGACAGTCTATTAAAAATACAAAGACAGAAAAATAGAATGTCACCTATAAGAAACAGTAAACAGGCAAATTTGGTTACAGTGTAGTGTGAAAGGGAGTAATATATAAGGAACCTGGAAAGATAGGTTGCAGTCAGATTGTGAAGGATTTAAAATGTTAAATGGAGGACTTTGTATTTTGTTCCAAAGGCAATAGGGAGCCACTGGAGTGGTTTAAGCAAGGCGAGTGGCTTGGTCAAATCTCTGCTTTTAGTACAATCATTTTGGCAAATGAGTAGAAAATGAAATAGAGAGAAGTTAGGAGGCTATTGCAATTGTCCAAATAAGAGATGATGAGGAATTGAATTAAAAGAGCAGCTATGTGAGTAGAAAAAAAGAACAGATGTGAGAACGGCATTATAGAGGTAGAATCAATGAGACTTGGCAATGAATAGATAGGAGAGCATGAGAGATGCACAACCTTTTGTTAAGCGTATCACTAATCACCTAGTTTGAATATCTCAGCATCCTCTTACAGTTTTTCCTGTTTCTCGTGGGTGAAGGAAATAAGTTCTTTTTTGAATGTCATGACTTTGAGATGCCTATGGGACACTATGTAGGAAATGCTCAATAGACATCTAGTGATGCTGGTCCAAGAAAGAGAATAGTGCTATTTATTATAGAGATGGAAATCATTTGTATATAGATGATAAATGAACAAATGGGAGCTGATGAGATCATCATGAAAGTGAATGTAGGGAGAGAAGTGAGAAGGACCCAGAACAAAGCTCTGGGGTTAATCCATAGTTAGGGGATAGGATCATAGATGATGAACCAGCAAATGAGGGTGAGGAGAGCCAGAGAGTTCAAACAAGCAAGACAGTCATATACTGAAAACCCAGAGAGAATAGGGAATATTCAATAGAACCCAGGGATCAATGGTATCAAAATGCCATTGAGATCATGGAACATGAGGACACCTGGATGGCAAAGAATGGAAATTGTGGGAAGGCCCATTAATTGGGGAATGTCTGAACAAGTTATGATATATGAATGTATTGTGCTCTAAGAAATATTGAGCAGACATTTCAGAAAACCCTGGAAAGACTTACATGAACTGAGTAATAAAGTAATCTGAGTAGAACCAGAACACTGTACACAGTAACAGCAACACTGTACAATGATCAGTTATGATTGATTTAGCTCTCTTCTCAGCAATACAATAATCCAAGATAATTCTGAAAGACTCGGAAAATGCTAGAGAGAGATATCATTGGAATTGGCAGCTGGTAACTAAAGAGGGCAGTTTCTGCTACCCCATGTCTGAATGGTTAAAAGTAGAGGTAGATATTAACCCCACTCTGGTCTCCAAAACCTAGTTCCAACTGTAGTTAACTGATCCTAGCCATAATGAGAAAGATCATCCATACTACATTATATGCTACTACCTCTGAACCTTGATAATGGCCAAGGCGAAATAAAAAATGGCAGACTCAGAAAATATAATAGAGCACCAATTGGTCTGGTCTTCCTGCATGCCTAATAGTGGACCTAAGCCTATCTCTGGTTCCTAAGTCCTTTCCTGAGTCCTACCTCATGTTTCCAGTATGCTAACCCTTGGGATTTTTGCTATCCTTTGGTATCCTGAAATGGCATCAGACCCCTATGTATTCTCTGGTTTCCTGGAAGGGAAATTTGTAGCTTGACTATACCCAGGGGCCAGGCTATGACAGTAGTAAGGAAAGAAGGGCAGGCAGAAAAGTAGTCAGCAGAATTTTGGGTCCTCGGGTATTTGACCCATCAGTTGGTCAAAGGCATTTCTTAAGCACCTACTATATGCACTATTGAGTGCTGGAAAAAAGAAAGAAAAGTCAAAAATGGTTCCTGCTCCCAAGTTGTTCCCAGTTTAATGTAAATCTCATAAATAACCTAACTAGGATCAAGAGTCAATAGAAGGGGCAGCTAATGAATAGAACATTGGCCTTGGAGTCAGGAGGACCTGAGTTCAAATGTGACCTCAGACACTTAATAACTGCCTGGCTGCATGACTTTGGGCCAGTCACTTAACCCCACTTCCTTAAATAAATAAAAAATTTTTTAAAAGACCTAAGTTCAAATACAACCTTAGGCATTAAGTAATGCTGGGCAAGTCACTTACCTCCTATCTGCCTCAGTTTCCTCAATTGTAAAATGACATCATAATAATATCTACCTCTAAGAATTGCTATAAGAATACATGTGATATTTGTAAAAATGTCTTAGTAGGCATTAATTCATAGTAGGTCTTAATTAATATTTGCTTCCTTCTTCCTATAATGAGTAAAGGAGACTTGTGCTTTACCAAGACCTCCCAGTATCACAGCTATAACAGGAATTGATACCTGGGACAAATCTGGTGCTTGAATTGGGAAGAGAAGAATGCCATTTTAATGGAAGGAAAGGGATAATAGTATTGAAAAGCAAAGGAAGTAGCAGTGTTCAAGTCAAATAGAAATGAAACCACTAAACTTTACATAAAGATTCAGGCAAGCCATACAGAAAATCACATATTAATATTATCTATTTTCTAGCATATTTTTATTTATTTTGTTAATTAATGCCCAATTACATCTTAATCTGATTCTGGCCAAGTATTAGATACCTCTGCTATAAAATATCTCAAGGTACGCAAGAAGCAACAACAATGTATTAAAACTCTTACTATGTAGTTATTATACTATTGCAGGTAAAAATAAAAACAAAAAAAGTTGGTCCTGACCTTCACAGAGTTTACATTTTAATAGAGGAAGACAATTACAAAAATAGGATCTGAAAGGGGGTGAATTTATACCTTGAAGAAAATCGGTAAATGCTACAAATCAGGATTTGATTTGTTGTTGTTGTTGGTTTTGTAGTATTTAATTGTCTAGACTTAGCTGATAGAGAAAATTTTAATAATGCAAATTAAACCCAAATACATGTTGTACATACTTTTTTCCAGAGAACAAATTGTTAAACATCAACCAGTACATTGGGGAGAGAAGGCACCCCCCTTGCCCACAATATCACCCTGGGTCATAGTACAGTTTGCCCTATTTCAGTTCTGCCCATTTACAATCTTTTCCCCAGAATTGGTAGGGAATACTCTAATTAGTTACCAAAGATATCTCATTTATGGCACCCTACCTCCAGAAGTGTATCAGGGAACTCTATAAAGATCATACTATATCTACCATTTCCCGACATTTATATATTATTTTTATACATAAAATCTCATTCAAATCCTAACTCGGCCCCACCCCTTGTACCTCAGGTCATTTAAACCTTCAGATCCTTAGTTTCCTTATATGTGTAATGAGGAGGGTGGACTTAATGACCTCTGAGGGTCCTTTGAGCTCTTATTCTATGATACTATGACCCTTTGATCAGGAAGACTCTGAGGTCCCTTACAATTCTTAATCTAAAATCCTATGAACAACTGGGAGGCAGTTATTAGAAGTATCATAATCCTCATTTTTTAGATAGGGTCATTAAAATTCAAAGAAGTGACATTCCCCTGATCACACAGATGGTTAAGTTTTTGAGGTGGGATTTGAATCCAGGACTCATCAGATTCTAAGTCAAGCATTCTTTTTAATATATTGTGCCTATAATGGAGACGTCAGGGGAGGGAGTTTATAGAAAGAAGTAAGGTGCAATGGTGAGTGGGATAGCTGGAAGGTAAAGTATATATAAAGTATATAAGTTATATAAAGTATATAAGTTCTAATGAGTGGCACAAAAGCACTGGGCCTGGAGTCAGGAATACAGCCTCAGATACTAGTAAGTGATCCTGGGCTTAACACTTTATGCCTCAGTTTCTTCATCTATGAAGGGAGCTGGAGAAGGATACTCCAGTATCTTTGCCAAGAAAATCCCAAATGGGGTCACAAAGATTGAACATGACTAACAACAATAAGTATTTTTGTGGAACTAATAGAAATCCTTCTAACCATACCTCCTTTCAATAGCCCTCTCCAGTCACAGCGCCCAAGATAAATGACACTCACTCCCCACAAAGTACAGAACCCCAGGGAATCTTTGGGAGAGAAGTAACCTTGGCTGAAAGAAAAAAAAAATTTGGGAGGAGTGAAGGGGAAAGAAAAGTCAGTGTGCAATTCCTACCTTTCATTTGAAAACCATAGATTTTTTTATCCACTCGAAGACTCATAACTACCTTCTCCTTTTATCAAACTGATTAAATCCCAGAGCTACACCAAATGGAATCAATTTAGCAAACACACTTATTTCAAGACACCAAGTCTGAAGCAAGGGCCAAAGGCAGTTTAGAAAGAAAGCCAGGCTTGGGGAGGGGGGGAGAGATTGGATTCTAGGTGAGTGTGTACATATAACAACAATTTTCTCATTTGTAAAATGAGGAGCTGAGCAAGATGGCCTCAGAGATCCCTTCCAGCTCTAGTTCTGGGATACTATAACAAAATAATTATAGTAGAACTCTCTACCCTAAGTCACCTGTCATTCCTCTCCATGAAGCAGCAGAGACTACTAGAGGAGGGAGTGATGACTTAAAAAACAAACAAAAATTCAGCTTTGAAATTTTTTGAAGAGATTTTTAAAAGCGCATCAGCTAAAGGGTTAAAGAATTAAGTATTAAGGGACCCTGTAGGCAATAAAAACTCTCTTTCCACGAAGACAAAGTATAAAATAGAGAGAATGGAGGAGCCAAGACAGACTTAAAGCAAATTAATAGGAGTCAAAGACTGTGAGCAAGAAATTTCCCACCTTCTAAATTAGATTTCTCCAATTCACCCATTCAAGGCTGATGGGATTTTCTCATTGCTCAGGCCAGCAAACAGAGGAGAGAGGAGTATACCTACTAAGCAACTCTTTAAATTCCTGGCATGAGTACCCCAGATGGTATTTTCCTCAGTAAGAACAAAATTAAAAAAGGGGGCACCCAGCTGACTTCGTTACCAGCATGGGGTATTTCCAGAGAGAAGTGGGAAGAGGCAGGATTCTCAGAGAATAGAAGGGATGTATCTTTAAATAATTGGGGCAAAAACTGGTTCCATCTTCCTCCCCGCCAGTCCTCTTGCACACCATCTTCTCCTAGGGTGGCATTTGTCACTCCCCGACTCAGGTCATAACAGAGTCATTCCCAGTTCACTAGTAAATATGCTTCAATGCTACCCAGGAGAAAGTTAAAGTCCATCCTTTTCACATCCTTTTCCATCCTTTTCTCTGACTCCAATTCTTGCATTCTTTTCGCTCTACTACATTCTAAGTGGCAAAGGAATGAGGACAAATACTACTCAACAAACAAGAGTTCATAAAATTTATAGGTAGATAGAATCTCAAAAATCATCTAGTCCAACATTTCCATTTCACAAAGAAACAAATCAAAGTCCAGAGATGGAAAAGGAAATTGATTTAAAGTAACTTGAAGTTAAGGGAGAAAATCAGAATAGAGTATGGAAGAGGGAGACTTTCTGTATAATTTGGTTAGGAGCTGGTAAGTAGAACAGTCTGGTTAGGACAGGAGCTTTATGTATGAGAATGCTGGGAAAAGATTAGGGAGGTAGGTCAGAACCTTATTATGGATAGCTCTGAATGCCAGGCTAAAGCATTTCAACACTTCACAAGACAGCTAGCCTTTATCCATCCACCAAGTCAAACATGGACAAGAGTCCAATTTAGCAGAACAGCACTCCAATGAGTAGGACCACTTGATAAACAATGAATTCCAGGCAAGTTCAGAGCTATGAACAAGAGCAAGGGTTCAGCATTGAGGGGACCACAGATTAACACTGACACAGTTACTAGGCAACACAAGAGGTAAAAATTTTGGTTAAAAAAAAAGTCAACACAAGGGAGCCAATTGCATTATAGTGAATTATTTAAATCAGGGAGATTGCAAATAAATTTTACACACTTATACACACACACACACACACACACACACACACACACACACACACCCCACATAACATGTTTTTCTCAGGTTATAGGTAGACCCAGAATCAAGGCTTCAGCTGCAGTGTAACTGGGGTCCCAACTAGCAACTTCACAGTCATTGAAAGAAAAAAATAGCACCTGACCAAAAAACAACTAAATCTTCCTAGGGAATATGCCATCTTTTGATTTGGACTATATCTATAAACAGTAAGCACTGAAGGAAAGGCCAGATGTTTAAAAAAATTTTCCCTGGAGCATTTTTTAAAATTGAGAATATTTGGCCATCCTAACAGCCCAAACATATCTTACACATTTCCACTGACAGCACATTCCCATGGGAGATGGTTGGAGGAAACGTTATCGCAAAGCACTGATATCCTGCCCACCCCAAGTCAAACACTAGTTTCAGCCACAACTGTTTCCACTTGGGACACACTTGTGAGAGAAGAAATTGTCTTTAACCAACCAGTACTATTAGACCTGGTCAGCTAGAACTAAACAAAACGTTTGCCAGAGTACATGTGGATTTGAAGGAAAGAACAATCTGTGGCTTGGTCTATATGCTTGCCAGAAAGTATTAGACCTCTAGATGAATATCCACATTTTGAAAATATGCTTTGTTCCACCCCTAAATCTAGAAATTCAGTTAACATTTATATTAAAGTATAAAATATTTGCAGTACAGTGAAGAAAGGTAGTATTTTCCCCTTGATCCTGTTAACCTGTGATATCAAAACACAATAAATCCTACTGATACCTAAGTATCTCTGTGGGCTGCATACTAACTTGGAAAATCATATGTTAACATTATCTATGTCCTATTATACTTTTATATGTTTTGTAAAATATCTTCAATTACATTTTAATCTGGTTTGGAAGACAAGAGCAGCATATTTGATATCTCTGCCCTAGACAGTAGTGCTGTCATCATATATTTTGTGAACCCAATTGTATTTCTCATTTATTTGTATGTTTGTTTGTTTTTTAGGTTTTTTTGCAAGGCAATGGGGTTAAGTGGCTTGGCCAAGGCCACATAGCTAGGTAATTATTAAGTGTCTGAGGCTGGATTTGAACTCAGGTACTCTTAACTCCAGCGCCGGTGCTCTATCCACTGCGCCATCTAGCTGCCCCGCCCCTATTTCTTATTTAAAGAAGAAACTTTGGGCAAGTTGTCCCAGGATACTGTCTGCCTTCCTATTCACCTAGACAAAATTCCTACTCAACCATCATTAACAAGCAGTCAAATCAGTGCATCCAAACACTAATGTTTGACCTGGTTTGCTGGAACCCAGCCATCATCCTCCCCGCCAAAATTCCTCTTTGTTCCTTACTGATGGAACGCCCCAAGATGTCATCCAGACTTGAAACCCTAAAAATCATCTATAGCTCTTCCCTCTCTTGTTCAGCCCTAACAACCAATCAATAATCAAGCTGACAATTCAATTTTTATAATATCTCTTCTATCTATCCCTCTATCTTCACTCCAACTGCAATCATGATAATTCAAGACCTTCTCTCTCCTCACTTAGATTGCTGAATTAGGGGTCCTAACTGGTCTTCTTGCCTCCATTCTATTTCCTCTCCAAGCCATCCTTCATTGCATTACCCAAATAATCTTTCTAATGTGCCATTCTGTTCTTGTCAAATCGATGCTCAAAAACAACCAATGATTATAAAATGAAGTATAAACTTCTCATTTGATAGTACAAGTCACAATCTAGTGCTGACCTGCCTGTTCACATACATTTCATCTCACTTACCTTCCTTCCAAACCAAACTTCTAACCCAGATGATTCTCATCTTGCCCTTTCCCATCTTTGGCCCATTGTTGATAACATTCCCAGTAACTGAAATGGACTCTCTTTCTAACACCAACTGTGAAAGTCTATTCCTTCCTGGGAACATAGATTAAGCACCTTCTAAGCCCTTTAAAATCATTATTTCATTTGATTTTCACAACAATGCTCTTGCTATCCCCATTTTATAACTGAAGGAACAGATTAAATGATTTGCCCAGGATCACGCCACTGGTAAGTATCTAAGCCAGATTTGAATTGAAGTCTTCCTAATGCTACACTCAGCACTTTATGCACCGGGTCACCTAGCTATCTCTAGGTCCTAATGAGATGATTTGACATCCTCCATGAAGACTTCCCTGGGGGTGGCTAAGTGGTGCAGTGGGTAGAGCACCGGCCCTGGAGTCAGGAGTACCTGAGTTCAAATCCAGCTTCAGATACTTAATAACTACCTGGCTGTGTGGCCTTGGGCAAGCCACTTAACCCCACTGCCTTGCAAAAACCTAAAAAAAGACTTCCCTGAACCCCAGGTAAAAAACTAGGTATTTCACTTTCCCCAAATTTTATCTTGCCCTTTATTTAGACCCGTTTTGCATGTAAGAATTATTTGAATATGTGTTTTTCTCCAATTAAGACCAATCTATCCCTGCAGAGACTGAAACATTTACTTGTTCATTTCCTTGCACACAGTAAGTGCTTAATAATTGCTTATTAAAATAAATGGACGAATCATATAGGCAGAAGGGAAAAGTATGATCTGGTCCTGCCTATGAGGACACCGGGCTGAGCTAAACTTTTGACCTCAATGGTTCAATTCAAAGAATATGTATTAAGCACCTACTATGTGCACTATGTGAGACACAAGGAATATAAAAATGAGAGGAAAATAGTTCCTGACCTCAAGGAACTTCCATATTATTAAGGGAAAAAATCACTAATTTATTGGGGAGAAAAAGAACCAGCAACTGGACAAAATCAGAAAAAATCTCATATAGCAGGTGACACATGAACTAAGTAAATCTTAAATAGAGAGAGGGTTTCCCAGAGTCACAAAAAACTCTCAGGAGAGCAGGTCAGAAGTCACATGAAATGCCTAACAGAACCCTTGCTCAGATCCATGGTGCAAAAACAGGCTAAATATTGAGCAACATGAAATCAGACTTGAAAAAATGTTAAGGATTGCAGCTTCCATTCCAAATAGGAAAGCAATGCTTAGTGGACTATTCCCACCCCCAAAACTCTGCCCTCATACATACACAGACACAAACTCAAGTGTCATGACACATCTGCATATATGTCTGCTGTGAAGGAGTCAAAGGAACCTTCTTCACATGTAGATAAAGGAAACAGGCCAGATCTCTGCAGGTTTCACTTTCATTGGCGGCCTGATTCACCTATTCCCATCCCATCCCAGATGGCTGAAATAAGGCCCTGCACCAGATGACCTCTCAAAGTTCCTGCTGTCAGCCCTGGCATTATATGCCCATTTCACATTGTCAACTCCCCTAAGGGCCAGGACTATATTCAGTCTCCTGGTTCTCAATTCATTATTCCATAGCATCCCTGCTCCTTATCAAAAAGAAGAGAGGAAAGAAAAGGGGCAATGTGAGGGAGAAAAAGAGGTGTATAGAAAGAGGGGAGAAGGGGGGAGTGGGAGAGAAAAAGAGAGAGGGGAAGAGGGATTCAAAGAAGAGAAAAGGAGAAAGAAAGGGAGACCAACAGAGAGAGAGAGACAGAGAGAGACAGACAGAGAAAGAGATATGGAGATCATGAGGGGGGAGATAGGGAGAAGGGAAGAGAGAAAGAGAGACAGAGACAGAAAAACAGATAAAGACGGGGGAAGAGAGAGAGAGAGAGAGAGAGAGAGAGAGAGAGAGAGAGAGAGAGAGAGAGAGAGAATAGAAGGAATCCTAATACAAAAAAAAATTATTTGGTCCAGCATGTAGTTAATGGTGTTGCTTCCCATGCCTTACAACTTAATAAAATTGATCTCACTGCAGCACTGTAATGAAGAACAGTAGGATAAAGCTACCCTCGAACCATGAAAATTGTATAGTGTTACCTCCTTGTGACCTCCTAAGGCTGTGGCCATTCCACCCTCTCCAAGCTGTCCTTTGTCTAATCCAGACAGCAGCCAGGGTAGTAGAGGAGATAGCAGGGAGGGAACTATGTCTCGGGGGGTGGGGTGGGGGAGTTATAGGTTTGGAGTTTAGGTTGAGGATTTTCTTTTCCCAGTGTAAAAAGGACCAAAGGGGAGGGATACCTGGAACCCTGGAATGCTTTCCCCACACAATAAATCATGCTAACCAAGATGCATGCAGAGTCCCTCTCCTAATTGCACCCCAGACCTGCAGTACAGGAGGAAAGGGAGGTCATTAGGAATGCAAATGACCAGTGACTAATGTAGCTGAGCCCAGGGAAGAGAAAGGAAGAGATGCTCAATATAATCCCAATAGCTTATGCTTCCAAGAGTCTCCAAACTTAACAGGCAGCCAGGATCTGATTGCTCGAATGACTGTTACAGTTTATTCTGTTCAAGTCAGGAACAAAAGAAGGACAAGATGGCATGAACCACTCTGGGGCAGGGCACCCAGGCAAACCAAACCCCCACCTTTCCAGCTTGCCTGGGAGCACAGGAATCACAGAGGCTTTAACTCCTTTCATGTTCACCTCAGTGGCTTCCCTGAGCAGCTGTCCTGGTGCAGCATTCCCATCACAGGCCTAATTCAAAGATCCACCTCCTCCCCTTGACTTCTCTTCCCCAGTCGCTGAGAGGGAACCAGGAGGAAATTTGCCACCTCTCCCTTCAGCCACTGCATTTCTCATGAATGGAAAGATTGTGGAAAACCTTTAAAAATTAACAAGTTCCTAGGGCTTGGAGAAAGACTGGTTAAGTGGCTGTATTTCAGGGAATACTGAAGTGGTGTCTGGAGAAAAGAAAGCATATCTGATGGAGTGTTTTTCACCATTTTGTTACTACTATGGGAGAAGCAAAATGGTAACTCATTGGGTTTCCAGGAATAATACCCTGCCCAAATAGTACATGTGCAGTCTGGTAAGGAAAAGGAGAGGCCCTGCTCTAACTCATCCATACCCCTCCAAATTAATACAAACAGAATAACCTCACCATCCACTACAAGGATAAAACTTACCTCTTATGTCTATTTTTTCTCTATCCTACTCCCCCCCAAAAAAAGGTTTGGATTACAAGACTTTTTTGGTCCAATAATTAAGCTATATGGAGCTCCCCAGATACTTTGATTCAGGAGTCAGAAGTCAGGCCAGAGATGACAATTATTGAACCCATGGGATCATCACACCAAGAGTTCTTTGAGGGGCTGTACAGTAGTATGAAATCAACAATCCTTGCCTGCTAGTTCCATATCTTCTAGATTGTTCTGGATTTGAATGGGGAGCCACCCATAGGCTCAAACAGCCTTGATTGGAACCTCTCCATTTCCCATCAGCTTTTATGTCTCACACTCCAGAATAGAAAGAAAAAAAAAGGAAAAAACCCTTCTCTGCTCACTCACCAAGACATATTTATAACTGGTGATGAGTACACAGCAGAGAACTTGAAAAGGCAAGAGAGGTTAAGATTAAGTTGAGATCGGTGGCTAAGGGTAGAACTAGGAGAGGGACTACCACCATTACACTTCCCCAAACCTTGTGCTGGCTCCTCAGCATAGCCAGGCCTAGATGTATGTGGTGCGCGCACAGACACAGACACACACACACAAACACCCTTTCCTTCACTTCCTTGAATTACAACCTGCTTGGGATATTCTTTAGTCAATATGAAGCAAAAACCTTTTATTAAATGCTGCTAATTTTTTTTATTGATCACACTGTGAGTCACTTCATTTTCCATTATGACAAACATCTCCTATAGGGGGGCTCTAGGATTAAGTTTCTTACTCAGTCTCAAGCAACATGTCACTTTGAATCAGTTTTGGGACCCATTATCACTCAAAAATTAGAAAGCAGTTTCTTTGTGTCATTGTTGCCTCCCACCCGCACCTCCCTTTCAAAGTTTCCTTGTGGAAAGGTTATTAAACTTGGAATAAATATACATGCAGAAAGTGCCAAGGAAATTCTGCCCTGTCTCTAACCAATTTTAGCATTAGCTTTTATAATTTTTTTAGGTTGATTTTTCACAGAAAGACTGCTCATAATTATTGCTCGTGCTCTCCCAAAACACTTATGTTACTAAAGTGTGAAATGTCTTCTAACACAAAGACAGATCTCTGGGAAGTAATTACAGAAATGCATTCAGGGGCAATAACGCTATATTAACTGTCAGTGGCATACATCTTCTGAAAAGGCACTTGTTATGAAGGAGTTATTTGTGTAGCCGTTGTCGACGGCATCGCGGGCAAGCAAAGACTGAAAGAATACATTAAACGCCGAAACATCAGCTCCCTCATCAAGGGTCAAATTATGTTTAAATCATTACCTTGAAGTCAAGCAAACTCTTACCTGACTGTCTATTGTAAAGACATTTCTGAGACATGCTCCAGCCGAATGTGGTCTCCCTGTATGTGCTATGGTGCAATTACCCGGAGTCTCTAAAGAATTCTGCCAGGAGAGCTTGTCACAATAGGGAGAGCCGAGGATGCAGGGTGTCTATTAAATGCTAACTCATGTCACCAAACAGAATTTTCAAGAATTATAAATTGCAAAATTGCCTCCCGGCTGACCCCCGCACATTAAGAGGATCCTGGAGCATTATGGAGCATAGCTCGGGGATGGGCATCAAAGGCAGGCGCCAGAGGAAAGGGTTTCTCTGCTAGGTTGCCTTTTGAATTGAGTTGAACTAAGGGGGGGAGGGTGAAACAGATCTGCCTCTTCCTCCTCACAATCACCCCTGCCCCACACAATCTGCCTGGGGCTGAATACCCGGCAGCTATCATCTTGAGTCCCATCCAGTGACATCTCTGGCAGTCAAATGTCATAAAATAGAAGCCATCAATGAATGTGTCTCATAGAGAATTAATGAAGAGGAGAAAGCATGGCAGGGTTGCAAAGAAGGTGCCCCAATGCTAGAACCTCTATGGGCCCATCTCTGAAAGGGGCCTAGCACACTCACCATCATGCTGTGAGGATTTCCAAGCATAGAGGACTTGGAATAACTTGCTGTCTTCAACTCCCTCTTAGAATGCTTTTTTTTTCCAAAGAGAACTTAGCACTTTCTAAGACCTTCCTAGCAGAATAAAAAGGAATGTCTTAACATATTGACAATCAAAGAATTCATTTGCCAAGGGAAATTCCAGATAAAAAGACACAAGCAGTAACTCTGAAAAGAGTCGTTTCATAGTTCTCTTCTTTGCAGGCCCTAAGAGCATATCTCAGTGGTAAGGAGAGACCTCCAGTTCAGCTCTGTAAGTAGATATAGACTTACAAAGCTCTGTGGAGGAGAGTAGCTTCATTTACAGGTGCCAGTAAAATGTCATGAGACAAGGCTGGGATACAGAGAGAGAGAGAGAGAAAGGAAAGGCAGAACTAGCCAAGAGAGGACTGGGACCAGCAACAGGTTGAATCCCAAAGAGTTAAGATTTGGAAGGATCAGATGACTATTCACAAATATGAGGATCATGGTTTAATCTAGGGAATCATATTAAGCAAGAGAGGTAGTAGGGTACTGCAGACGCTACACCGGGGAGTAGGAATAAATGATCTTCAAGGTACCTTTCAACCCTAAATCAGTTAACTTCTGAACTTAAAGGGTTAAAAATGATGGTCCAAGCAAGAGAGGTCTGGGAGGACAGAGGGTAAGAAGTAGCAACATTAGTACTGCTCTACAAGTCAGAAATATAAGCACTGAAGCTAGGGCACAGATTGGTTGCAATTCTACCCTATTTCTAATTCTACAGTCAGCTGTATACCTGTGAGCCAGCTTAAAGGTGTGTGCTTGTAATGTAGCCTGAATAACTCAGATCCCACCTGTTCCTTAATGGAGACAGGGTAGATTTCAAACCTTGCAGTAGGTTCTAAAAAGGCTGTAATATTACCAGATGAACCTCAGCTTCTAACACTATTGCTGAAAGGCAAGGTTTCCTGAGTTATACAGGGATGGACAGCTGGTATTGTCATATCCTACAATTATTAAATTGTTGTACACATTGTTGGTTTCCAGCAAACATTAAGGAATAGCAATAATAGAAATTAAGTGAAGTGTTTCTAGATTGTGTTGTGGCACCCTTTGACAGTCTGGTGAAACTTATAGAGACATTCTCTAAATAATGTCTTTAAAGGCACAAGATTAAAATAAGGAAACTATATTGAAATAAAAATGTAATTTTTCCCATCCAAGATCATGAACACAATGAAATCTATCTGTAGACTCCTTGGAGGTCCATGGACCTCAGTTTAAGAATACTGTTCTAGATAAGACCTTGATCATTTCTAAGACCCAAAATATTTTATTAAACTTTACAAATTGTATGTACTAAATTTACATGTTTCTCTTTTCTCTACCTCTATGTCCATCTCTTCTCTCCCTCCTCTCTCTCTCTCTCTCTCTCTCTCTCTCTCTCTCTCTCTCTCTCTCTCTCTCTCTCTCTCTCTCTCTCTCCCCAGCCCCCCCCGCACTGCTCAGATATGAGGCTGAAAGTCAAGAAGACCTATGTTTAAGACAATATTCAAATAAATACTAGTTGTGTGACTCAGGGCAAGTGACTTAATTTTTCAATGTCTCATGCTACTCTCTAAAATTAAACATTTGAGAGTAGGTGCTGACCTTCTTTATTAAAGGGAATTCTCTAGAGGGATCATAATCCCCATCCTACCTACCTCACAAGGTCATTGGGAGAAAATTGCTTTGCAAACTTTAATACATCACAGAAATATGAATTTTTCTAATAGATGTCTTCTACAAATGGTTATCCAAAAATAAGAACAGGGGGTTCACTAATTTAGGAGTCAGTTTATTCCATTCTTGAACCTCTCCAGTTAGAAAGTTTAATTGAGGGGCAGCTAGGTGGCACAGTGGATAAAGCACTAGCCCTGGAGTCAGGAGTACCTGGATTCAAATCCGGTCTCAGACACTTAATAATTACCTAGCTGTGTGGTATTGGGCAAGCCACTTAACCCCATTTAAAAAAACCAAAAAAAAAAAATTTTGATTGAGTCAAAATCTGCCTCCCTCTAATCTACCTTCTATAATAAGACAGACTGAATATTCTTCCTCTCCTACATGCCAATTTTTGGAATACTTAAAGATACATGTCTCTTCTTTGGACTTTTCTCCTACAGGTTCTATCCCTCATCATTTAAACCATTCCTTTTACTATATGCCTTACTTACCATTCTAGTCCTTCTCCCCCTAGAGTAGACATTCTTGAATTTGCAGTGTTCCTCCTAAACCATGGTAGCCACATATGAACCCATTACTCTAGATGTGGCCTGACTATAATAGAATATAGTAAGCTCACTACTTCTGATCAGAAGTAATGCTAATGGAACATCTGGTTATCTCAGATAGAAACTCAAGAATTGGAAGGGATCTAAGAAGTTCTCTATACTTGAATGGTAATCACCTCTACATATGGCCATCTAGCCTCCACTGAAAGACTACATCAATGATAAGAAACCCACTGTTACCTGAGCTAGACCATTCCACTTTTGGACAGCTCTAGTTATTAGGAAGTGTTTCCTCATAGAAAAGTAAGAAATCTGCTTCTCTGCTCGTCCTACCTTGATGCTCCTGGTCCAGACTCCTTGGAGAACCACAGGATGATGCCCTGTTCTGCTACCTCTGGCTCCTTCATGGGTGATAGAAGTGACTTACTATGTTGTAGCTTAACCCAGGGAAAAAACCAGAGGGAGGCATTCCCTCAGACCACCTATTCCATCAGCAATAGTAGCAGCAATTTTAGTCACTGAGGGCAGCTAGAGGGCAACTCTAATGAATAGAGCACCAGCCCTGGAGTCAGGAGGACCTGAGTTCAAATCAGACCTGAGGCATGAAGACAGCATTTCCCAGGAACTCTTTAACCCCCCAACTCCAAAAAACCAACAAATGATGCCTCTAGCGAAAGTTTAGAGGGGGCAGAACCCACAGAAAGACTGAGTGATACATTTTCCAAGTCCAAAATAGAGATCACCAGCAACAGCTTGAAGGGGCAGGAAGAGAACTCTGCTACACCAAAATGAATGTGTAGTGAGGGAGCACCAGTCACAGAATCTGCTGCAAGAATCTAGAGAAAGCAACCTACACCCCCAGAGGCAGTAAGGGGTCAGGGAAGACTGTAGAAATTTCTCTACTCTACCTGCTGTTTGCCTACACTCAGATCCAGTTTACAGTTTAGGCTTCCATACTAAGATAGCAGGATTCTCCTTATAGCTCTAGTGCAGAGGGAAGTACGGGGACCATTTACTTATCAAAGCACAGGCTAGAGAGCATAAGAGCTTGGAGGAATAAAGGTCCCAGTGGGGTGTCCCAAAAAAACCCCAAAGCCTTGGAAGTGCTGTCTTGGGCTTAGGAAATGAGTAAACAACAGAAAAAGAAAAATCTGACCACAGAGAATTACTTTAGTCCCATGGAAGATCAAAACACATACTCAGATGATGACAAAATCGAAGCTTCCATATCCAAAACCTCCAAGAGAAATAGAAAATGGGCTCAGACTATGGATGAGCTCAAAAAAGACTTTGAAAAGCAATTAAGGGAGATGCAGGAAAAATTGGGAGGAGAAATGAGAGCAATGCAGAAAAATCATGAAAATCAAATCAAAAGCTTGATGAAAGATATACAAAAAAATACTGAAGAAAATAATATGTTAAAACCAGTTTAGGCCTAATGGAAAAAAGCAAAACAAAAGGCAAATGAGCAGAAGAATGCCTTAAAAAGCAGAATTGGCCAGCTGGAAAAGAAGATAAAAAAGCTCTCTGAAGAAAATAACTCCTTCAAATGCAGAATGGAATTAAACGAAGTTGATGACTTTGCAAGAAATCAGGAAGAAATAAAACTCTTCCAAAAAAAGCCAAAAATTAGAAGAAAATGTGAAATATCTCATTGGAAAAAAACAACCAACCTTGAAAACAGATCCAGAAGAAATAATTTAAAAATTATTGGGCTATCTGAAAGCCATGATCAAGAGAAGAGCCTAGACTTCATTTTTCAAGAAATAATACTGCAAAATTGCCCTGAGATCCTAGAAGCAGAGGGTAAAATAGAAATCAAGAGAATTCACTGGTCACCTCCTGAAAGAGATCCCAAAAGAAAAACTTCCAAGAATATTATAGCCAAATTCCAAAACTCCCAAATCAAAGAGAAAATTCTAAAAGCTGCCAGAAACAAACACTTCAACTACCGGAACTACCGAGGCTCCATAGTCAGGATTACACAGGATCTGGCAGCATCTACATTATGGCAAAAGATCTTGGTTTACAACCAAGAATCAACTACCCAGCAAAACTGAACATCCTCTTTCAGGGGAAAAGATGGATTTTCAAGGAAACAGGGGACTTTCAAACTTTCCTATTGAAACAGAAAGTTTGATCTTCAAGTACAGGACTCTGGTGAACCATAGAGGGAGTGGAAGAGAAGGACTAACTATGAGGAACTTAATGATATTGAACTGTTTGTATTCCTCCACAGGAAGAAGATATTGATAACTCATATGAACTTTCTCATTTATAAGAGCTGTTAGAAGGAGCAAATACAGACAGGATATAGGAAGGAGTGGAATATAATGGCAAAATATAGTAAAAAGATGGAGTCAATGGATGATAAAGGAAAGTACTGGGAGGAAGGAAAAGGAGAGGAAGAAGAGGCTAAGAAAATTTCACATGAGTTAAGAAAAAGTTTTTTCAATGAAGTGGATGTGGGGAAGGCAAGGGGGAATGAGTGAGCCTTCATTCTCATCAGAAATGGCTCAGAGAGGAAATAACATACACACTTAATAGGGTAAAGTAATCTAGAGAAACCCTAGAGAAAAATAAGAAGGAATGGGATAAGAGGGAATGGGGGGAACAGAAGTGGGGAATAGGTGATAGAAAAGAGGAAAGATCGAGGGAGAGGGCACTCAGATTCAACACACTTTTGGACAGGGCCAGGATGAAAGGAGAGAGAGAATACAATAAATGAGAGTGGGGAGAAATAAGAGTGGAGGTACAGCTAGTAATAGCAACTGTGGGAAAAGTATTGAAGCAACTTCTCTGGTGGACTTATGATAAAGAAAGCAACTCACCCCAGAGACAGAGCCATTGGACTCTGAACACAGAATGAATGAAATACATTTCTCTCTCTCTCTCTCTCTCTCTCTCTCTCTCTCTCTCTCTCTCTCTCCTTGAGGTTTCTCATCTTCTTGGGGGGGTTATGTTTATTCTTATGTTTTACTCTTATAACACATTCAATTTACATCAATGTATAACATGGAAACAATGTAAAGACTGTCAGACAGCCTTGGGGGGGGTAGGGAGGGGGAGGGTGAATTGTAAAATTCAAAACCTTACCAAAAAATGATAGGTACATATTACTATTTATATACATATATAATTGGAGAATAAATAAATTGTTAACAAATCAGACCTCAGACATTTAATAATTACCTAGCTGTGTGACCTTGGGCAAGTCACTTAACCCCACTGCCTTGCAAAAAAAAAAGGTAATTCACAACTGATTGTCACAAACAAGTCTTATAAATCTAGCGGAGGTAACCCAAAGCCTAGACAGAAAATGCTGCCAATTGAAAGGCTTACAAAATCCAAAAGCTTTCAGAAGAGGTCAGAAATGCCTTGGGGCATCATAGTACACTGGAGAGAGGAGGCTGTAGATTCACAGTGCAAAGCCTAAGCTATTTGACAATTAGTCCAGAGTGAAATGTACAGGACACAAAATACCCACCTTTCCCAGGTGTACACACACACACACACACACACACACACACACACACACAGAGTTATCTGCCTTTTCTAAGTTTTGACTGCACAGAGACTCCATTGGAACTTGTTAGCTCAAGCTAACTCTATGTGTACTAGTTTCTTCAGGCTGAGTGATCAGTTTTGCCCTGGCCTATCTTTTAAACTACAGCTGTCTAGAACTACATATCCCTTATTTTCTATTCAGAGTCAGACTTCATATGGTATAGCTTAAGATAATTTTTTTAAAAAAAGGTAGGCAGAATTAGAAGGAACCTTCTGTGGTTATTTGATCCTATCCACTCATTACACAGATGATAACACAGAGGTCAAGAAGAAATGATTTGTGCAAGATCATATACTGAATGGCAAAGCCAGATGAGAAATCAGGACTCCTTACTAGCAGCATAGCTATCTTTCCATGGCATACAGATGATGTCCAATGGCTATTCCAAGGACTTGGCTAAATGCTTTTGTTATACTGGAATTTTATGTGTAGTACTGAATAATTCAAAATTTAAAAAAAAAAAAACAAGAGACCCCTGCTGTCAGGGTTGTAAATCTTTTTCTTGTGCAAATTTTCACTATAATGGCACTTGTTATAATGGGATTTTTACCTCACTGATTTGAAATTTATAATAATTAAGATAGGATGGACTGAAATTTACTCTGATCCTATCTGGGGATGAAGGGAGCCTTACTAAGCAAATAAAAAGTGTAAACAAGAAAGGGGGCAGAATGTTTTTCCTACTTGAGAGAACAAGCTATTTTGAAGCACTTTAGAAGCACTCATTTCTAAAACAGGCAATTAATATGTTAATTAAGTCATTCTTACCTGTTCATTAAAGCAGGTCCCTTAAGGACCTTTACTTGGCAATGGGATCCTAGGATTTAGAGCAGAAAAGGACCTTAGAGATTATCCAGTCTAACCCTTTAGCTTTATAGAGGAGGAAAATGATGCTTTCCCTCCCCCCCCAAAAAAAACTCAAAGGTGACTTATCTAAGGTGACTTAGGTAGGAAGTAGCAATAGTAAAATTTGAACCCATGTTCTCTCTTTTTGCAACATCAACTATAGAAATGCTTTATGGGAAACACAATCTCCTAATGTCCAAGTATATTAGAAAGCAAGCTTTTAAAAATAAGTCCTCTAATTAGGGTTTCTCATTACTCAGACTGGTCCACCTCCCATTAAGTCTAAATATGTGTATCAGAAGCAGCACTGGGTAATGGAAAGAATTTTGACTTGGAGTTGAGAAAGACCTAGATCTAAATCCCACATCCGCCATGTACTGGCCATGTACTGGACTGTGTACGTGATGATGGGGGAGGCATTTATCCTCTCTTGGCCTCTGTAAAATGGGGATAAAAATCAACATAATAGCTCCCTCCAAGGATTGTTACAAAGCTGCAATGATACAATGCATATAAAATACGAAAAATCTCAGCTATTGCTATTAGCTCAATCTAGGAAAAGGAGAAGGGAGAGCAAGTCTACTTTGAAAGCAGATTCAGGTACAATCTAAAAGTAATCCCTGGCTCTCTTCCATAAGCACACATCTAATGGAAAAAATGACTTAAGGAGCTCTCTTTAGGACAGCATCTGTTAGCTGTTGCTGATTAAAAGAAGTTTGTTGCTAAGAAAAGGCAGCAGATGACTCAAGGTTTATCACTAGCTACAGGCAAATATGACCCCACTAAAAGTTCAAACACCTCCCAGAAGTAAATTCTGTTCTCCAACAAGTTTGAGAAAAAACAATGGTTACTTCTCCTTTTGAATGTTTCTCTTGAGGTCCTTCCTACAGCCCATACCAGAGGGAAAAGCCTCTCGAACTGTGGGAGAGAAGACTGCATGTTCTAGGTAGGAAAGCTTGCAAAGGGAAGAAATAAAGTAATAGCTCCTGAGAACATTTTCAAGTATACACTGGGTGCTAGGGTATTGATCATCTCTTGAAAATGTCATGGAAGAGATTTCTCTGCTCAGGTTCGGGTTGGGCTATCTGAACACTGAGGTCGCCTCCAACTCTGAGATTCTGTGCCTCTTCCACATAAACCCAAAGAGGTATAGTCAAAAACCAATAGGACACATCTGACAGTTAACTTATTCAGCAGGAAGAGCACAAGAGTCAGAGCTAAATGGCAGAGTACAGAACCTGGAGTCAGATGAAAACCTGAATTCAAATTCTAACTCAAATATTTGCTAGGAGATTCAAGTCTAGAAAAGTCACTTAAAACTCTGTAAAATGAACTTAATAGCATTCACCTCCAGAGTTGCTATTAGGATAAAAATGAGATAATATTTGGAGAGTGTTTTGTACACTTTAAAACATCATATAAATACTAGCTATTGTTATTAAGGTAATGTGACTTTAGCAAGGCACTCTGAGTCTTATTTGATTCATCTATAAAACAGAAATACTTGTACTCCCTTCCTCAGAGCTGTTAAAAGAAAAACACTTGGTAAAGCTACGGAAATGTAATTATTACTGTTATATAATATCATGTTATACAGTATATAAACTATGATTATTACTGTTATGAATTATAGAACATAGTAAATAGTGCTAAATATATTATGCTATGATTATTAATGTCATCAAATATGCTTTATATTGTGATTATTATCATTATTTAATATGGTTATTAATAGTACTACTATCTTCACAATTGCACAGCATTAATTAAGTAGAAAAAACTGATGTTGGGGTAGTTCCAGACACTATTACAAGTTGGCTTTAACACTAAGCAGTCCAATAAGTGTGTCCATATAGCTCAGAGCCACAGAGCATGACAGTTCTAAGCATGGAGTCCCTCGGATGCCAGTTGGAGAGACAATGAAGGGATCCAGGCCATGAATGTCCCTATTACATGAGAGACACTATATGAGAATAGACTCCTTTTTCAACATCACTTGATGTGAGTATCAGTTTGGTGACCATGAAGTCAGTATCTCTGCATGTCCCTTTATTTAGATATTTTTTAAAATTCTAATTTAAAGGCTTTAGCAAATGACCCAAGCTATAGCCATGTCTCAGTTTAAGCAAACCATGTAGCCAATAATATGAACATATAAAAGTAAAATTAGGGCATGATTATTCATTTTTAAAAAATAGTTCTTTGCTTTGCTAAGGAATTCACTCTTAAGTAATTCACCCTTCCCAGGGGCAAAGAAAATATCAGAATCACAAATTTCAAACAATATGTAGTATTTCAAGCTTACAAAAGTCAACTTAAAGCAAGGAAGAGCAGTATAGGTAAATAATATCCTCATATAGGTAAATGATATCCTCATATGAGGCAATGATTGAAAAGTGAGGCCATGTTGGACACAGGGGCTTCCATATTGGAAAGAGAAGACCAGAGATTCAAGCCTTTAACTGCTCCCCTTTGAACATCCTCTTCCAACATTCTGTAAATAAAGAAATGAAACTCCTGCACAAATAAGGGGAAAAAAATGTCTCATGGATTATGGAAAGGACTTTTCCCCCATAGCAGAGGTATTTTTTTCTCCTCAGCAAGATGTTCCTAATACAAGCACATATTTACATATAATGTTGAAGTTTATAACAATGCTACAAGATAAATGGTACAAGTATTATGACCTCCAACATATAAATGGGGAAAATTGAGATTCAGCAAGTCTCTGCTGTACAAGAAAAGAAACCAAGACTCAGAAAGCCTCAGAGAATAATGTGTCCATATTCAAAGGCAAGTCTGGAATTTAAGTATCTTGGCCCCATCACTAATGTGTTTGTGGGGGAAAGGAAAATATAATTCAGAATGAGGGAAAATTATTTAATGGGCCATTAAAGAAATGAAATGATTTTACATCTGTTCTCACCTTCAATATCTTTCCCCAAAGAAGCCATCTCTTTGCACCTCATATGATTTCAGTTTGCTCCCAGTTCTACCTGTGCAGCCATCCACTGGACAAAGGGATGGTGTTTTGGGAAGCTTGAGTCAGTGGCCTTGAAAAGGGAAGGAACAGCTGCTGGAATGTGTTTGTGTGTCTGTGTGTGTGTGTGTGTGTGTGTGTGTGTGTGTGTGTGTGTGTCCTTCCTGGACCACCATACAAACAGCATCCCATTGTGTGTTAAACCCCACTGGTCAGAGACTCTGAGCCTGTATGTGATTCATGTCCATGTCTCCTTCTCAGGCCTGCAGAAATCACATAAAGTTTAGGAAATTCCCAGTCTGGGACTTCGGAGCTGGCTGCTTCCTTTCTCCACCAAAGAGAAAAGGCAGTTTTTCCCAGCTGGTGCTCTAAAGTCAAGTGGGTTCCTGGGTTTCATCAGCAGACAGCCAACGATAGGGCCAAGAAAGTAAGTTGACAGGCCCAAATTGTTTGCACCCTCTAGAGGCCCAAAGAATTTCCAAGTTAACTTGAAATTCATCTATCCTTGGGGGAGCCCAGGTTAGAAAAAGTAGACTAGAGGGAGTCAAGCCCCAATTGCTCCCCTTTGAAAGGCATCTTCTAACAGTGTAGAAGAGATGAAACTTCTGCACAAAGTTTTGGAAAGAACATTCCCCCCAAAACAGGGGTGTATCTATCCTTTCCTCAGCAAGATGTTAAGAATACAGGCACAAATTTATATAGAATGTTAAGATTTACAAAATGTTTCCCTTACAATACTACCCAAGATAGGTGGTGCAAGTATTATGAACTCCAATGAATAGATGAGAAAACTGAGATTCAGAAAGTCTCCAAAGAGGCTTAATAAATGCTTGCTAATTGATAATCCCACAGCACTTTGGCTATCCTATCCCAGGCTCACTGTGTAAGATCATTAAGTAATCAGAATCTGGAGCCAAAGATTAGCAGAACCAAGCAACAGTCACTTCAAGAGAACAGCAGATCCTAACCAAGTTTCCTTCTTATATAGTGCCATCACAGATGAGTATGGGAAGTGTCAAGATTCCTCCATTTAGGCTATGGCTCTCCTCAAAAGCAGACAGAATTTATGCAAATCTATTCCTTCTTTCATGTGTATGGTTTTGGTTAGGGTTTTTTTTTCCCAAAAAAATTCATTAGTCCATTTAACAAGACTATGACTTCAACCAGAGAAGAGTCAGGGAAGCCAGGTCTCTGTTATTATGATGTAGCTTTGGAAGGCATTTGGAACAGGTGGCCTGAACCATGCAAAAAACATTCACTTTTGCAAAAATGTATCACATTCCCTAGAACTCCTGCCAACCTTTGTTAGATCAACAAGTACTTAGACCTATCTCCCAGGCCCAGTCCCGACCCTGATGGGAACTTGGTTACACTCTGATGCAGAAAAATAAATTAGCTGAAAAGTCATTTTCCTTCTGATGCCCAACTCTCTTGCCCTTCCCCATCCCAAGCCCCTTGAGCCACCATCATCCTGGTCTGATACAATGATTTTGCCTCCAGAAGAAGATAGAGGATTTGAACAGGTCACAGTTCGGGGGAGCTGACCAAGCCCTGGCTCCTACTCCTAAGGCTCTTCCTCATCGATAGCATTTGAAAGACACTAAAGGTTTCCCCTTGGCCCAGCCAAGGAGGCTGCCACCAGCCCTGGCCACCGGCCCCTGACGTGTCTGTCAGGCAAGAAGAGGCAGTATTTAATCAGAACAGACCGGAACATATTTACACAAAGGTCGTGCAGGCTGTTTGAAGACTCCTTGGTTACTGGTGCTTTATGAAACACCCTTGAGTGTAGACTGTGACACTGCTTTAATGAAGAATGTAATGAGAGGGCGGAGGAAGGAGGCCAAGGAAAGGGGGGAGAGGGAAAAAAAAACTTTTTTTTTAACCAAGAACTGTGCCTCCAGTACCAAATGGAATCAACTTAAATCCGTTTTCAATGACCCCCCTTGGTGGGGCATTTCCTGAAGCCAATTGAAACCTGCCCCATAGGGTCTGTACTTCCTTTGTGTTAACTAATTTCTGACTCAGGGTTTCTAGCTATTTATTTCTAGAATAATAAGTTAACTGTGATGGTCCTCCAGTGAGGCGATCTTTTTAGCAGTGATAACACTTTCTCTCTTAACGGGTTCTCTGGTTCTTTTTCCTAGCAGTATGCGGTATGGAAGGTGTGAAAAGATATTTAAAAGAGGTAAGTTGAAGGCATTAAACTCTTCTCTCCTCCTCCACCCCCTCAAACACACACACACACACACACACACACACACACACACACACACACACACCCCTTCTAATTTCAGGTCTCAAGTGCCCAAATGGCAGAGAGGGCCCCAGAGATGCTCCGCAGGCGGCAGGTAAGACTCTCTAAGAATGTAAAAATTTTAGGGCAAACAAGTATCACTGAGTACCAGAAATAAAGGAAAAGCCCAAAAAGACGGAGTTTCTTAAGTAAGTAATTAACACAAGACTCCCCAGAATCTTTCCACTTCTTTCTTCTTCTTTTTTGTAATCTTTTTTAATGTGCACTGCGGCTTCCTGCTTCCTCCAAACCACCTTAATTGGACTCTTCAAGCTTACCAGGAAAGTTCCTCACCACTCTCTGAGGACACCTATTGAAGGTGGTACCAGGCTGTTCATAATAACTGTTACCAGACAGGGCTAATAATGACCCTCTCTTGCTAATGAAAAAAAAACATTGTTGCTGCTGTAATTAAGCTTGTGAAGAGTTTAGTTGGAGGGAAATTAGATTTATTTACACACTGTTCTGTTGCTGATGAAGCACCAGCTATTTGGGAGAACTTCTAATTAACCCTAATTTAGCAGCTCTGCTCTTTTGTCGACCCACTCCCTACCTACTCTTTTTGTAAATTGAACTTGGCAAAAATAAATAATAATAATAGTAATAATAATAATAAGGCATTCTGAAAGGTGGGTTACTCCAAAGCAAATTATATTTAATCCTAGAATTCATTCAACATTGCTACTAACATTTTATAAAGCTCTGGATGAGAGTTCAGTTCAATATTCCAAAAGAAAGTCACATTTGCTCATCAAGATGACTACAGCAAGCACCTACCATGCACTCAGTCTATTGTCTAGATGCACTTTAGGCAAAAGATATAATTTCTGTCCCCAAGTTGTAAGCAATTTGAGAGTAAGAGTGGGGAAGAGGGTAGAGAAAGTTCAGAATCCTATAACCGGAACTGTTCAGGTCCTATGACCTTTGATTCAGACATACCTGAGAGAATGGGGAAGGATTCAATGAACTTGTCATGGACAGGAGTGGATGACCTCAAAACATAAGAGCCACCAGGGCCTAGCCCTTTGGTATAATTTTTGTGCCAAATTCATTCAAGATCTCACAAGTCTATGCAGGTCAAGGATCTTCCTCCAAGAACATAGACAGCACAAATTCAGAGAAAGCCACCCAGAAAACAGACTCCCTGGTCTTCATTGCTCTGCTACAAGACCTCCTTGGCTCTTTTGCTGTCCTGCCTATCAATACACATAACTAAAGGGCCATTTTAGAGAACACTAACCTAAGCCCTGGACTAGGTCTGTTTCTATATGAGACATATGGTAGCCTCAAAGAGTGTGGAGGCTGACGTCCTCATTAGAGCAACTGGAAGCAAGGTCTATCTCCCTGCACTGCGTTGCTCAAATATCCAGCCTCCCTGATTATGTGAACATGGGTGGAAAAAAGCTAACTTGTGCTCTGGAGACAATGAGTATACCTGCCCATCTAGAGCAGACAATATGTGCTGGGGAAGAGCAGTAAAAAGATTGGATAGGACCAGAGGGGCCAGATTTTAGAGAGTCTTGAATACTAGACAGAGGAGTTTAGATGTGATGGGGTAGCCTATGGGGAACCATTGCAGGTCCTTGCACAGGGCAGAAACATGATGAAGCTGGTATTTAAGGAACACTGGTCTGAAAGCTAAAGGAATGGCTAGATAGTTTCAAATATTTGAGGTTTTATCGTTGCCTTATGCATTAGTCAGTCCCCATTCTTGTAGCCTACGTCTTACACTTTTCCTATGACAAAGTTCTACTATATAGCTGAGGATAGAAAGAGGCTTCAGCTATGTGTTCAGTTTTCCAAAGCCTAAATCCAGTTTCCTGCCCAGGTTATTTTTTTCTTTCATTCTTTATTTTCGGGGGGAGGGGGGCAGCAATGGGATTAAATGACTTGTCGAAGTTATTAAGTACCAAGTATCTGAGACCACATTTGAATTCAGGTCCTCCTAACTCCAGGGCTACTGCTCTAGCACCATTGTGCCAACTAGCTCCCCCTTCCCTGGTTATTATTAATTAGTAAAAATTTATTGAGTGCCCACTAGCACCCCAACCTATGTTGGGCACCATGGTGAACCTACCCCTACAGAAGCTTACAATTCAGTAAATCTCCCTTTTAATCTCAAAATGTGTAAACTGTGTAAGCCTCCTCTCTACCAAGAAGATTTAAGAAGAGCCTATCTTTCATTTCACTACATTAATGAGATTAATGTCTCCTATTTTCTCTATGATTCCTAAAAATCATGCTAGTAGACTCACCCAGCTTAGAAACCATGAGATCCCTACTCAATACAGTCCAAGAAATCTCAAAGAATGACTAGGAGCAGCAGCAAGGACTCAGTAAGGAGGAATGAGTAAAGACAAAAAAAGGGGGGGGAAGGTAAGACAGTTGGAAAAACAGCAAGAAAGGGTCAAAAGTGGAGAAACAGAGAAACCCACAATTAAGTGGAACAAGGGCTGAGAGCAGCTATGAAATAATAATCAATCATATTATTTGATCAAAAGTTGGTTGTTAAAAGAGCCAATAATTTTCTTTTAATGCAAAGAAGAGAACAGAAGAAAGTGCAGAAGGAAACAAAGAAAAACAGAGCACTTGTTAAAGTAATTTGAAAATTTTTATATTTTTTAACAAGCAATAGGAAATGGAGAGTAAATATTTCTGTGTCTTATGTTTAAAAAGTGTCTCTTTTTGGTGTTAAATTTCAAAATAAAAAGTAAATTAAAAAGTTATAATCAAAGTTTGGTTGACACAGGGTTCAGGGAGTGGTTAGAAGAGACAATCTCTTGGCAATATATATATATATATATATATATAATCCTTGGATTATCTGTGGGTTTGAATTTTACAAACTCACAGAGAATCAAGGAAGAAATGTGCATCATTCCCTCCATCCCCACCCCTTATTTCTCTTTGGTCTTCCAGGACTTTTGGAGAGGCAGGGAACTAGCTTTGGAGGATGAAAAAGTCCTGAGAGATTTAAAAACTGGATTCTCTTATTGACATTATTTCCAAGTTAGGTTTTCTTCCAGGGCCTCCTGGAATTGAAAAGCAGTGAAGTCTTGATAAGAGATCTCTCAGTCATCACTCAGCATCCACTGAATAATAACACCATTCAAAGAACAACGTATAAAATGTACAGTCTCTGTCCTCAAAGGACTCATGATGTGGATGACTCATGAAACTAACACACAATAGACTGATTTCTCTTTAATTATTATTATTTTTACAAAACACTCAAGGCTGAGGTCAGTGGTTCTAATCACACATGTAATCATTTTTCATTACAGTCAACTCTCCATTGTGGATTCCAAGAGGTTTATGGATATTTAGTGCCTACCCTCCTTCATTACTTGCTTTGTTGACATTGTTGCACTACTGTTTGTTCTCAGTTTACAGGCCCCCTGGATTCCCCCAGAGAAGCCCTTAAAACCTAGCCACTCATACCTCCCCTGATTCAGGAAAACTCTGAGAGGGGACAGCATTAATTTGGATATTGGTATGCATCAAGCTGAGGGAGACAAGGGAAGTAAAAAGGAATTAGGCAGCCCTTCAAAGGTCAGATCTGCAGAGAATCAAGTTCATCATTCAATCAGACTGAATCTGAAAAGCACCCACGTCTATACATAAAAAATAAATAAATAATCATGTATTCCAGGATAGCGTATTGGTAAAGAAACATTTCTGATTGTTGACATCTTCACTCTATTCCATTAATATAAATAACTGAACATTGATCTGTTTCTCAATTTTAATATATATTTAAAGGACTCATTGATACTTTAATAAATATTAATAACTCATATTAACACAGCATTTTTAGGATTGCAAAATGCTTTCCATACAACAATTGTGAGACACAGATAGTATAAGTAGTAGTATCACAATTTTACAGAAAAAGAAATTAAGGCCCTAAGAAGCTAAATTAATTGGATAGGATTATATAATAATTGATGAGCATCTGAGTGAGACAGGATTTGAATTCAGGTCTCCTAACCCCAAATTCATCACTCTATGTACTATGTCAAATTAACACAAATGGCATATCTTCATAATTCAGAATAATAACTGGGGGAATAGTCAGAAAATTCATATGACTTAGCAATAAGAAACTTCCAACACATTGGGTTAATGCCCAATCAATCTTATATAGTAACAGCTACACAGAGCTAATACCAAATCAAAATTTAATTCTTGGATTAATTAAACCAAATAACATCAATTTTCTTAAGTTTTCTAATGAGGACATGTGCTACACCAAAAATATACATCATTTATATTCAAAGTCGGTTCAGTGAACTATCACCTTCCAACACAAAGAGTTTACATTAGAGATTCATTGCGGACCTTTTATGGAGAGCCTTGAAAATGAGAATCCCTTTAAGAACTATATCATCTCAAGGGAGAGAACTTGATCATCTCATATAATAGAAATACATTAAGATGAAGAGTATCCAAACATGGAGGAAGAAGTTGGAAATGATGTGCATCACATGAACCTCACTTTTATCTAATTTCGGCAAGGGATGGTTGAAAACATTTGCAGAGAATTAGTACAGAAATACATTAGCAATGAAATATTTGGGGGCAGGAGAAAGGAAAGGGAGTTTTAAGAAAAAGAATAGATTTGGGTAGTGAGTATTCATAAGCAAAGAATCATACTGTTCCAGTCAACGGCATAGTGGACAGAGTGGGGGGAGTCTGAAAGACCTCGGTTCAAATTTCATCTCAGACAACTTATTAGTTGTATGACTCTGGGCAAGTCACTCAATTTTTATTTGCTTCAGTTTACAGAATTATAAAATGAGCTATTATAATAAAGCCCTTACCTTGCAGAGATATCAAATGAGAGGATTAAATGAGATAATATTTACCACAATGCCTAATAGATAGGTACTGATAAGTGCTATATAAAAGTTTAATGCACCTCCCTTCCCATAACACTCTGAGCCTATAATTGCAGGAGATGTGCATCTGCACTAGTAGATGGTGTTGTCCTCCATGGAAGTTCTCTATATAAATGGAATCCCTCATCTGACCCAAAATAATTGTCCTGAAAAATATACATATAGCAAGTGAGTCATGAATAAAAGAATAAATGAATACTGATATAGCTCCTGCTTCTGATTAATTCTTAATAGAATAATAATGACATATTATTATGCTATGCATCCAGTGATAACAGTTCTAATTTCCACAACTACAAACATTTGTTTAGGTCATAAGGTAGGTTGTTAGCTAGAATTTAACTGTTACTCTTGGGTTGTTCTTTAGGATATCTCAGGACCACAGTGGGAACAGAGATCTTTTTCCATTCTTGGAGGTAAGAATAAGTCTACTGTCAGGGTCTAACCATTCAACTATCAACATACAAGTACCTCAAAAGTTATGGTATTATGCTACCCTATCCCCAAGATAGTCAGATATCAAAAGAGGTCTTTTTTTTACCCCAAAATTCTGAAGAGCTGATTGGAGCAGGAGAAAAAAACCATATCCTCCTGGTTCCAGAAGTCAAGCTTAGAGGATATACCTCTTAGGACACATTCAAATGAAAATGGAGAAGCAGAGAGGAAACCCCCAGCACCACCTCTCTGTTGAAATTGCCATTGCCCAATGCTTTTGTTTTGAAGTGGAACTCAGCTTTTAAAGGTCAGGCCCAAACTCACTCTTTCTGATGTGTTTTTTAGTGTTAATAGCTAAATGCTGAAAGAAAATCCTGGACCAGCTCATATTTTTTGTTGTTGCTCCACTACTTGCCTGTTTGTCTTGCTAGCTTGGGGTTTTCAGAATTTCCATTTCCAAGTCTAGAAACGTAAATATTATTAATGATATTGTTTTGGTTTTCCTCCCATTGCCACTTGTGTCAAAGCCTCCTTTCAGTGACTGAAGGCAAAGTGCATAATGATGGCGAACATCTGTGTTTAAGCCAGTGATTTCTTCCCCTGACCAAATTGTCTTTGTCAAAACTCAGCCCAGGATGTACATTTTCAGCCCAGAGCTAAAATTGTCTATGTAAAAATTCAAGTAACAGCAATACTCGATCAGCCTCTCTGAGTGAATATTCTCTATCTCAGCTCCAAATGACAGAAAGTGCTTTAAACATACACACAAACACTACACAGAGAGCCACACTGTGCCGGGGGTTTTCTTTATCCAAATGAAAGTCTCCAGCCGAGGAGAAATATGCCTTCAGGTCCCTTCATTTTATGCTGGCAAATAACTTGCTTTAAAAACACTGTGGCCTTCAGCTGCTACAGGTCTTAGGTGGGGGAGATGCACAGAAGAGTATGGTTTCTTTAACCAAAGGAAAAAGAACTCACTGAAATTCTGCTCCTTTTTTTGCTCCCTCATTCTCTTTCTGTTACAATCTTTCTCTCCTCTCAATTGCTCTCTTCTTTCTTTCTCTTAATCTTTCTCCCTCTTCTCTATTTGTCTCTCTGCCTTGCTTTGTCCGTTTTGTCTTTATTTATGTGTATATTTTTCTTTTCTCTCTCTGTCTCTTTGTATCTTTGTCTCCCTTTGTCTCTGTCTCTCTTCTTATTTGGATTTCCTCTCTCTGTCCCTCTGTCTGTTTCTGCTTGGCTGTCTTCTCTGTTAGCCTCTATCTGTCGCTCTTTCCCTTCATTCCACCCCAATTACACTTAGATGAGAACTCACTTGCAGAGGGGGAAAAAAATGATACAGATGTACAGTTCTGCCAGATACTCAAACACTAGTTTGCTAGTCTGGTGAGGAAGCTCCCGCTTTCTGCAGATCAGAATGTTCACACTTGAGAAAAGTTTCACCGCCTCCTCCAACAAATTCTGGGTTCTGCTCAAGGATGATGGCATGGCATAGCAGAAAGATTTTGCTTTCTTCTCTGAAGTAAAGTATTTATTTGTTGTATATGTTTGAACTTCCAGGAATGGAAAACTTCAGGAAAAGGACTGAGATTTCTGAACTTCCCCAAAAGCAGTGTGTTTTCCTATACCTGGAATGGTGGTAGAGACTCTGTCATATCTTCCCAGGACATTTAGTATCCCCAATTATGGTACTACAAATGGAAACTGGGCTAGTGGAAAAGAATAAGGATGTCATTCATTGGTTTCCCAGGGTTATCCCTACAGAACTACAGGGTTGGAAAAATTGCATGTGGGCTTCTACAAACTTTACTTTGCCTAATATTTATCCCAGCTTCAAGGTCATTTTGAGGAAACCACTTTGTTAATGCCCCAAGGTTTACAAAAAATGAGTGAATACTGTTGATGTTATTTTTGTTGTTATGTATAGGATACATTAAAGTCAAAACCTACAGTAATTTAGTAATAATCTTCTAATAGAATTTTTAATTTTACCACTTTCACATATAAGATTACAATATATTCTCACAACAAATTGGTGAATGTGGGAAAGACATTACCATCCACACTTAAGAAAGGAAGAAATTAAGGGAAGCACAGTCAAACTTTTTTGTTAAGAAATAGAACTGATTCTCAGTCCAAGGCTCCTCTTCCAAATACACCACACTTCTATTATTTCAGCAGAGTCAGCAAGAGCAATTAATTGTTCTGGGTTCTAATTCTGATCCCACCCATTAATGCTGAGATGAAAGTAATAGCTCTGAGGTTCACCTCAGCTCTCAGCACCTGTTTCTGAGATCTCTCCTGGTTTAGAAGGACAAAGTTGTGACCTTTTGTTTCCAGGGTCTGACACCTCTATTCCATAATTCCTACCCAAAGAAACATTAGTCACTTTGACTAAAGATCAAATTTTGAATCTCATGCTAAAATAGTGACCCACTGTGTCTTTTCCTTAGATTTCCGATCATTCCTTAATCTGATCTCATCTGAGATCTTACTTTGATTATCTATAAGGAGGAACAGAGCTGCAATGCTTTCTTCTACTCTGCCATATTGGCTGGTCTCCTCCATCCTTTCTGAGTTGTATGACCTCATTATATTAGTACAGTGGATAGAGCACCAACTCAGAGTCAAAGTAAGTGAATAAAAATCTTGCCCCTGCATTTATTAATTGTGGGACCCCTGGACCTCAGTTTCTTTATCTGTGACATGAAGGAATAGCTCCCTTTCAGCTCTAGATCTGAGTCTAGTTTCAATTATTTCATCTGAAAAATGGGAACATAAATGATTACATTGCTTATCATACTGAATTGTGAGGAAAGTTTTATGAAGCCCATATAAGTATGAGTTATTATTATTATTCTCTGAACCCAATAATGACAGCCCTAGTTAAACATCAACAAGCCAAGTCACCAGCACAGTTCCATCCATCACAGGCTGCCAGGGGGTTACAGATGAAATTCAAAGTCTGCTTAACCTGCATGCCAGGCTGTCACGCTCTGCTTTCATGTAATTCTGACTTTTATTCCTCCGTTTTTTATTGCTAATTAATTTGGATGGAAATGTCTTTAAAATGAGGCTTACGTCTGTTCCTCCCTGCTGCCTGCAAACCAATTTCATTACAACAGAAACTGTGTTGCCAAAAAGAGATATTTCCTCCTTTTTGGTACTCTGCCCTTGAAGGCATCTTATTAGAAAAGACCATTTCTTAATTAACATTTTTGATCTTTAATCCATTACACATCCCTTTAATCCTGTACGGAGGGGCTGTTGGCCCACTTCCGTAGGCTGGCTGTGGGCTGCACGAGGCTAGCAATTTCAGAGCTGAGGGCTCACTCACAGCTGGACTCCACTGAGGACTGTCTGTCAGCTCCAACATGCTATCTCTGGTCAAGCCACACTGATTTCCCTCTCTTTTAATTTTTTTAATAAAAAATTATAGGAATCTGCAATTTGGGGGTCAGAGCAGACACCCCCAGAAGAGCCAGTTTGCAGATGAGCTCATTTCATTAACCTCTGAGCTCTGTCTTCATCTCACTCTGGAGTGGGTCTGAGTTAAGACAGCTTCAGGAGACGATTGATAGAAATCATGTATGCCAACAGGAAGGCAGATCTTCCCTGTTTGTAAGAAAAACACAGGCAATTCCATGGCATTCATAAAGCTCCTGGGCACCCTTCAGTACTGATTCCCTGAGAGTTGGGGTGCCTATCAAGCTGAACTAGGCAACACCAGGGAATAGGCTACAATTGCAGCAACAAAAAAAGACAATGGAAATTTAAGATAAAAAATTTAAAAAAAAACTAACTCCCCAATGATGTGAATTGTTAGATACTCAATCAATGAATCCAATCAACAAATATTAATCTAGTTCCATGTTATAGCCCCATGCTAAGCATTGTGGCAGATTCAAGATGCAAATAACAATGCCCAACATTTATATATTGCTTTAAGGTTTGCAAGGCTTTATTTCATTTGATCCTCACAATAAACCTGTGCAATAGGTGAATTATCAGTCTGCCCTTACAGGTAGAGATGTCTAGTGACTTGCCCAGAGTCACATGGCTAGTTAAGAATCTGAGGCAGAATCTGAACCCAGATCTTCTTGACTCCATGCCAGCAATCTATCTATTATGTAGCCTTGTTTCTCACTGGCCATGTCCTCTAATTCACAGTCCCTCCTTTAGGGAGCTTACATAAAAGGGGAGGGAGGGGAGACAAGGCTACTACACCACATACAGTTAGAGAACATAGCTACTTGATACCTATGTGATCTTAGACAAGTGACTTCAGGTCTCCAGATATTCATTTATATAAAATGAGAGGGTTGGACCAGATGACTTTGAAGTTCTCTTTTAGAACCTATGGTTCTACTAAGTTCTAAAGAGTGAACTGCAGATTGCAAATGAAATTAATTCAGAGAGGAAAAAATTCCCATTGTTAAGAATAGTCAGGGAAGGCTTCATGGAGGTAGAGAAACTGAAGCTGGGTTTTGAAGCATGGATGAGGTTTGGACATTTGGGTTTTGGTTTGGGGGGGAGAACAATAAGAAGATGAAATTCCAAATGAGAATAGTTTAAGAAGAGATGATGATGATGATGATAATAATAATAACTAACATTTTATATGGTGCTTTAAGGTTTACAAAGCACTTTACAAATGTGATCTCTTTTTAATTATCAAAACAAATCTGGGAAGTTATTATTATTATTATTATTATTTCAATTTTACAAAGGAGGAATCTGAGACAAACAGCCTTGGGTCACATAGCTGTTAAGTGCCTGAAGCTGCAAGTATCTCTGACTCAGGATTCAATGTGTCACCTGGGGGGTAGGAATGAAAGCTAGGCAAAATTAGAGGGCACAGTTGAAGAAATGGTCTAAAGACAGCATAAGATTCAAACTTGAGAGAATGGATACAAACCAAAAATTATGGATTGTCCTCTTTAAAGAAAAAGAAATGGACCTGATCAGAGATGGAAAACATTTAGCAATGAGACAAGGGCTAAAAGAAAACATAGTGAGGTTTGTTGTGGGTTATTCGGAGAAGGAGTTGAAATTGGAACTCCATCTGACAATCCAATTCAGTTTACCTGATTAATGCCAAAACTTTCTGAAGGTTTCTGAAGTAACTGCAACTACCATGGAGGCATTTCAGCCAGTGGATCTCTAAAGCTCAGGTGTTCTGAGCCACAGTGGATAATGTCAATGAGCTAGCTGTCTTTCACTGAGTTTGGGGTAGTAAATGTAAATTAGTAGATGTAGTAAAGAGGGTGGGAGGGGCAGCAGTAAATGTAGTAAAGAGGGGTGGGAATAGAGCTCCAGGGTGTATAAGAAGGGATGAGCAAGCTTAAGTCAGAAATCAAAAATCAAAGCTCCCATTCTTGTCAGTGGTGGAATTGTCCATGAGTAACCCTGGACTACCAGCCAAGGACTCAGTCTTAAGAAAATAAATCATGATGATGTTTGCCCTTCTTACGCAAAAAGAAGTCCATGACATCAGGGAGGTGAGGTCATAAAAGCACATGGATTGGATCTGAATGAGTGGGTGCTATGCTAAGTCACCAGCCTCACTTTGTCTTGCAGAGTCATCTGAGTTCAGTGGTAAGATATGAATCAGGATGACTGGAGATAGTCCTAGACGTGAGGCAATCAAGCTTAAGTGACTTGCCCAAAGTCACACAGCTAATAAGTTTTATGTAAGTTCCCTAAAATCTGAGGCTAGAGGTAGCTAGGTGGCACAGTGGATAGAGTAGTGGACCTGGAGTCTAGAGGACTTGAGTTCAAATCTAGCCTCAGATACTTAATAATTACCAAGCTGTGTGACCATGAGCAAGTCACTTAACCCCATTTGCCTTGCAAAAACAAACAAAAAAAAAAGTCTGAAGCTGGATTTTAACTCCCATCCTTCTGACACAATGCCAGTGCTCTAAGGTGCTCTGAGTCACCTAGCTACCCTAAGTAAATAAATCAACAAACAAAGAATGAAAAAACAAAATACACTTTCTGCCAAGTTCCTATCTACTATCTAACAAAGAAAGAGAAAGAAAGTGCAATGGACCCAGAACTCCTGAAGTGGCACCATGTTAATATCAATGGGAAAAACGGAAAGATCTAGAGCCCCCAAAGAGTTCCTGCTTGGGTTAAATGCTTACCCACTCAATTTTCCCAAAGTGGTGATAGCCAAGAGACCCAGCTACAAACCCCAGCTTATAGTCAGTCCATCAATCCAAGCAATCCCCAAAACCCATGGTGGGGACCTGTGGGATCAGAAAGCCAGTGTTCATGGCTTATGAACCTAGTGAACAAGGATTACTTCAAAAACCTTACAAAGCAAGCAAAGTAGGGTCACTAAGTTGGTTGGGGCTCACCAAAAGGGAGGCAAATACATGGAGACTTGAATAAGAAGGGGAACTTTTCAAAGTGAATAGCAAAATGACAACTTAATAACAATAACTATAATAATAGCTGACATTTATACAGCCTAAGATGACCTTTTCTGGGAGGAGGAAGTCCACAGGATGTTAGAGCATTTGCGTCTGAATTCAAGCTCTGGCACTTACTAGAAGTTGAGCAATAGGATGGATTACTCTAGAACTGGATTAGGAAGTCCTGAATTCAAATCCAGCCTCAGATACTCATTTAGCTGGATGATCTGAGCAAGTCACTGAAGCCTGTCCACCTTAGTTTCCTCATATGTAAAATAAGGGATAATAATAGTCCTTACCTCCCTGGGTTACTGTGAGAATCAAATGAAAAATATTTATAAAGAACTTTAATAAATGCTATCATTGTTGAAAACTATCTTTGCATATAACTGAAAAAATAAATAACATCAAAAATGCTATTATTAGCTATAAGTATGAACATAAGACGTTACCCTCTTAAAATATCAGTTTTCTCATTTGTAAAATGAGAATGACAATTCATAGGCTATCTACTTCATAGACTGGTTATGAAGTTGGAAGATACTATAGAAAAGAATGTCATTCATTGTTGTTATAGTCAACAGTTGTCATTGTTGTCATTAATATTACTTCTTTCTATCATGATCATCTGCCTAGCAGAATTCCAGAACATACCTCAGGTTTTCTAGGGCACAATGCCCAAACATTATTAATTGAAATTATCTTATGCTCTTGATTAGAATACAAGAGTTCCTGAATCTGAGCAAGTCTTTTATATCTCTATTAGCCTATAAACTCCATGAGGACAGGGATTATGCTTTTCTCAACTTTGTGTCTTCTACACCATGCACAGTGCCAGTCTAATAAATAAATGTCTGTGCTTATTAAATGTTTCTGTAATGAATGATAAAGAAGAATTCAGGTTAATGAATATGATTCAACCCATAATCACTAAAAAACAAAGAGATGAAGGAGATTGGATAGTATAGACAAATATATTGGATATTCGTGTTTGAATACCACATATGCTTATATAAGTCCATATAAATTAATCTTTGTTTGTGGACATATATGTGTATTGTGCATGTGAACAAATATATATAAGCAGGCATAATATTCATGCATGGAAACCATTCCTGCTCTCCTAAAGGGAATTTCTCCTCTATAGCCCTAGTAGGACCCTTTCTAAGGTCACACACAGATCTTAGAAAGAGCCCTCCAGACCCTCCCCTGGGTCCATGAAGGACCCATTACTCGAGAGGCCCAAACAGTTCTTCTCCAGAGAATTTCAAGATTGCTGGCAGGGTCCATAGGGTGTTTGACATTGCTGGAAGCAAAGGTTCTGAGACAAAAACCTGGTCTAGTTTCCTGTATTTCTCTCTCTCTCTCTCTCTCCCTCTCTCTCTCTCTCCCTCTCTCCAAACTTGGGGAAAGAATTTCCTCCCTTCTACAGGCCAGGTGGGTCAAATTTCACCCCATATGGGAAAATCTGAGGCAGCAGCCTGTGCCTCAAAGGCTCACCCCAGAAATCCCATCTTGGCCTTCTCCTGATACCAGTCAGGAGTCAGCACTGCCCTGGAAAACCAGGCCCTGGAATGAAAGCTGAGGCAAACCACTCTGCTCCTATGAAGAAAAGCAAAAAGACATACTAGAAAATATGCCTAGTGGGACACTGGGTTATGTCATTTATAAAGGTCTTTCTAAAGGTCTTAAAACACTATAGAAATGGAAGTGCTTTATAATTTTTTAATTTTTATTAATACCACTTTTTTTATATTTTAGATATCTACCTATCAAGCCATAGAACCAAGACCTAGATGTCCAAGACAATGTAACAATTATTAAGCACCTACTACACACCAGACATCCTGCTAAGTATTAGATATACAAAAATAAAAACAAAAGGGTCCCTTACCCTCACAAAGCTTATCTTCTAAGTAAGAATATACAACACAGAACTAAAAGACCTAGATTCCATATATCATTTTCGCCATCCTGGGAAAGTGGCGGGTCTTTCTATGCCTCTGAGTTCTACTCTGATGCCTTATTCTAGCACTGAAATAACCCAAGGTCCTATCAAGTTTAAAAGGCATTTTTTCAGTCTGATCATGGGAGCTGACTATGGTGGAACTGACTAAGGACTAGCTTTGATCAATTAGGGCAGGTTCAACCCTGAATGCATGGGTTTTTCATAGCCACAGAAAGTCATGAAAACATTCTACTAAGGTGTAGATGGTCAGCATCTTCAGCATGAAACCTGTCTTGGCTATTCTCCACCCCACTCCAACCCTAACTTCTCTCATTATAAAGATACCTTGTATCTTGCCTTGCCCTTGAATATAACTGTCTTTGCATGTTAAATCCTGTATGGGAATGTAAACTCCTCGAGGACAGGAACCACTTCACTTTTGTCTTTGTAACCCCACAATCCAGAGCAGAGCTGAGCATGCAGTAAGTGATTAATACTTATTGATTACTTGATTGATCAATCCAAGAAGCAACTACCACATCAATGAAATTCGAAATCCTTGAAATGCCATCATAAATGAAATGGAGGCATCTAGGTGGCGCAGTGGATAGAGCACCAGCCTTGGAGTCAGGAGTACCTGAGTTCAAATCTGGCCTCAGACACTTAATAATTACCTAGCCATGTGGCCTTGGGCAAGCCACTTAACCCCATTGCCTCGGAAAAAAAAAATTTAAAAATAAATAAATAAACAAATAAATAAATAAATGAAATGGAGATGATAAGTAATAAGTCTTAATGTTGCAGCAAGGACTGAGAAAGTGTCTGAAACAGTCTTGTAAGCAATAAAGTTCTAGACACACAAAAGGAACTATTATTATATCACAATTCACTCACTCAATATCCGGTATTCAGAGGAACATTCTGAACGTAGCTGTCTATGGAGCCTGGTCAGCAGACAAACTGGCATCTTCTTGACTCTCATCCATCCTTCAGAGCCAAGCTCAAGTGCTATCTCTTCCAGGAATCTTTCCCTGCCTTAGCCCCAGCCCACTCCTTTCTCTGACCTCAATGTCATTTACTATTCTCCCTTTCTTCTTAGCATTTAATCACCAGCTGTTGCTTTTGAACCAGTCCCGGTGGCCATAAGATCATAGATTTAGAGCTCAAAAGAACTTTAGATATCATGTAGTCCAACCCCATCATTTTGCAAATGAAAAAGCTGAAGCACAGAGGTTAAATGATATGCCCAAGGACACACAGAGAATATGTGTGAGAGCTATGAATTCAAACCCAGATCCTCTGACTCCAAATCCTGAATTCCTTCCACTGTACTCCACTGTCTCCTACATAGTCTTCCCAGTGAGGTTATAAACTGCTCTTCTTGGGCAGCAATTGTGATTCATTAATAGTCTGCTTTCTTGCATATGAGGTTCCAGCCAAACTATTTGCCATTTCTTATTTTGGTGTCTTTGCTCAAACTATGCCTGTCAATGGGGCAATTAGGAGGTGCAAGGGATCATATATGATCTCAGACACTTAGTAGTTGTGTGACCCTGGGCAAGTCACTTACACGTCTGCTTCATTTCTTCATCTGTAAAATGGACTGGAGAGGGAAATGGCAAAACATTCCAGTATCCTTTCCAAGAAAACTCCAAATGGGGTCACAAAATGTCAGATATGATTCAACAAATGCCTATCATGCCTTCCTTCACACCACTTCAAACCCCATCTCCTTCAATTCAAGTATTATCTTCTACTGCTACAAGCTTTCTGTGACCTCCCCAAGAAATGATCACTTATTCACTTAATGATCATTTAATTCTCTTAAAAATTCCCTAATATTTTATATCTTTCATCCTGATGACTTCTACAACTTTATTAGATATGTCTGAACATATTTACTTCTCATTTTTAAACCAAAACTCCATAAGAGAAGGGATCTTAGTTCTGGATCTCTCAGGACCTAGAACAAGCCATGCATAGAATAAGATGCCCAAGATATGAAATGGTAAATCATTGTTGAGGCATCCCTTTATAGATTTGCTGAGGTCAAAGTCTTACAGTCAGTATATTTAAGTCAAAACATAAATCAAGATCATAGAATCACTAGATATCTTCAAACAAATTCTGGATTGATAAAAATACAAGTAAAATTCTAGATCAATAAAAAGAAATAAAATAAAAGTTAACATTTATTAAGAGTTTACTACTTGTGACTAACTATGCTAAATTCTGGAAATATAAAGAGACAAAAGACAATCCACAGCCCCTGCCCTCAATGAGCTCAAATCTAATGAGGAAACAAGAAAGAAACATGCATAAACAGGTTTATATAAAGGATAAAAGGGGAAAAAATAAAAGAGGGAGGCACTAGGTTTAAAAGGGGGTAGGGTAATCTTCTTTTATAAGATGGGCTTTTACCTAGAACATAAAAGAAGCTGGGAAGAATGGACGGGTGTGTTCTAAGGAGTATGTTTTTAAAAAAGGATTGGATTAGACAACTGCTCTATTCAATCCAACTTTGAAATTCTGTGATCCTATAATTATTTTTTATCACAGATGTAGAGGAAGTTCCTTTAAAGGCCATCTTCTCTATCTCCCTCATTATACAATAACATAACTGAGCCTCTAAGGAGTACAGCAACTTCCTCAGGGTCATACAGGTAACAAGTGACAAGTGGAAGGATCCAAATCCTGGTCAGTACATCCTATACATAGTTAAGTAAAAGTTGAAAACATTTATAAAAAGACCATTTTTTCCCCATCTACTGTCAACAAATGCTGAATTAAATTGAGTATCAAAAAATCTTAATTCAATAGATCCTTGTTAAACTGAACTGGTATTGGAATGCTAACTTAAAGGAGGCAATTTTCCTTGATGAGAACATTCCTGGTAAGAATTCATTATTCCTGAAGAGAAGGGACTCCCAACTTTAGAGTTTCACAGATTCATACAATATTAGAACTGGAAGGGCACTTAGATTTCTTCAGATTATTGCAATTCCTTAGACAATCTGGGGAAATCCATGTGCTCAGATCAATGCTTTAAATACATAAAATAAAATACATTGAATAATGAAGGAAATCAATTATATGGAAATACAGGGATCAAAATAGTTATTTTAATAAGTTCATGGGGGGCAGCTAGGTGGCGCAGTAGATATTGCACAGGCCCTAGAGTCAGGAGGACCTGAGTTCAAATCCAGCCTCAGATACTTATTACCTAGCTGTGTGACCTTGGGCAGGTCACTTACTTCCCTTGCCAAAAAAAAAAATCCTTGATCTAGTCTACCTTCTCATTTTACAGATGGCCAATCAAAAGCCCAAAGAAAGAAAAAGACTTGCCCTAAGTGACAGCTGGTTGGTGGGAAACAATGGCTAAAACCTGGGTCTCTTCACTCCATCAATGATTGATTTGGGGTTTTATTTTTATTTTTTCCTCCCCATCAAACAATCAGGTTAAACTGATTGAATTAGATGTGTGCTATACAAATGTGTTATTTACTCAACAAACACTTACTTACTAAATGCCTAAGGTCCCTCCCAAAGCTGAAGTTCTAGGTATCTATTGAGCACCTGCACCTGTACTAAACACAAAATTCTAAATATTCTCTGTCTACAAGGGTTTACAACTAAGTTATTTTCTTATTTTCCCTGTCTCAAAGCTCTCCCCTCCCTCTCCAATCTCTCTTTCACACAGCAACCAAAATAATGTTGCTCTGACTACATCATTCCCCAGCTAAAAAACCTTCAATAGCTCCCTATTATTTAAAAGATAAAATATGAAATCCTCTGAATGGCTCCCTTAAAAGTTTCCAAAAAGCCTATACTAATCTTTTCAAGCATTACTTCCCCTCTTCCAAGAAATTACACTGTTTCTATTGCTAAATACATTCTGTTTTATCCTGATAGAAGAGAATTTTCTTGAGGCCCAGGATTATTTTGGTCTTGTCTTACTATCCCCCCCCCAGCAGAGTATCTGGCATATCATATGAAATTGAATGTAGGCTTTTTATAATCTGATGTTATCTTTCCAGGTTCATACATCACACTATTTCTCTTTCTGAATTCTATGTTCTAAAAGGGCAATAGAGCTGGAGGGAAGAAGGGGAAGAAGGGATTGTTATGAAAAAGTATTGTTTTTATATTTACAAGAGCTTTATGTCCCAGTCAAACTAGATTACTAGCTGTTCCCCTGTCTTTATATCTTGTCTCTGGTCTTCATCGCTGCCTTTCAGAATTCTTTTCCTTTTCTAAGTCTAAGTTTAGATGCCATCTCCTCCAGGAAGTCTTCCCTGATCTTTCCTGATTGAGATAAAAATGTCTCTCTTTAAATTTTCCTTCAACACTAGGTCTAGATATCTCCTTTTATACCCTCATATTCTACACCTTGTTTTAAACCCAGCTCCACAGTATCATATTCCCAAAGCAGAATAAAAATGTCATTATAATTTTTGTATCTCCCCAGCGATAACACAAGGCTTTGAACTTCCTAAGCCTTACCAAAATGTTTACAGAATTGAATTGAGGAAATAAGACTAATAACTCACCTTAATAGACATTTATTGAGTATACACTACAGTACAGGCAAAGCTTGTAGTTAGGCTTGTTGTGTGATAGATAGAGAGATGGTTCAGGTTTAAACCCTGCTTCTGTGTGGCCAGCTAGGTAGGTAGGTGGTGCAGTGGCTAGATTCCCTGGTCCTGGACTCAATTCTCTTGCATGATAGTCCAGCCAAACTGGACTATTTACCATTTCCCATTTTGATGATTTTGCTCAAATCATCCCCTATGACTGTCATGGGGCAGCTAGGTAGTGTGTGGTGGGCAGAGATCGAACCTAGTCAATAAGACTTCAGTTCAAATCTGGCCTTAAATACATACTAGCTGTGTGACCCTGGGCAAGTCATTTAACACTGCTTGTCTCCATTTCCAAGTTGGAGAAAAAAATAGCCAACCATTCTAGTATCTTTGCCAAGTAAACTCCAAATGAGACACACATGTGAGATGTTGTTAAGGAGTCATAGCAAATAAGATCTGGCAAATAATTGGAAGGTAAAAGGGAATAAATCAATGATGATGATGAAGGAGATAAATCAAGTGTGAGAATCTAAATGACTAGAAGAATGATAGTATCCTCAAATAAACAGGAAAGTTGAGAGGAGGGATGGTTTTGAGGTAGTTATGACTTGGTAAGCAAGGTGGTGCATAGATAGAATATCTGTATTACCCTGAAGTGAGAAAGACCCAAGTTCAAATTCAGTCCGACAATTAATACTGTCTGTCAAACCATCCCCATGACTATCATGGGGCAGCTGGGTGATGCAGACCTAGTTAATAAGATCTCAGTTCAAATTTGGTCTTAAAATACTTACCAGCTTTGTGAGTTTGGCCAAAGCCCTTTAACCCCTTTGCCCAATCAAAAAAAAAAAAAAGCTAGCTCTCTGAAAAGGCATAGCACATTTTTAAGTTTAATGTGCATTTTTAAATGTTCTCTACTGTTCTCCTAAATTTTGCCAATAAACAAAAAAGAATAGAAACCTGGTGAAAAAAAGGAAGAAAGGAAAAGAAAACTCCAAATAGGGTCACAAAGATTCTATAATGACTAAATAACAAGAGACAATGTGACCACATGAAAATCACCTGAGCCCTCTGAGTCTCAATATTCTTATCTGTAAAATCAGAATTATTTTAATGAGGCTCAAAGGAGATCACTCCTTTAATAAGTATTTATTAAATATCTACAGTGTACCAGGGGTTATGGCAGGTGCTGGGAATACAAAGACCACATCAAAATTGGCCATGACCTCACAGAGCTTCCATTCTGCAATTCTGTTGAGACTGGATATGTAGTAGTGCTCTTTGTAAACCATAAATATAAGGGTAAAAAAAAATGGTGGCTGTCATTAGTCTGAATACAGACTATAGTCTGTATATAGTCTGTATAGGTGACAGTCTAGTGGGAGAGAGGAGATATGTCCATGAAAAACTACTGTCCAAACCAGCCTGAGACAGTACAATAAGAGAGAGGCAAAGAAAGTGCTCTGGGAGTCTAGAGGAAGGAAGGGAAAAGGACAAGAGCCCTACAAGAGGCTGGACTTATGTGCGGGGGGCAGAAGGGGGCGGCTGTAATGCAGACTCTAGTATGGCTGTGGTTCAGAGAGGGGAGAAATCAGTGGGGGTCAGGTTTCCTAACCCAGGAGTCCTATTGTATACCCCATGCTGGGGAAAGCCTTGAGTGATTTGGGGAAGGCAGATGGGGGGGGGCGTAGCGAGGGGACACCTGGAGCCTTCAAGAAACTGCTTGGGCCTTAGCCCCTCACAGCTCTGCCAGAAACTTGCCCTCTCCCTCCACCTCAATTCCACAACAAAGCCGATTCTTCTTCAGCCCCTCTCCCTCCCCTCCCCCACTTTAAAGCCTGGGCTCCAGGCAGGGGCCCCTGGGCCAAGGCTGGAGGGGAGACTCCCACCGGCCGGCCTGCTGGCTGCCTTGTGAGCTGGGCCAGAAGCCACAGAGCAAGCACAGGAAATAACAGGGCCCCCCAAGGGGCCCCGTTCATTGCAAGCACCATCTCTGAAGTGGCCCAGGAGGGAGGGAGGGAGGGAGGGAGGGAGGAAGGAAGGGAGGGAGAGGAGAGGCATTGTCCATGCTTTGTTTCACTTGTACGGAGAACTACCCATTCTCCAAGAAGCTGCTTAAAACCAACAAAGCTCTAGGAGCAGCTGCCTGGGCTCTCTCCTCCCCACTGCTGGGGAGCCCCTGGGGATGGGGCCCAGGGCTCCTCTGTGCTTTTAAAGGGACAGCACAATTATGACAGGTGCAAGGCCTGTATTCAAGGAAAACACGATATAACTTATGAGTAAGAGTGTATGTGTGTGTAAGTGTGCATGTGTGTGTGCATGTGTGTGTGCACATGTGTCTATCTGGGTGGCTACAAAAAAGTCGAATCGGGTAATGATGACAGCCATCAACCACGTATGCACATGAATTGTTTATATATGAATCTTCATTATTTTTTTAATAGCTAAGACCTGGTTGGGGGCCAGCTTGAATCAATACAAAGAAATCCAACTACATTGCAAAAATTTGGAGTACTTTAGACTAGACTTCATCTGAACTAAGAAGACAGTACCTTGATATAAAATACCCCACTTTCAATTTCAATTAGAATTAACAATAGTTCACATATTGGTATATTCCTCAGTGAAAGTACATCAAAAGGCTCATATCCAACACAAATCAGCTCTGTACCCAGTGTTTTCATTCCTTCAGCACAAGCACCAAAACAGGCTTTTTGCTCTCACCTCCTCAGTCCTCCCTTCAAAAAAATTTAATTCAATGATAGAAAATAGATATATGGGATATTCATCACTTTAGTGGTTGAAACTAATTGGTTTGATGTATAAACAGCTCCTAGTGAGGACAACAGTCATCAGTTAAATAAACTATTGGGCACTGAATACAATTATCAACAGTTACAATATTGATTTGCCAACCACAGAAGACTATTCATCAGTTGATGTTCTTACTTCACATTTGTGTATATACACCCATATTAGTGACAGAGAACATACATGAGAATGTAAAAATAAATTCTCTTGTTCTTCAATTTTTTTTGCATCTAATACTGATCTGAATAGGATGGACTATCAGGATAACATGGCTGGATACCCAATACAGAAACATCAAGAGTTGGCCTCAGTTAAAAGGCTTCAAACGATGGGAACTCTGGCCCAGTGGAAGGTCCACTCAGGAAACAAGGGTCAGATGGCTTTCCAGCCATCCTGACCATGGAGATTTCCTCCTGGGTGTCCTCCATTGCTCCACAGGCAGCCAAGGGAGCCAGCCAGTCTTCCTGAACAAAACACACTTAAAGCACAGAATGGAAATGAAGGCCCCAAGGCCAACACAAGCAGCAGCGTGACACAGTAGAAATGGCAATGGATCTGGACTCAAAAGACTGAGATTTGTGTACTGACGCTGCTGCTTTCTACTTACATGACCCTGGGTAACCACTTCCCTTCTCTGTGTCTCATTTTTCTCTTTGTAAAGTAAGGAGTTATTAGCCCAGATAATGCAAGTTGCTTAATATCTGGGTCTCAGTTTTACTCATCTGTAAAAAGGGAATAATAATAATACCTGAATTACCTAACTCAGAGTTACTGGGGGATAAAACTATAAAACATAAAGCAAATAAGTAAAGAAATAAAAAAATTGTTACACAAATATGAATTTATTTTTATAGAGATGCAGTGCAGAGTAATGATTAGAAGGTTGTCCTTGATGTTAGGTGGAAGATCAAGGCAATTTGCATTGATTAGAGGGAATTTTCTCATTGGGAATTCACTATACCGTGAAATCACAGATAGAATTGAGGGGATGGGGAGAAGGCAACATGGTATAATTCAAAGAGCTATGGACTTGAAATCAGGAGATGCCTGGGTCTGAACCTACACAAATACTTTGTAGCCTTGTAACCACTGGCAAATCACTTGCTATCTCTCTAAGCTTCAATTTCCTCATCTGTAAAATGTAAATAATGATACATCACAATTACAAGATAATTTATGTAAAGAACTCTGACTACATAAATGTTAGATGTTAGTGAGGATATTTTTATTTTAGAAACACTACCTTTCCTACCAGTGATGGACTGCATTCTGATAGCTCCCCTACCTCCACAGTTCTTGGGGTCATGAATGGTAAAGAAGTCACTAGGGATTCATAATTTGTGAAGTCTTAAGATGTTAATCAACCCTATATATCACCCACAACCTAAGCTATGCTTAAAGAAAATATTGCTACCTCCATACATACATACCTTCCTAAGTAATGCCAATAGCTAGATAGCTCCAAATAACATAGTGAGGGTAAACACTAAAGGAAAAAATTTTAACACTCCAAACCTTAGAGGAACACTGTTTCAAAATCTGACTCATAGCCCATGAAGAGGGCAAAGTAGGACTTTCCAACTGTGGCTAATTCAATACCTAAGATCAATTAGGTTCTACCCAACATAATCACCCATTTTTGAATCTCAATTTCTCCATCCATATAAAGGAGACAACAATATCTATAGTATCTATCTCACTAGTAGACCTTCATTCATGGCTTCTTCTATTGTCCATCAGTGGAAAAGATAGGGTGCAAGGGAGCAATGGAGAAAGGAGTAATAGAAAAGAGGATGATTGTTGTTGAGTCATTTCTGACTCAAATTTAGAGTATTCTTGACAAAGATTCATTTTCTTCAACTCGTTGTACAGATGAGAAAACTGAGGCAAATAGTGTTAAGTGAATTGACCACAATCATACAACTAGTATGAAGTTGGATCTGAACCCAGGTCTTTCTGACTCCAGACCCAGTACATCCACTGCGCCAACTAGCTGTTCCAAAAAAAGGGGGGGCGGAATTGGACATTAATAATTTAGAAATAGAACCAAGCCCAGACGCTGGCATTTAACAGATATGTCTTTAGCTTTTCAGAAGTTTACCCAGTATACAGATTTTTCTGATTTAATCCATAAGATATATGAGTCCAAGGGGCGGCTAGGTGGTACAGTGAATAGAGCACTGGCCCTGGAGTCAGGAGAACCTGAGTTTAAAACCAGCCTCAGACACTTAATAATTTCCTAGCCGTGTGGCCTTGGGCAAGTCACTTAACCCCATTGCCTTACAAAAAAAACCTTAAAAAAAAGATATATATGAGACCTCACTCTGTGGATAAACATTAAATGACCATAAGAGAGAGAAAGACAGACAAAAACAGACCAGGAAAAGAAAGAGTGTCAGGGATAGAAGAGAAACAGAGAGAGAGAGAGAGAGAGAGAGAGAGAGAGAGAGAGAGAGAGAGAGAGAGAGAGAGAGACCCAGAAACAAAAACAAAAAGAGAAAAGAGACTAAGAAATAGAAAAAGAATGAGAGAAACATACAAAAGCAGAAAAGAACTGAGAGACAAAGATAGAGACAGAGAAAGAGCAAAGAGTGAGAGAATATATAAATAGAGATAGAGAGCAGATAGAGAGAGAACAAGAGAGAATGATATAGAGAAAGAGAGGACAAAAGAGAGAATGCAAGAGAGAGCAAAAGGAGAGAAGAGAAAAGAATGAGAACAATGGCTTTGTTCTCCTAGAGTCTAATTCAGGCTTCCTTTGGTCAGCTGGACTGAGAGCTGGATACCTAGGGAAGAAAAGTGACAAAGGAGGCATCCATCACAAAAATCTGAGGATGCTCCAGGCTCAGCACATGGAGAAATGAGTAAGACCAGTCAAAGCTATCCTAGAAAAAGGCAAAAGCCACTACCTCCAAATTTGTCAGAGAAAAAACTAATCAACTGAAACAGAAGAAAAAGGATCCTAGAGAGGCAATTGAAACTTCTCTCTCTCTCTCTCTCTCTCTCTCTCTCTCTCTCTCTCTCTCTCTCTCTCTCTCACACACACACACACACACACACACACACACACACACACACAGACACCAGGCAATTAAAAGAGGAAGCAGCCCAGAGTACTAACCCAGCATGGGGGCCCCGTGCTGGCAGCCCACCAGAGCCTGGGCTTGAACCCCTGCCAGCTGAATTACATATGGTACAAGGACAGAGGATGGGGGTGGACCCAAAACGCCCACATACTCCTAGCAGAATAGGTCCCGGTCATCTGTGGTGGCCACTTCCCCAGGTAGCTGCCTCACTGTCCACATCCGCATACAGAGAGGGCAGCGATCACCCAAGTTCAGCTACCTGGCAATCAGTCTGATGCCCAAGGCCCTGCTTCTTTGCTGCCTCCTGCTAGTTCCAGTTGTGTCTGCTTGTACATGTACACACACGTACACGTGAACACACACACACACTGAGACATGCAATACAAAGTTCAAGCTGCCCTGCTGTCCTTTCTGTTCGCCATAGTAACTGAGCTCAATTTCCCCAGACTTCCCTCAGCTCATGTCACCACCTTAAGGTTATTTAAACCCACTTTGCCAGGCTGCCATTCTAACAAAGGCCAGTCCAGAATGACCAGTCTCTGCCTCAGGTTTAGAAAGCAGACAAGGAAGCGCATGCTTAGCCAGCTCCAGAGGCATAGTGTCTTACTCTGCCTACCCCAGACCTCTTAGCTTAACTCCCCAAAGGCTTCCCAGTCTAACTAATGAGAAATTCCCCCAGAATACCCCATATAAAAATGCATTTCATAAGTCTTTAAAATGCCTGGAATTCTACATCTATTTAGTCAGGCTTGCCTGCTTCTTTAAAATGTCCCATGGTTCTCCTCGAAAGGATGGATTGGCGAGAGAGGCTCAGAGCTCAGGAGCACAGGGGGTTACAGGCTAAGCCAAAGACCTAGTGGTTTCCTGGACAGAAGACCTGTCCTGGATGCTTCCCTCTTCTCTGGGTTGAGTGAGACTAACTTAGACTCAGTCAGACCCAGTCAGAAGAACAGTGGCAGATAACACAAGCAGTAAATCCAATGATTAACCCAACATGGTAAGAATATCACTACAACATACTTTCTTTTCCCACTCCCCTAAGTGAATTGGAGTCAAGAAACAGCAAGGAGTCAGAGTCCAAAAAAATCTGAATTCAAATCCTGCTTCTGGTTACATAATGGCCATGTGACCTTAGACAAGGAACTAAATCTCACAGTGCTCCAAACATTAATTCCCATGAGCATTCTCTAGACCAATGTCATCAAAGAATCTAAAAAAAAATAATAATTTTTGAATGGTAATGGGCAGGATCAAAGAGAAAGGTTAATGGAATCTTAAAGCTTTGTTTTGGGACAGTTACTTCATATAGTCATTTATCATACCTTCCCCATTCCCTCCACCACACAGTCCTGAGTATAACAGACCAAAAGAAAGTTCCTTCATGATGTTGCCTCCTCATTACCTGATCTAGGCACTCATGGATCAGCACCCATCCAGAAGCTACCATCATTGTCTTAAGCTTAGTCTGAGCATCAAGGATGTTACTAAAAGTTACTAAAAAGCTAAAGTTACATGCTCACCCAGGAACTGAGCTTCATCCCTAGGTCCAACCTGACTCCTTGGCAAAAAAAGAGAAGGTCTCTTGGGCACAGAAGTTGAAAGGAGAACATCAAGTCAGCGTTGACTGCTTTGAACTTCTACTAAGCTCTAATAAAAGGTCTCATAGCTTATTCACTGCCTTATCTATAGTCATGAGAATCTAGGTTCAGATTCTATCTCTGACACTATCTCCATGACATCAGGCAAATCTCACCCTCCCCTTAAGCCCCAATTTTCTCACCTGTAAAATAAAAAGATAGTATCAGATAGGCTCTCATGTCACTTCTAACTCAACTTTTTTTTAATTTAATATTTATTTTTTTCTAATTACATCTTAAAACCATTTTAACACTTTTTATAGTTCTGCCAGCTCAACTTCTATCTATGATTCTACTTCTGGTACTGAGTTCTCATCTTTTCTCTCCCATACCTGAGCCCTTCTCTTGAGGAATGGATTCGCTATTCTTCTGAACAGGATAATTCCCCCCACCCCCTTATCTCCTATTCCCTGTTTCTCAATAGGTCAATGTTGAATTTCCTTAACACTAATGACCTAATGTCTGGACCTCAACTTGTTCCCTTCTACTACCCTTGCTTCTACGGAGGTTCCACTCATTCAGTCTTCTACGGATCATTATTTAGGTCTTCAAGATCATCTCACCAAGATTTGCTTTGGCAGGTTGATCTGCTTTCAGGTAATCACTCAATCTACAATGAGGTCTGATTTTGAATAGGGTAAAAGGTCCCACATGGAGCCCCAATGCTCAGCCCTTGTAGACAACAGATGGTATATGTTCAGGTCTTCAACCTCTCCTGCCAAAAGATGGCAACAGCAGTGCAAGTCAAATTGAACTCAGGATCAAAGGCTTAGCTACCCATGCTTCCTGAAGGAAGTCCTAAAAATGAGATATCCCTAGATGAAGAAATTGAGAATAAAAGAGATACACAACTTACATTAGAGTCTTGGGCTTGCGAGACATCATAAACAACTGATTACTATTGACTGTTTCTCTCAAACCACAAGCCAGTCTGTCACTGTCCCATAAATAAGCCCAGATAAGGAGCCTGTCAGCCAACAATTAGCATGTGTCAACAAATTAACTAGTTCTTCCCTGGGAAGGAACAGATTTGCCCAAACTCTGGCATGAATCCTAAGCCCAAATACCTTCCCCAGTGCTGCCTGTCTCACAGAGAACCCAATCGGGCAGACTGAAGCCTGAGCTTTCCAAGGGGGGAAAAAAGAGGGCAAGAGCTCTGGACCAAAATACAAAGAAAACAGTTCTGTTTAGAGTCTTTTGATCTCCTGCTTTTGTTCCAGTTGAAGACTTTTAGATAATGCTCAGGTTCATTTGCTAGATCAAATTGGCTCAGTAGGGGCTCTTAGAGAGATACAAAACTACAAACATATTACCCTCTTTATAGATCTATTGTTCTTCATCATATCCTCATCATCTTGAATTTTAATACTTTTACTCAACTACAAAAGCTGTTCTTTTTGCCCACATATATAAAGATCTATAGAACATTAAATATAAAAGAATAAAAGCAAGACTGAAGACCATTTCTATCTCAACCCCATAGAAAAAGAAGACAAGGAATTGATGATGATGACAATCACAACAATGATAATACTAGCAGTACCAATAACAAGAGCAACAATATTAATGAAAGGGCAGAATCTTCAACTCAGGACAGCAGGCTAAAAATATAGCACCAACTGAATGCCTAGAAAGACTTCACCTGTGACTAGACTTATTCATCAGAAGCTTGCTAACTTTCATACACTCAATGAAAAAAAATCCCCATTTTATACATTTACTGTTTTTGGTGTTGTTCAGGGATTTCAGTCATGTCTAACACTTCATGAAATCTTTTGGGATTTTCTTGACAAAAGAAATTGGAATGGTTTACCATTCTTCCTTCTTAGCTCAATTTACTGAAGCAAACAGGGTTAAGTGACTTGCCCGGGTCACATAGTTATTAAGTGTCTGAGGCCAGAAACAGGAGTCTCCCTATCTCCAGACCCAGTATTATTTGGCCACATCCTTACACAAACAGACTTCAAAATATTCTTGAGAATCCAATAAATGAGTGATAGAATTAGACTACTATAATAGATAAAACTGCTTTTGTCCACAATCACCCAGATATGTAACACAAAGCCATACAAATTTACAAACTATACTTTTAATATGTCCCCAACAAATACTAATCATCTCCAAGCCACATGGAATAAAGCTCTTTCAAAAAGTAGGGGTCCAGGAGAAGAAATCAAAATCACATGAAAGCAATAAAAGGAATTTCTCATCCTTTCCAATCCTGAGATTGTCTTAAAAGATGCTTTGACTGAGCCCATGGAAGATGAGATCACATCCCAATATTTTTATTCAATTGCAAAAAAGCCATTATTTGATCCTCCTGTTCAATAGTCTGCAGAACATTACACATAAAAGAATAATAGCAGGATAGCAATTTGTCTACAGACTATTTCTATCTGAATGCCATCAAAAAAAGATGAGAACAAGGTAATGATAATAATAACCTGAGTTTGCATCCCAAAGCTTTCATTCAATTACAAAAATCAATCATGTTAGTCACTTGCACAATAGACTATGAACATTGAGCATAAAAAGAAGAGTAATTGGATAGCAATTCCTTCCAGGACTGTTCCTATCTGAATCTCATCAAATATAAAGATGAGAATTAGAAAAAATAATAATGTTAATGATGATAAGGGATGGGTAGTAGTAGTGACAGCAATGTTTGGGCTCATTCCATGGATTAGCCAAATAATGCTGTTCATTAAGCTTTATTTCACCAGTTGTTTTAAGAGCATGCTCTGACATGATACCAGAAGCCTGCATTCAAAGTGAACAGAGAGAAGAAAGGAGAAACAGTGAAAGGCATGGCTAATCTATATGCAGGAAGAGCAGAGAAAAGAAAGAGTTCTGAGGGAAGAGAGACCAGGAGGGAGGGAGAGGGACTATACCAGAAGCATAGAACATTAAGCCTGGCCACGGCCCCTCTGAGAAAGTAACTTTTACTGCTCAGTGAAAAAGGATTTTTAACTTCATCATTTTGTTTCTGTGCCTACCCCAGGAGCCAAGGCAAGAAGTCATTACTGTGAACTAACCTTGGTATTTCTTCCTTTCTTTCTCCCCTCCTTCCTTCCTACCTTCTTCTTTTTCCCTTCCTCCCCACTTTCATTCCTCTCCCTTCCCTCTCTCAATCTTCCTCCCTGTTCTACAATGCTAAGCCTACAAACTACCCTTCCAGGACTGAACAGTGGTCAGGTTCCTAAAGGGAGAGGCTGGAGTTTCTTCTTTGGTAAAGGTGGCTAGAAGGGGCCAGGAATGAGCTCCAGAACACGCCGTGTTTTATTTTTCTTTATTGAAGTTCTACATCATACGACCCGAGCTAATGCAAACAGGGGCATCATAAAGAACAAAATGAAAGCCTAGTGCACTGGGACCATGGGGCTGGTTGCAGAGGTAAACCTCACACCAATGAGTAACTTCAGCATTCAGACCTCTATATATTACAACCCTTTATACAGTACCGCCATCACTCTCCAGGCAGCCCACTTCCATGCTCAGCTCTTTGGCTCAGCAGACTGCACCATACCCTACACTGATAACAAGGGCCAGAGAAATCAATGGCTGCTACATCAACATAGGAGATTTCTTCTCCCAAGTGGCTACTCACCACTCAAGATATCACTCCAAATGTGGACAGGATTTCTCCCACCCGTCCTAAAATGGTTGGGGTCCCAGGGATTCAAAATTCTGAAATCAGTCTGAATCAAACAGAAATAAAAAGAAAATGTCCACCACCACTATTGACCTCACTGTTCATCACTATTTGCAACCCCAGAGTTTTACTCCATATCTGGCTCTGGTTTTTGGTTACCCCATCCTACCACAGTTACGTTCCAAGCTGATCCATCTGGCCATTTTCTTCCCATGTTCAGCTTAATCTACTTCCAATAAGCCTTGCTATTTGGCCATTTCACGTGAAGGTAGTCCCCTCAATCTTTCTGTACCTTGGTCTCAGTTCAACATTTTAGACAGGACCATATCATCCATCCAACTAAGAAGCTGGTGCTGCTTCAAAATTGGAAGGCTAGACATAACTGAGGAACTCAAAGCTATTCATTCATTCATTCATTAATAGCAGGTATGCCACCAAGTACTTCTATCTCAAACTACTGCATATGCTAAGAGTTGCATCTTGCTTCTGTATGCACATGTACCTGTTAAAACCCCAAGTAGAAGAAGCTTTCTACTCACTGCAAAGTGCACAAAGCTTTATCCTAGGCTCTCTGATTAAACTAAGACCATCAAAACGAATAAATGTTCCTATCCTTACCCCCATTTATTTTTTTTGTTCATTTTTTTTTACAAGGCAATGGGTTTAACTTGCTCAAGGTCACAGTGTCTGAGGCTGGATTTGAACTCAGGTCCTCCTAACTCCAAGGCTGGTGCTCTAACTGTGCTACTGAGCTGCCCAACCCCCATTTAATTTCATAACCTAATTTAATTTCCCAAATCACTAACTCTCATCAGATTTAAAACTCAATCAAGTCAGACAAGATGGAGTATCAGAAAGAATGCAAAGAAAAGGAGATTTTTCAATCTAGTCACCAACATCCATCAGAGAATCTTCAAGATTCTCCTCAAGGGCACAAGGTTCTTCACTCCAATCCAGGAACACACTTTTTTCTATAATTGGAGATTCCTGATAGGTAGCATTGGTGTTGTCCCTACCTTTTCCCCAAGGACTAAACAATCAAGAAGTGTTTTAGTTATTTTCCAAGTAATGTGAGTTCTAGATACAAAAACTCTTTAGAATTTCCTCCTTTCATCCCAATATTCAAAGCCATTCTCTACCACTTAGAATCTGCAATCATAACCCTGCATCAATAAGGGCCTTTCCATCTATTTGTGAAGGAAGGGGAGCAAGAATGATAAAGAATTCTCTGAAACTCAAGAGGGTCTACATGGGCCATACCATGGTTCCTGCTAGGTTGAGATTGGAACTAATCCCCCTGACTGATTTAAAAGGCTACTTCTATCTATGATTCATAGATTTGGAGGCAGAAGGAACCTCTGAGACCATCTGGCCCAATCTCATTTTACAAATGAAGAAACTGAGGTCAGAGAAGGTAAGGGACTTGCCTAATATCAAGAAGACAGAAACTAAGCCCAAGTCTTCTGACCCCAAGTCCATCACTCTTTCCACACCATCAATTTGAATAATATCACATGTTTCAGCAGGCAACATGTGGATTAGGGAAGAACAAGCATCCTGTGAACAAGCCCGAAGCTACCCCAGAACCTGTCAAACAACTGCACCAGGAAAATACAGTTCAGACAGCAGAATGAGAAATCAGACAATAAGGAGCTGCCTTCACTCAAATTAATCCAGCTGGAGGGTCCAGCTGACTCCCTCCCTCCAATATCAGTGTGAAGCTTTAAACACTTATCCAGTAAGTTCTTTATCATTCCAGATCCCTGCCGGCAGCTTGGAAGCCTAAAATCCTAGAAGGGTAGAGCAGAACCAGATCTCAGGAATCATCTCACATGTATCACTTAATCATACAAAGGAGGAAAGGGAAGCCCAGTAGTAAATAAACAAACTGGAAATAGGACTTGAGCTTCCAGGATTCCAAGTATGTACACACACACACACACACACTTAGTTGTATATGCATAAATTTACATAAATACATACACGTACTAGATATATAGTATATATATTCATACACTAGAAATAGACAGTTGTCAAAAAGATTCATACATGCATACACAGATGGACTGATAAATGACAGAACGGTGTTAGATTCATATACACATGCATAAGATTCATGTACAAACACATACATACATACTACAGGACAGACAAATTAATAAATGATAGGTAGATGTTAGATATATTCATATACATAGATGATAAACTGATGAATGATAGATATTAGATCCATATACAGAGATGATAGATGAATTGATAAATGATAGATAGATGTTAGATCCAAACTCATACATACAACATACTACATAATATAGGGATTGATAAATGATAATGTTTGTCCTTCATTTTCTTTTTTTGTTTGTTTAAATTTTATTTATTTAAGGCAATGGGGTTAAGTGACTTGCCCAGGGTCACACATCTGGGCAATTATTAAGTGTCTGAGTTCAAATCTGAACTCAGGTCCACCTGACTCCAGGGCAGGTGCTCACTCTATACACTGTTCCACATAATCACCCTAGTCCTTTATTTTTGAAGAAGACCATGACATCAGGGAGGTGATACCTGACAAGCATGTGAATTGGATTTGAAGGAGGAAGGCATATGCTCAGTCAACAGCCTCACTTTCTCCTTCAAAGTCACCTGGCTGCAGTGGTTAGATATGAATCAGGATGACTGGAGATGGTCCTGGATGTGGGGCAATCAGTTAAGTGACTTGTCCAAGGTCACACAGCTAGTAAATGGCAAATGTCTATGGCTGGATTCAAACTCCCATCCTCCTGAATCCAAGGTCAGTGCATTATTCACTGCGCCACCTAGCTGCACTTTGACAAATGATAGATGTTAGATCAAACTACAATGACAGATAGACTGACAAATAATAGCTAGATAGAGGTTAGATTCATACTGCATACATACCTATATACTACATGATGGACTGATGAGAGACAAATGTTAGATCCATACATACAACATAGATACATAGAAAGATAGACAGACAGATAGATAGATTGTTGTCCAGTACTTGTTTATATAGTAGAATACAATCTCCTTAAGGGAATATCATTTTTATCTTTCTACTTCCAATACCTAAGATGATTATTTGTCAATAATGCATAATTAATAAACATTTATTTCATTGATTGACAGATAATGCACTCTTTCTCTTCTCTCATACATATACATATGTGTTCTCTCTCTCTCTCTCTCTCTCTCTCTCTCTCTCTCTCTCTCTCTCTCTCTCTCTCTCTCTCTCTCTCTCTCTCTCACCAGAAGCAATCTGGTATGAATGCCTATCAGCTTCTCCCTGATACCTCACCCCAAGGATGCAAGCTTGAATCCACCAAGTCTGACAGCATGATGCAGTTCCTTGTGGAAAGGGAAATATATGTATTCTGATTTAGATTGGAGTTTAAAATTCCTATTAAAGTAGCTTTTATGTAATTAGATTGAAATGAATGTGCAATGATGCCCGATGCAGGCAACTTCAAAGCAGGCGCACTGAAGAAATCACTACCCATTTCAGTGTGCCCACAAGAAGAAAAAATGGCTCTCTGGAGGATAAGAGTATATTAGTCTCTGTATGTAATAGATTTTATTGACCATATGGAACTGATATAAAAATTGTGTTGCAGTGGGTAGTCCTGGTTTGGAGAAAGGAATGTGACACACGGAATACATTTTCTATAACCAGTTTGGTGGCTTTATGTTAACCTGGCCAGCAACTGGGTATCCACCACCCCAGCCCCCAAGTTATTTACCTGATGGAGTCACTGAGGAATCCCAGGTGAGTGTGAAGTCGGAGGATTCCCCCTCTTCGACTGGAAAAAAAAAGAAAAAGAACACTTGTGAATTCTGAACACACACAGATAAATTGAGAGGGGAAGGGGTAAGGTCTCTTCCTATAGGGAAGAGAGTAAAATGATATGGTATCTATATGTAATTGGACTAGAAAACAAGAAAACAATAATTTAAGGACCTACTAGGTGCCAAGCACTAGAACTACTGGAAGCAGAGATACCAAAACAAACAAACAAAAAAACCTAAAGAATCCTTATTCTCAAAGTGTTTATCTTCTACTAGATAGACAGATACTATACACACACACACACATATAATATGTATATGTGTGTATGCATGTAGACATACACATATATACCCCAAAAAAGGATAATGACATATAAAGTAGTAAAGAAAAGAAGGCCAGTAATTGTAGGGTTTGGAAGGGAAAGAATCAAGGAAAGTTTTATGGAAGAACAGATGAAAGTGCTTATTTTAAAGCCAGATTCGTTTTCAAGGCGATCTAATTATGAAAATAAATAAGGATAAAAATAGAACTACACTGCTTTCCAGAACCCAACATCCCAGGCTTCTTGGAAGATGTAGCAGGATGAGTATAAGTACAACAGAAAATGATGAATTGGACATCATGATTCAGAGACCAATCATCTCCATTCCAAGGGCTCTGCTTAGTTAGAATACTACTGTCACCACTAACCCAATCTGACCAATCCAATCCACTGCCAACCATGGGGTCAAAGCAGGGTTCCTTCAAAATAGCCCTAATCCTACTTTCTGGCAATTTGTCTTTCTGGTTTCCTAAGGGGCAAAGGCTTTCACCTTCGGAGTACCTTCACCTACACTATATATCTAGTTATTTACAACTTGTCTCTCTCTCTCCTTCAGAATGAAAGTTCCTTTAAGTCAGGAACCAGGATTTCACCCTTTTTTGTATACTTAGCACTTTGAATATGGAACAGGGCAACCAAGTCGCACACTGGCTAGAACTGGCTAGAGCACCAGCCCTGGAGTCAGGAGTACCTGAGTTCAAATCTGGCCTCAGACACTTAATAATTGCCTAGCTGTGTGATCTTGAGAAAGTCACTTAACCCCACTGCCTTAAATTAATGAAAAAGGAAAGAAAAGAAAAAGAAAATGTCTGGGACATAGCAAATCCTTAATAAATCCTAAATGACCGAATGTTTGAATACTTCCTATAGGTCAGGGTGAGCAACAGAGAAGATGTAAGAGAACAGCACTAGAAGCACTGGAAGATTGGCTCCTCCAGTACAACCAGAGCATTTTTCAGGGTTTCATACATCAGGCACCCAGTATCAAAGATGAAGCTGACTGGAGGTCACAGAACATGGGAGAAACACTAAACTATATAATAAAGCTTGGGCTTTGGAATTAATCCCAGTTTGGGGCATGTAATAATATTAAAACTGGGTGTATGGACTTTGTAAAATGGAACTTTGTTTAAGCAAAAATGTGCATACTCTGTATTTTTCAGATTTAAAGACCTCTAAATTTAAACACGTGTGAGAACTAAAGATATTGTACACCACCACCACCCAGGACCAGCTCTCTCCCCATTCAATGCTAAGTTTAAGCTACAAAATAATATAAGAATCATAAAAGAATGCCAGTGTGAAAGGATCCTCAGGGTCATTTAATGCAACCTATAATTCAATATAAACATCATATGTATAGCATAGATAAGTGGTCTCGATGCATCTTTGTGAATAGCGCCAATGATATGAACCTCATTTTTGGCAAAGGGACATTGAAGTTGGGGTCAGGAAGATCAGGGTTCAAATTTGGCCTTAGATATTTACTAGCTGTGTTAAACATTATTATCATTATCATTATTACCTAGAGTAAGTAAATTAGCCTCTTTCAAATACCATTTCCTTACCAGTAAAATGGAATAATAGCATCTACATTACATAGCTGTTGTGAGGATCAAATGAGACAATTTAGTGCTTTCAAATCCTTAAAGTGCTAGTTAAATAATAAAGTTATTATTGTTATTCAGAATCAACATCTCAGAGGTTAAAATCTTTTCCTTCCTCCTACCTCTCTCGCCCATTCTCCATCCACCCCAGCTCTCCCTTTCCATCAACTACATCCTCCTCATTTTGCCCTCTGAAACTCCTATTCCTTTGTTAACAAACTTCACCTCCAAACTGGATCTCTTTCGCTTAGCATTCTTTCCAACTTCTTATGCTAACAGAAAATTAATTCATTCCATGAAATATTGCAACCCAGCTGCCCTCTCTAATATTGGTGCTCTTTCTTTCACGCCCTTCTCCATGCACTGGGCTAAAAGAAGGTATACTCCTTTCTCCTTAATACTACTTTCAGATCACTCATTAACCACCATCAATAAGTCACCTCTTTTTCTGTGAATTTTCACACCATCCATAATATTACCCTAAGAACTTTGTCTAGAGATCTATTGGTTATTCTCACTCCTTTCTCCAGGATGAATATGAACTGTCCTTCCTCAGCCTTCCTTTTCATTCCAGCCCCCAGCCTTCATCACCTTGATTTCCATAAGACACATCTTTATCTTTACCTCACCATTATCTATGATGGTTATACCCTTGATCTGATCAACACTCAGAATTGTTCTTCCTTAATAATCCAGAAGTCTGAAATTCCTCTTTCTTACCATCTCCTCCTATTTTTAATCTCTCTCTCTCTCTCTCTCTCTCTCTCTCTCTCTCTCTCTCTCTGCATCATTCCTCCTAAACCCATTTTTTTGGACTTACTAAGACCTCTATTCTTCCCAGGTCTACCAGTCCATTACCTCTGCTCTAGTCTGACAGCTCCCTTCAGGGATACAAATGAACTCCAGTCTAGAGTGATCCTCTCTATCCACCTTTTTTGCTCCTACTTGTCTCATACTAAACACCACTGAAGAAAACCATATAACCTTGCCAAATGAGTCCACCACAATTTATGTTACCCAACTTCACTGGGGCCTCCCCCATTGCTACATGACAATCATTTTATTCTTTCCCATTTAAATATCATACTCTGTAACAACTACCCTAAACCTGCTCTTTTGAAACTCCCTCCCCCTTCCTTTAAGCAGAAAATCTCATTTCATATTTGATTGAGAAAATGGGGGCCATGCTATGAAGCAACTTCTCCCCTACTCCACATTACCATATTCTCTACAGTATCACCCATTTTCTCCAGAGCCTAAGCCTCCTTGGCAGTCAGTATCTCCACTGTGCTCTTGATTCCCTTCCCTTCTGATTCCTTCAAGAGTTAGTTTTTTAAACCATTCCTTTTTTCTCATCTTAGATTTTCACTTATCCACTGGTTGTTTCCCTACCAATGAGTAAAATTCTTCTCCATCTTTTATAAAAACTTTCACTTGAACATACATCTCATATGTCTCTTTCTTCCTTTTATGATCAGAACTCCTAGAAAGGGTGGACCAACTTGGTTCTTATTCATTTTCTCAACATGAGTTAACTTTTCAATTCCTTGTACTCTATTCATCAGAGCTGATGTTTATGAGGCTACCAATGACTCTCTTGACTGCTAAGTCAAATGAACTTTTCTTATCCCTCATTCTCTGCAGTTTTCAACATTATCATCTATCTTGCTTCCTGAACATTCTCTTTCCTTGGCTTCCACAACACTGTTCTCTCCTAGGTTCTCCCTCCTATCTGACCACTCCTAAGTTTCTTTTGCTGGATCATCATCCATTATCTCATCATGCTGTTTAACTCAGCCTTGGAGAACAGAATCAAATACCTACCCAGTTCTCTCAACCATCTCTCCCCTTGACTGGAGAGCTAGAGGACAGAGTACTGAACTTCTAAAAGATTCCTTTGAAAATTCAAGATCTGGATATTCCATATCAATCTCTATTTTTCCATATGTAACTCTTTTTGGTTTGAATTTAAAGAAATAAGATGTCCCCTTCCGGCTTCCTGTGGTGTGTTATCTTCCACCATTCAGCTGTAAGTTCTTTGGGGGCAAGAACTATCTTTCTTTTCTTATTTCTATCCTCAGCACTTAATATAGAGTCAGACACACATTAAGCATTTTAGTAAATTTTTATTGAAATGAAACTTAATTGAAACTATCTATCTCTCATCCCTAATTGAAGATGCCACCCTGAACCCTCTTGTCCTTCTTCACCAACTCCTCTGGCTTCAATGATCAACTCTATTCAATTACTATCTAGATGATTCCAAATTCTATATCTCCAAGTTTAACCTCTCTCCTTAATTCTAGTTTTGCATTATAAAAAGCTTGTTAGAAACCTCCACCTAGATGCTTTGTTGGCATTTGAAACTCAATATGTTCAAAACAGAAATCATTATATCTTGTCCTAGACCTGAGCCTCCTCTAAACTTCCCTGTGTCTGTGAAGGACCTCTATCCTTCAAATCACTAATGTTCATAACCTCAGAGTCACTCTTGACTTCCCTCTTCTTACCTTCCATATCCAAACAGCTGCCAAGTTTTATCCATTCAATGCCCAAATCTCTATTCTATTCATTCTTTCTATTTATTCAGTCATTACTCTAGTTCAGATTTCATCACTTTTCCCTTGTACTTGTGACATAATCTCCCAGCTTCCCTCCTATTTGACCACTCCTAAGTTTCTTTTGCTAAATCTCTATTATCTCATCATGCTGTTAACTCGGACATGGAGACTCAACATCTATCTAAACCATCTATACTATCTAAACCATCTTCCATACAACTGCCAAATTAATGTTCCTAAAATACAATACTCACAATTTTATTCCTTATTAGAAAACTTTATTGACTCTCTTTTTTACCTCCAGTATAAGATACAACTATCTCACTGTAGCTTATTAAGCCTCCCCAATCTGACTGCCTTTCAATTACTACTCTTCATGCACTCAAAATTCCAACCAGTCTGGCCTTCTCACTGTTATCTATAGTCAACATTTCACTCCCTACCTCCCTTTCCTCACCTCTACCTTTTAGAATCCTTAGATCCCTTCAAGACTCTTTTCCTATGTAAAGCATTTTCTGACATTTTGTCCTTCTTCCTCTCTACTTCACTTTCACTCCTCAGTAGTGAGAGCTCTCTCCCTTCTGAAATTATTTGCATTTATTTATTTGTTTAAATGTTGCATCCTTCAGTAGAATGTAAGCTCCTGGGGAAAAGGAACTGGCTTTATTTATTTTATCTTTCTACCCCCCCCCATGTCTTTCTAAGAAAGTATATTTGTTGAATGGAAGCTGAAAGATTATTCCTCTGTCAGTCACTAAATGTTTATTGTCTACTATGTGCCAGGTTCTTTGCTATTCAATGGGAAAGACACAAAAGATAGTTTCTGCTCTCAAGGAGTTCACAATCTAAAGGAAAGATGAGAAGTAAACAAGTATGTACAAAAAAGATAAATACAAGATAAACAGAAAATAACTGAGAGGCAACACACCAGAATTAAGAGAGGTTGAGAAGATTTCTCACAAAAGGTTGTATTTTAGTTGGAACTTGAAGAAAACCAGGAAAACCAGTAGGTAAAGGTGAGAAGGGAAAACATTCTAGAAAAGGAGGACAGCTAGAGATAATGCACATTGCTGGATATTTCTCATCATTAGAAAGCTACCCTTTAGAATAAATCAAAATCTTCTTCCCACAAATATTAGTCTCTTCATTTTGGTCCTTCATAGACCATTTTCTCTTTAAAGGAGGGGGGGAACTGTAGAACAACATAGACCTTAATATCACTATAGCATCTTTTTCTTATACAAAACAGGTTAAAAATTCTACAAAATGTTTATATTTTGATATTCTGCAAATTTTTTTTCAGACACATACACACTATGAAACTGACAGTGGAATGATGGATAAACACAATGAAACATATGATGCATTTATTCAAAAACTATGCTTTTATTTACCATAGCTAGTTACAGATATAGAAAGTTTCCAAACATGGATCATTATTAATATGGCTCAGGAATTATTAATATGTTCTATGGAATATTTTTTGACTGCAAAATTGTTTCAAACAAAGACTGCTTTAATAAATTCTCATGACAAATAGCTAGGAGATTCAGAATGAACCATGCAAGAACTCTATGAAAATAATGGCACTTTACATAGGAAAACAAGTTTAAATTTGCTCCTCTCTTATGTTGTTTCTATCAAGAATCACACCTCCATTTTAGACAGTTTATGTGCCACCATTATGTTTCATGCCTTGAAATTACAGAAAGTAGAAGCTAAAAGAGACCATTTCTAGTCCAGAGTTGTCAAATTCAAATAGGAGGAGTCAATAAACCATATATAAGGATTCCTGCAGGCCACATATTGATTTAGAAAAACATATATTAACATCATCTATGTTCTATTGTATCCTTATTTATTTTGTTGAATATTTCCCAAGTAAACTTGACTTTGGTTCAGGCTAAAGTCCTGAGAACATTGATCTAGTCCAATTCCTTCATTTTACATAAAAGAAAAGTGAGTCCAGACAATAGGAAGTTCTTCCTTTGCCAAAGGTTGCAATACCCAATATTTCTGTTCCTGGATAAGGTCAAGAAACAGAGGATCATAGATTTAGAACTGGAAGGAACTTCAGAATTCATCTAACCCACCTTAGGAGACACAAAGAAAGGAAGAGACTTGTCTAAGATCAGACAGGTAGCAAGTGGTGGAGCTGGGTTGGACCCAATTCCTTTGACTCTAAACCAGTCTTTCTTTCCACTTTACTATTCTATAAGAAAGAAGTAGAGGAGAGAAAGAGAGGAAATGGAAAGATTCTATCTGGTTGGAGAAGTCTACAGAGCATATCATTACAGACTTTCTTGATTCTTCACCCCACCTGCAGACACATCATACATTGAAGATATCACAATTGCATCTCTGCACAGCAAGGCAACTGTGGGACAAATAGCCTTGTCATTTGGCCATGAATGCATTTTCATGCAGCTGCTATCATTCATACCACAAATTTCCTATCTCCCCAACACCACTACCACCACTACCACCACCACCACACACACACACACACACATCTCCATTCTCTTATTTCCCCCTTCCCTTTTTTAAAGAATAAACACACCATCCTCTATAGGATCAATAATGAGAAAAAGTAATAGCCAACCCCCTCCAAGAGGCATTGTTATATTTGACTACTGTGCAAGTGAACAGGTTTTCTTCCTTCCAACAGAAATGGAGTCCAAATTGGTCTCTTCAACAATGAGATAACTGGCAGGGGCAACGGGGGGAAAAGGAAGGCAGATCGGCTCACATTGCTTGAGCCAGGAGCTTGCTGTGGACTCAGAACATATATGGACAGAGCATGCTATCTGGAGACCAGAGCTGTGAGGCCCAGACTTCCCTCGAATAGGATCTATCTTGTCATAAAGAGCTCTGCAGATGAAGCATTTCAATGTGAACCCAGTAAGCCCAGCAGTCAGGCTAAAGGACAGAATACAGGAAGATCTGCAAACTGCCATGGGGCTGAAGGCTTACAATTCCTTATCCTAGTTTCTATCCCCTAATTTGTTATCAGGAAGCAGCAATCTTATGTGTCCTCTCTTCCCTTCACCCTCCTATCCCATTCAGGAGATCTTAATCCCTAACAAAAATGAAGAAGGAAGAAGAGGGGGAGAAAATAGGAGCAGAGAGAAAGAATAGTAACAATGGGTCACATATACATAGTGCTTGCATTTTCCTTCAAGGGAGTTTTCATATTATTAGTTTCATTTTACAAATAAGTATACTGAGATTCACAAGAGGGGAAATTATCTGACCACCAAGCATTAGAGCTAAGATATCCTGGTCATAGTATCATAAAAAAAAACAGCTAGGAAGGCCCTTAGATGCCATCTAATTAAACATTCTCCTTTTTTAGGTTTGGAATTGAAGGCTCAGGTATGTTGTGGCTGACTGCCCAAGGTCACAAAGGGAACAAGAGACAGAAAAAAAACAGGATTTGAACTCCAGTTCTATACTAAGTAGATCTGACTTCAAATCCAGCCTATTCCTAATTTTATTCATGATGTTGTTTACATAAAAATGGCCAATATTCTCAGTGACATACATGGTCACAGAATTTTAGAAATGCTAGGTACCTTAGAACTCATTGAAGTTTCTTCCCCACTCTCTGAAACTCTGCTTTTTGCGGTGGTAAGGAGAGGAAGGAAATACAGAAGGCAAAATCTGTCCACAGTCCTGCAACTAGTGTAAGGGTCAGGATAGGAACTCAGATCTAATTCAAAGATACAAAGGGGCCTCAGCACTCACTCAACCTACTAACACAACATGCAATATGTAGATACTCTTACTGGGGGAGAAAAAAGATCAAAAAAATGAGTATGTCACTGTTGAACATAAATCTGTTCCCTCAAGAATTTTGACAATTTTAGTCAGGTAAATAACTTGAAAAACTTTTTTTTCATAGATCCTTTCTTGGCTTTCAGAATACCCAGACTATAGTTCCCTGTTTCCAGACTAAGATTTAATATCAGAGACTTAGAAGCTAATTCTGATCATCAAAGTACCCATACCTCTCCTCTTCCCAAAGCTGCTACCACCAAACAGTGCTTTCCTTCCAATACTGGACTGCATTTATGTTAATATGACAAATGACAGGCCTCAAACCAAACTCTCCAAACTTCCCCTATATTATGCATTAAAAGGAATTTCTTCTCTATCTTCCTATGTATTGCTTTGCAAGGGAAAGTCTTCTGCCAGAACAGTCATTAACATAAACAGTTATTAACTTAAGCAGTAATTAACAGGAGTTGGGAAAAGGGAGAGTGGGAATGGATATTTTCCACAACACTGGATAAAAACTGTAAGCAGGCCTGAGTCAAGGGCCAGACACTTCCATAGTGACCATTTCATCAAAGCAGTATGTTAAGTCCAAAGAAAGAAGTTATTATTGTGTCCCAACCAGTCAAAAGGGGTATCTATATCTTTGATATAACATCACAGAGCTCAGGAAGATGAAAATATAAAATATAAAAATATAAAATATAAAAATATAAAATATAAAATATAAAAAAGAGAAAGTAACTTTGGGTTGTAACTGTCTTCTCAGATTGTTTTCATCTGGTATGTCTTGCTCCTGTTATCCCTAACTTTTGCAGAGGATCATTTTTTCCTTCTAAAGGAAATGAACCTCAGATCCTTTCCCCTATTGTATATACAATCCTGTCCCAGCAGTAAGGATTGGGACAAGATGATTACTCTGGAATCCTCCCAGAGGGATCTTTTGGGATTTTACCAATGTAGCCCAGGATTGGTGTTTTCATGAGTAAAGGGAAGGTTGGCCCCTGCTCTACGGTAATACCTTGCTTCTAAACAAAGGAAAAAGAAATCCTAAGCAGGAGGCTTACCAGAAAGAAGGAATAGGACAAGAAGGAAGGCTATTCAGATAGCATTACCCTGATATTTCAGCTTTGTGGCCTTTCTAAGGTTAGCTGGGATTCAGAACAAGGGCTGTCTGGTGACATAGATTAAGTGCTAATAAATCAATAGCCTATACAGCTTTGTTCAAGGAAGGAATCAGGACACCAAAAGGAAAAATATTTATATTTGGAGAATGTCTTTATCTCAAGCACATGACCACCTAGAACCTATAAGAAATGAGGCAACAAGCTTAAAGCATTTTGTAACAATGACAAATGTTACCTTCTTTCTAACACTGGAAGGTTTTCACCTTAAGGAACTAGAGGTAGTTAGATCCTGATGACCTCATTAGAGAATAAGAGATACTATAGACTGGGGTTGGGATGGGAAGAATCTGAACAAGCTCTCTTTTGTTCCTTACTTCACTTAACCTAGAAATCCCCAGAGCTTACCCAGAAAGACACTAGGACTTGCAGCCTTACAGCAACCAATAATATTTCACTTAGACACACCCATCCCTTAATTCTGGTCCTTCCAAATAAGAACTGCCAAAGATAATAGAGAGTAAAAACTGATGAGTAAAAGATAGAAATATCCCTTTCCTCTCAATTTGAAGGACTGGCATGACACTTCCCTGCCTTTTGAGAACATTTTTTTAAATATCCCAAAATGTTTAAAAGGGGAAATTTAGGGAAATAATTAGGTATAGAAATTCTAAAAGATCTTAAAGTCAAACAGATCAACAGCTGCTTTACCAAATTCTAATATCCCAACTCAGTTAAATACTCAGATGCTCCATTCTAATACCATGCTTTGGAATCCCTAGTTAGCTGCCATCAAAGTCAAACCCTTCAAGGCTACCCTCTCTCTTCTAAAGAATTTTATCCTCCCTAACATTCACTCTCAAACACTTTGTATTTAACAATCTGATTATTTTTCTTTGCATCCTTAAGCACCTAACAAAATGACTTACACGCAGAAGGATCAATGACACATAATTAATGTTTTTAATGGAGGTTAATTAGCATGATTATAGATTTAGGGCCTGATGGTACCTTAGAAGTAATGATAGTCTCATTTTGCAAATGAAGAAATGGAGGTTGAATAAGTTAAATGATTTATCCAAGGCAACCTGAGTAGTACATGGCAGAAGTAGGATTTTTACTCAAGTGCTCCATTCTAAATTCATTGTTCTCTACAAGAACCACAGCTAACTCTTTAATGACAGGTTCATCTTTCTTTTCTGGTCCGAAATCTCTTTTGAATGAAATGTATTTTCGCAGAGAGCCCTGCTCTATGATCTCTAACCACCTTCCACTCAAAAATCCTATATTAAGTCTTGCTGCTCCTGAATCCTAGAAGGGTATCCACATAGTTTTGAGATGGAGTTTAAAGAGAAGAATATGTTATAAAGTCCACCCACTGATCATGACAGAAAGCTGTTGGCAGAGCTCAGTTTAGATCAGTCAGGACATAGACTAGAGAAAGCCATCAGGGATGGATGAAGCCACTAGGGTAGGGTTCAAGGTAGGCAGGAGCAAAGATCAGGCATAGAAAAAGTCCCCTGAGTCAAGAAATCTTTGATTCAGGCTAAGACAATCCAGTACTCTGGATAGCTCCTCTGCAGAGGTGAGACATTAGATTATTCAGATGCTTCAAAATCAGACTGAATGAAGGCTTTTAACCTCAGAGCCCCAGGCTTATACATTTGACTTCACCTATTACCTATATTATGATGGTTCTTAAAATAAAAAGACTTCATACATTTTTACCAGGTTTGGTCTCAATGAGAAGAATGAGTCATCTTCATTTGCACTCTTTTCTACCTATTCACATACTTAGATTATCTTGTCAATAGAAGGTCACATGCTCTGGTATGAATTAGATTCTATAGGTTTAGATGGCAGGTTCAGAAGGTTGATGAGGAAAGCAGGTAAGCCTCACTTAAATCAATTTAACTCAACAAGTATTTATTAAGTATCAATTATGTGCCATATGGTATGCTTATCAAGTTACAAAGTTAAATATCACACAGATCCTGCCCTATCAACAAGATTACAACCCAGAGAAGACTAAGATATGGATACAAATAAACAGGATGCAAGATGAAATGTGATAGGAGCAAAGATGAAGTCCAAACAAAATATAGCAAAAAATCTGGAGGAAGGATAGAACACTTTTTAGCTGATAAGAGAAGGGAAAACGTCATGGTAGCACTAGAGAGAACCCTTGAAGGGAGTAAACCATTTCTTCATGCAGAGGTAAAGAAGGAAGTACATTATAGGAATGGCAATGACCTGCAGACATGTGGCATGAGACATGACAGCTGTCTTCAAAGGCTCTAAGGTCTGTCATGTAAAAGAAAGATTAGAATTGTATCATTTGACCTCAAAGGGCAGAAGTGGGAGAATGAGTGGAAATGGCAAAAAAGGTATACTTAGACTTCATGTAAAGAAAACTTTCATGTCTTCAGGAAAAGCCTGGGTGATCATTTGTCAGGTAAGCTACAGAGGGGATTGTTTTTCAGGTAAGACTTTGAAATTCTGTGATTATGAGAGTACAGATGAACAGTTGACTGCAATTTAGAGTTTGTGAAAGAAAGGGAATCTGAAATAACGCTAGAAAAATTGGATGGAATCAGATAGTGCTTACCTTAAATGCAAGGTTAAGGAATTTGTGTTTTATCCTATCTTAAATCCAAGTCAAGGCATCCACTGAAGTGTTATACGGAAGGATATAGGGAAACCAAAGCATGTGAAAGATTATTTTGGCAGCCAAAGGAAGGACATATTAGAGCAGGACAAAACAGAAGTGAGGAGGCATGTAAGTAGGCTATCACAATAGTAGGGGGAAAGGTGATAATGAAGTGAACAAGGGTGGCAGCAATGTGAATAAAGTGAGGAGAACGGATGTAAGAGGCATTGTGGATATAAACTCAACAGGATTTTACAATGGATTGGGATGGGGTTAGGCTTAGCCTTGGTAAGGGGGTTAAAAAGGGCCTTCTCATCTCCTGAAACTGAAGCAAAGGAAAAGATGGGGAGAACATAGAGAGATTTGGAGGTGTGAAGATGGAGAGGAAGGAGTTCATATGGACTCAATATTTTGAATAAAATAGGAAACAGGGTCATCTGTTGAAAAGCAAGGAAGTGAAGATGGAAGTATGTGGAGAAAAAGTTTGTAAAGGAACTAACTATGGGGAATGTGATGGGTAGTCAATCAATGAATGAAGACAATATTATAAAATAATAAGAAGTCAGTTTAGATAGCATAGAATTTATAGTGGATTCCAATAGCATAGTTTTGTGACTTGATAAGGCAAGAGTCCAATGTTTGAAGGACATTTCTAGAGTCATAGTGGAGAAAGTGGGAGGAGGGGATGCCTCAAGTTTGAGGACTAGAAAGGTAAAGTAAAAAGACTTCCTTCTCCTTATCCTCCTCTTTATCAAATGATACAATATCTTCCAGCACAGGACTGAGCTTCTGAAAGGCAAGAAGGAAAGACTGAAGAAAGAAAGGGAGGAAAAGGGAAAAGGGAAAGAAGTGGAAATGAATCAAGATTTCAGTCATTCCAGTCATCTAACAACTGGAAAATTCAAAGTTTCACTTTACTGATTTAAGGAACTAAAAGTACAAAAAAAGATATGACTGGAAAAAGCTGTGATGTGGTGAAGCACAGAGAATGTGTGAGCTAGGAAGGGAGGAGGAACAAGATTCAAAAATAGACAGTTTTCTTGCTGTCTCAGCCCATAAACATTTTTAATCTGCCCCTCCTCCCTTCATCAAATACCCCAGAAGTAAAATAAAGCAAAATAAATAAATAAAATAAATCTATGCCAATAAGAAATACACTACTGACATACTAACAGTAAATTGTGCATTGTGATTTTTCCCCCTAGTAGTAATAGTAGTAGTAGTAGTAGTAGTAGTAGTAGTAGTAGTAGTAGTAGTAGTAGTAGTAGGTAGTGCTCATATTCGGTCACCTACCTTTAGACTCATAATGTCATAGACAATGTCAATAAATATATTGATTCATTTTTACTGAATGTCCCTTATGTCTGCAATGCTCTCCCTCTTCACCTCTGCCTCTTGGCTTCCCTGGCTCTCCTCAACTCCTAGTTAAAATTCTCTATTATACAGTAAGCCTTTCCAACTCTACTTAATTCAAGTGGCATTTCTTTGTTTATGATTTCCAATTTGTCCTGTAAATAGCTTGTTTGTTCATAATTGCTTGTATGTTGTTACTGCATTAGACTGTGACCTTGAGAAGAAGGACTTGCCTTTCTTGGTATTCCCAGGAAAAGAGGACCTGAAACATAGTGGCTGGTCAGTCACTTTATATTTCTATGTATGTGTGTGTGTGTGTATACACACACACACATACATATACATATACACACATATATGTGCATGTGTGGGAATACAGACATACCTCATTTTATTGTGCTTCACACTTTATGGTACTTAACAGCTATTGCATTTTTTCAACAATATGTGTTGACATTTTGTCTCTGTCATCTTGGTAATTCTTTCATATTTAAATTTTTTCATTTTTATAATATATATGTCATGATGATCTGTGATCAATGATCTTTGATGCTACTATTTGGAACTGTTTTTGGCTGCCATGATGCAAAGGTTTTATGTATTCTGACTACTCCATGGACTGGCTAATCTCCATCTCTTTTACTCTCCTTTGGTCTCCCTATGCTCTAAGACACAACAATATTGACATTAGGTCAATCAATGACCCTAAAATGATTTCTGAATGTTCAAAGGAAAGGAAGAGTCAATAGATATAGCAAACATCATTGTTGTTATTTTAAGAAATTGCCACAACCACCCCAACCTTCAGCAACCACCACCCTCATGAGTCAGCAACCATCAACAATTGAGGCAAGAGTTCACCAGCAAAAAGATTACAACTCACTGAAGGCTTAAATGATGCTTAGCTTTTTTAATTTTTAAGCAATAAAGTATTTTTAATTAAGGTATGTACATTTTAGACATAATACTATTGCATACTTAATAGACTATAGGATAATGTAAACATAACTTTTATACGCACTGAGAAACTAAAAAATTCATGACTCAACTTTATTGCAATATTCTCTTTATTACAAGGGTCTGGAACCAAACTTACAATACCTCCAAGGTATACGTATGTATTTTTGTATAAGTATATGTGCACATGTGTATATATGTGTTGTGTATGTATTTGGTGACAGGAAATATTCAATGGTAGTAACTTTTAAGGGAAAATAGCTAGTATAAAAACAAATGGCCTTGCTCTTTTTGACCCTTCTCACTTTCTGTTTTATTTTCCTTGGATTGCTAGAAAGAATTTATAAATATATATACAGCAAAGGGAGAAGAGAGGATTTGTTCTCTCACCCTTCCTTGCCAGCAGCAATAATGACTTATACTAGAAGGCTGTGGGAGAAGTGTTCACCCAGATTAGCCTGAGGCAGGAGAGGTCCTTAGACTTCCTAATTATTGGTTGCCTCTTTCTACCTTTCAGCTTCCTTTATTGAGCACCAGGCCTAGATTAGTGATCCTAAGAACTGAGAACCAGCCCTGGAGATACCTCAGGAGGACAACAGTCAGAAATCAAGCCCCAGAGAGAAATGTATGCTTCTCAGGAGATAACAGCCAAGAGAACTATCCTGCAAACCAGAAGAACATCATACACACTAACAATATGGGCTGATAATCAGCCATGATAGATAGACTTGTTCATTTCAGCAGGCCGATAATCAAGGACAATTTTAAGGGTCTTGTGATGCAAAATATCCCTATCCAGCAAAGGAATGTTTAGATGAAGACAAAAGTTTATTATCTTCAATTTTTAAAAGTTGTCATGTATTATGCAATTTTGTTATCTCTAATGTCTTCTTTCTTCCTTTTGGATCTGATTTTTTTATCACTACATGTTCAATTTCGATCTATGTTTAGCATGGTTACAAATGTAGAGCCCATGTTGGATTGCTTTCTGTCAGGAGGAGTGGGGAGAGAAGGGAGGGAAGGAGAAAAATTGTAAAACTCAAAAAAAAATTGCAAAAAAAAAGATTTGTTAAAAACTACTCCTGTGTATAGTTGGAAAAGCAAATAAAATATTTATATTTTTTAAAAAAAACTGTACCACAGCTAAAGAATTCAAGTCATGCCCTGGGTAGCCAATCCTCCAAGATAATGACCATTAGTTACTCCTATAGCATGAGTTTAAGGTGAATGACAAGAATCTATCCAGCCATCCCACAAAGGGTCCTTAATTTCTGGGGATAGTGTTTTATGTTTACAGTTCTTGTATATTCAAATCCTCCTGCCTCTGATATATACTCACTTAGTGACTCTGGGAAAGTATCTTAATTACTCAATGTCCCCTAAATAACTCTCCAAAACTGAAAATTGTACAATAGTTACCAAGCTACATGGATAGAGGAAAGTTTTAGTTTTAGTAGTTCCCTATAACAATAAACTCACAAAAGCAGATGAATATATGGTACACAAATACAAACACAAACACACACACACACACACACACACACACATTTTTTGTCTGGGAGAGCAATATAAGGGAGTTCTGAGCTATAATTTTTTTTAGGTTTTTGCAAGGCAAATGGGGTTAAGTGGCTTGCCCGAGGCCACACAGCTAGGTAATTATTAAGTGTCTGAGACTGGATTTGAACCCAAGTACTCCTGACTCCAAGGCCGGTGCTTTATCCACTACACCACCTAGCCGCCCCTGAGCTATCATTTCAATGCAGTTAGTAATTCTCTCATGAGAGAATATTTTCTACCAACTCAGATCATCAACTGTTCTGAAACTTGTAACTTTAAGAGATTTGCTTTGAGATATTAAGAAATACTGGTCTTGCAAGATCTTATACTCAATATACAGGTATTTGCCAGTAAAAACTGGCTCTTGGGGTGGGATGGGAGATATCCTCAAGACAAACTTGAATTTAATCTACATTATTAATATTTTCTACATTACTTATGAAAATCTAAACAATTAATAAAACAATAAATCAATCTCTGATTTGTAGTGTTAGGTGATTTCCAAGGAGTAAATATTCATGCTGAAAACTTAACAGTCAACTTCCAGAGCCAGCTCCAGCACATGCCTGCCAGTGGTGTGTTAGAAGTGCGCCTTTGAGCCTGTCTTCTTGATGTCTACACCAGTTCTCTATATTCTATAATAGGAATTCCCTACACCAATGAAATCATAAGTACATACAACATAAAGATGCATAAGCATATGTAATATTATGGATAGTGACACTGTGTAGTGAAATCAAACAAGAACTGACTCTGAAATCAGGAAGACCACTGAAAACCAAAATTCTAAGTATATTTTCTCTGCATATTTTACCAAAACTATTCAATGTGTAGGTAGATGAACAGAAATATATGTGCACATATATGTTATGTATATGTGTGTGAATATATACCTATATCATCTTGGGTGAAAACAATTCCTGTTTCTCCATCTCAGATTTAATCATGTGTAAATGGATATAATTCTGATTTTGATAAGACAAGGGCTGCTTGGGATAACAAGGAGACAGAGTCATCCAGGGGGTCAGGAAAACCTAGGTTCAGGTCTCACTTCTAACAATGGTTTTGTGACCCTAGAAAAGTCACTTAATTTCACAATGGGGTCAATACAGAGTGTAAAGTACAGTGTGCCTTAAGATATGGTCCCATCGGAGTCTCACCATGGCCCTCTGAGGGAGGCCTTGTGTGGCTGGGCTAAAAACTGAAAAATTGATTAAAAATCTTAGACAGGAATTCCTGATCTACATTGAGGCAGGAAGTTTTTGTGCAAGGAGAACCCAATGCATATGAAAACAGAGGTCTGGATTCCACCACTCAAGGGCACTATACGAACATGAATTCTTCTCATTTTTATTAAAATCATCAAGCTCTAACTCACAGAGAAATAACATGAATAAAATGTACATGAGTTACTCTCCCATAATTATTGCCTGGATCCCTGACTAATTGGCTCAAGACCTGGTCCCTAACCCTCTGCCATTTCCTTACTGTTATCTCTCCATTTCTTTGGGCCACAGGGTCCCATCTATAAAATGAGAAGAACAGAATGACAACCACAAGTCCCAGAGACAAGGCAAAAGGAAAGTCTTTTACTCTTTTAGGAAGTTAAATGCATTCCAAAAGTCACTCAGCCAAGTTAAATTGGCTTCAGTCTTACAAAACAAGCAAAAACAAAGGATCAGATTCATTCATACTCAAGATCACATCCACTACTTGTCCCCTTTCACTCCCACTCAAAACCTATTGCTATTGGATAGGGAGAAACAGTTGATTTGCTTCCTTCAGTATGTTTAATGGTCTAAATGCATCATCTCAATTGTCTACGCAAATCAAATTTGCTAGATAATTGTTAAACTCTCCTTTTGCCCATGTAGGTGGGAAGCCCCACATCCCAACCTGGTGGCCGAGCCAGGAACAGCAAGATGAAGATTCTCACTTAAATCACAAGTCTGGGATTAAATATCCAACCACCACAAGAAACACCCTCCAAAGTCATCACCTTCCTCTCCGCCTCTCAACTCAATCTGTCTCATTCCTTATGCTTTGATGGTCTTTGCCTCCAACACTCCGACTAGTGATAGCACAGGAAGATCTCCCTCCCTGAAAACCAAACACCTAGATTCTATAATCCAGGGGTGTGCTTTTTACTTCAGTGCTCCCTTTCTTCCCTGCCCATCAACATATATACATGCTAAAACAACAAATAGATTCTCAGTAAGATGACTGTAAATTACCCATTTCTCTTTGGGGAGATTTGGCAAAATTCATAGGATTTAGAGCTCTAGAAGGAACCCCAGAGACCATCTGATCTCCTTACATATTAAGCTTTTGGAAGGTTAAGCTTTAAGATCACACAAGCAGGAAATTGTAAAAGAAGAGGAAATTGAGGTTCTCCTCTATAAAATGGGAATAATAATATATCACCTACATCTCAGTTATTCAGAGAAAAACATGTCACAAACCTTAAAATGTGCTAGAGGTATTATTAGTAGTTGTGGAAGTCAGGTATCAGGACTTCTAAACTAGTGATCCTAACTCTCAAGTGTCCATAAACCTAGAACAGGTTTCTGAATTTGTTTTGTGTTATTATTGTCATTCAAGCCATCTAACTCTTTGTGATGCTATTTGAGGTTTTCTTGGCAGAGGCACTGGAGTGCCCAGGTCACAGAGCTAATAAATGCCTGAGACCAGATTTGACCTCAGGGAGATGAGTCTTTCTATCAGGTCCAGCACTCTATCCAGTGCACCACCTAGCTAGCCACAATGCTCTGCTTAGATAGACGGAATAAGAGAAATTGCCTTACTATTCTATTTGGAAAAATCTATGAGACATTCTTCTAGACAGAAGCCATTGAGATATTCTGGCAGCTTCTCTACTAGGAGATGAGGAGGAGGGGAGATTTCTCAATTAGTTTAGTACTAGCATTGGCCAAGTCATCCCATCAGCTGGAACTAAGAAAGAAGGACAGGGAAGGAAACGGACAGCATGGAAACACCCAACGGCTCCCACATACAACAACTTCAGGGAGGGAAACGAAACCAAAACAAACAAACTCTTGTTTGATTTCAGTGGAAAAAAGAAACAGGAACTGAAAAGAGTTGATGATGACAGAATTAAGGCTGACCAGGACAAATGATATTGAAACAATTTTTTTTTTCTTTTAAAGAAATGTCATTTCCACGTCCATCAGAATGGAAGCCTTGTATAAGATTCTCACATTCCTTAGGGACAAGATTAAAATGGACAAACCAACTGGGCCAAGATCCTCTTTGCAAGTCCAAAGTGTGACTTGGTCTCTCATTCCTAGTCCTGAAATGATGTTATGGCACAATTTCCTCTATGTGCATCACTGTCCATGCTTTGACCAAAAGAGTGTCACTGATGCTCTAGATTCTCACATTCATATGCTTTGCTCATCTCATAGGGATCATTGTAACAATTTTCTAAGAGCTCTCCGAATCCATTTTTTTAAAGTTTTTTGCAAGGCAAACGGGGTTAAGTGGCTTGCCCAAGGCCACATAGCTAGGTAATTAAGTGTCTGAGACCGGATTTGAACCCAGGTACTCCTGACTCCAGGACCGGTGCTTTATGCACTGTGTATTCCTACCTTTACAATATTATGCTATGATACAGCATAATAGATGTGAGTGTAAAGTACAGTGTGACAAAATTTGTAGTCAGATGTTCTACGTTCAATCAAACCTTTGCTCTTTTACTTGCTACCTGTAGAGAAAACACTTCTTCCTCTGAGTTTCCGTTTCCTTATCCATAAAATGAAGAGGTTGGATGAGATGACATCTAAAGTTTCTTCCCCATCTAAATCCTAATGTGCCTAAGAGATGGTCCCAACAGACTCTCACCATGAGGGAGGCCTTGTGTGGCTGGGCAAACTGAAATTCAGAGTTCAAAAATGAATTCATCTTCTTCTCATATAAACCTGCCCCACCTTCAATCTTCCCTATCTCTGCTGTGAGTTCCATTACCCACCCCATACATCCAGGTCCATACTCTCAGGGTTATATTGAACTCTTCCTGTCTCCCTTCCCCAAAGGCACCCAGTAGAAACAGACTCAGGACTCCTGAGGACTGGTGGGCCTTCTCCCCTACCTACATCATGCTATGCTTCTCTTCCCCAGGAAGACTGAAAGATAATGATAACACTTTATCCATAGGAGATCAGTGATGATAAAATGAGATAGTAAGTAAAAAGAGTCTTACAAATCTTAAATCACTATATAAATGCTATTTATTGTCATTAGGATTATTCAGTAGTATTAGTAGTAGTAGTAACAGTAGGAGGAGGAGGAGGAGGAGGAGTATTGGAAAATGAGGCTAGAATGGATTGAAACTGCATGAGGAATCTCTATTAGCTTTAAGAAAGAACTTTCAGCCACTAAAGAGTACCATATGTTGAAATAAACTACTAAGGAATGCTGCAGAAACTCTTCTTGGGCAAGGCTCAATTTGATCCATTCATTGAGTTTTGACTACATACTTTTATCTGGAAAAAGTAAGATGGCCAAATTAAATAAGGTCATCACCAAGTGTTAATCAAGCATCTACTACTAGATATGTCTTGTACATCTACAAAACAAGAAGAAGCAAGTCACCCCTCAAGGAACTTTGCATTTAGCTGATGGTGACATTAAAAAAAAAAAAAAGAAAAAGCTTAAAAGACAGAGTCAAAGTACTAGATTGTAAGATACGGCTGGTAAGCAGATGGAGATATCAGGGAGAACCAAATGAGGAAGTTTGTTGGTCAAAATATCATGAACACTGGACATAGACCCAGGAGATTTGGGGATCTAATCCCAGCTTAGTCACTAACTACCTTCCCCTCCCTGGGGTTCAGTTTCCTTTCCTTTAAAATGAGGGTTCAGGGCATAATGATATCTCAGTCTTATAGTGTACAGTGTAAACTCAGAAGAGGAGAGGTTTAAGTCAGGTTTGGAAAGATAGGTGATCATGTCTCCTAGCCAAAGAAAGAATAACATCAGATTTCTAGAGCTCTAAACCTCATTAAGGTTTACAAAGCATTTTCCTCACTAAAAACAGGTTTGTAAAGGAAGTACTATGAGTATTATTATCCCAAATTTACAGAGTAGAGTGATCACACCATATCCCATTCTATGTTCTCACCCTCTATTCCCTTAGCACTTACAGGTAGTCAATGTAGTTATATAAGCTACTTTCATTTTTATGCCCAATATATACCGAAGCTGCAGCTTGAATTCTGAGCTAGTCAAAAGACATTAACTGGTTCAATGGTAACTGGGAAAGGGATTTTTAAGTGGAGTGCTCCAGGTATCTGTGCTTGATTGACCCTAGATGGTTTACCATTTTTATAAATGACTTGTATACAAGTTATGGAGACATGCTATTCTAATCTGTGGAAGACACGACTCTGAGAGGAACAATTCTTCCAATTAATGGAGAGTCAGCAACCAAAAAGAAATAGATAGATAGATAGATAGATAGATAGATAGATAGATAGATAGATGAATGAATGAATAAATAAATAAATAAATAGGCCAGACCTAGTAAGATGCAATTAAATCATCCTACATTTGGATGCACAAAATCAATTTCACGAGAACAAGATGAGGGACACATGGTTAGGCAACAGTTAACCTGGAAAAGATCTCTGGGATTTAGTGGATTGCAAATTAAAAGGAGTGAAACATGAGCCATGGCAGCCTAAAAAGCTAGGGCAACCTTAGGCTCTTATGCCTAAGAGAAGCAAAAATCTCTTAAATAAAATTTATTAAGGTTCAATTTATGTGCTGTCTTCTATGGAAACTCTTTCTTTTTTAAAAGGCAATTGAGATCAAATGACTTGCCCAGGGTTACACAGCTACTAAATTCCAAATGTTTGAGGATGGATTTGAACTCAGGTTCTCCTGACTCCAGGATCAGAATTCATCTAGCTGCCCTTGAAAGCCTTTCTTGATCCCCCCTAATGGTTAGTGTTCTCTCCTTCCTCAACTTAATTTATATATACTTATCTGTTTATATATGATGCATCTCTAGGAAAATAGCTAATTTCTTGAGGACAGGATCAGTTGCTTTGTTTTGTTTGATTTTATCTTTAAACTTCTCAGTCCATAATCACTTGGATTCACAAAATCAATTTCAGAAGAACAAGATGGGAGAGACATGGCTAGACAACAGTTAATCTGAAAAAGATCTCTGATATTTAGTGGATCAAAAATTAATAGAAGACAAATGTATACTATGACATTTTTCTATATAATAGATGCCTCTTGGATTGGATTGGATTAGAATGGATTGGAACGCAAAAGATTAGCCTAAGGAGCCAAATTTCCTGATGTACTCTACACCCTGGCCAGATTACAGCAGAAATATTTGAATTTTTCCCATGTACCACATATTATTAATGACTATACGATAATTTGTGAACAAATGACAACTTTTCTTCATCTCAGTTTGTTGATCTCTAAAAATGCCACTTGTACCACCTTTCAGTTTGTTCTGAGGATCAAAGGTGACAAATCCAGATATCAAAATGCTATTATTACTATCTTCCAAGACAATGCCTTATTCTAGAGAGTTTGGACATGATATTGAAGGTCCCTTCCTGTTTTAAGTTCGATGATACCTAGCTTTTTTCCTTTCACCAAGTCAACAAACCTCTACTGAATAACTCTGCTCTGTAGAAAGTAGCACTAAACCCTATGAGGGTTATGTGAAAATGAGAAACAACTCCCATCTTCCAGTAGCTTACCGTTTTCAATTCCATTCAATGTGTACTAAGTGTAGAGAGCTCTAATGCTGGTAGCTGGAGGAAAGAAAGGTCTTACTGGGGAGATTAAAAAGAGAATGAGAAGAGTAACAAAGGAGTGCTAAGTAAGTAGAAGGTAAATGATGTATTTCAGAACATTTTAGTGCAATATGTGTTGAATCTAAAGTTAGATGACCTGGGTTTAAATCCCTGCTTACCAACTTATGTACTGTCTGATCTTGGGCAAGTCAAACCCAAGTCAAGATCTGGGCACCAACTTCCTCATTTCTAAAATGAGGGAATTTTGAGCTAAGGTCCCTTTCAGCTCTAAATGTATGATCCAATGATATGTAGATAAAATGTTGAGAGTATGTAGAATGACTGAAGAGGTTGCTGTTCAGTCATTTTCAGTTGTGGCTGACTCTTCATGACCTCATCTGAGGTTTTCTTAGCAAAGATACTGGGGTGTGTTTGCCATTTCCTTCTTCAGCTCATTTTACAAATGGGGAAACTAAGGCAAACAGCTAATAAGTGTATATAGCTACCAAAAAGTTTTTCCTTCTCTTGGCTGACCCACAGCACTGAAAACATGACTCTGCCCCCACTGGACCTTCCTTGCCAAACAGAGGCAATGGGGAGGTTGGTCAGCATAGGTATAAGGATTTGCTTACTTGGCAACAGTTGGGTATGTGATCTCAATGTGTACCCTCCTTGTGACAACTCAGATTCCATCTATACACACCTCAACTAGTATCTTCCTTTCACAAATCAGCAAAAATGAACTCTAAAATGAATGCTGCTTCAGAAAAAAAAATTAGATTCTGAATTTGATTTTAAATCAAAGTAGGATGTTCCTATTTGTCTTTATTTTTTTTCTGAAGCCCTGCCATCATCTACAAACATTGGTTATACGCATGATATACAACATATGCTGATCCTGGTCCCCCAGAAGCTTTGGCAATAAAGTAAGTAACTTTTTATATGGATCACAAAATTATTTCTTATAGAGCATAAGAAATCAAGGAACTTCTTCAGAGGTCAGCAATGTTCGTTGCCTGTTACTAGTTTCCCAGGTCATCATCCCGTTCCTCACCCTCACAGAGATCCAAATCTGGATTATCCTTCCCTACCCCCTCCATCTAGCCAAATTATATATATCTTTTAAGGTCCAGCTCATAATACCTCTTCCATGATGCCAGCAGTCTAAACCTAGGAGCCCTTATATAAGCTAATATTCTGTTTACATGAATCTAGAGGGATAGATTTGTATATAGAAATATAATATATATATATATATAACATAGAAGTAATAATCTAATAATGTAATATAAATAAAATAATATAAAATATATGTACATGTATAAAGCAATATGCTAGACATCAAAATACAAATATGAAAAAGTCAATTCTTTTTCTCAAGGAATTGACATTCTATTAGGGATGCAACATGAAAACAGAGTAGAATAATACAGTACTGGGAGTGAAAGAAACAATAGAGAAATAGGAGAAACCATTCTGGAAAAATCTGCAAAGGAAGGAAGAAAGCTGGGGGTGGGGACAAGGGCAGGAGTGTCAAGGAAAGCTTGTTAAGAGGAATCAGCACCAAGAGCAGAGCCTGGAAGGAAGAAAAGGATTCTAAAAAGTGATCACGAAATTAAAACGCCTTCCTGCTACAGAATTGCTTGTATGAATGTCCTGAGGTGAGATATCTCATGAAGAGCTCTGTGAAAGGGGAATGGTCCAGTTAGACAGAAGGGAAGAGTACAAGAAAAATAACATGGAAAAGAGGATATTGGAGAAGTATCTGGAAGACAATTTAGTCTTATATATCAGCCTAAGAAATTTACAATATGTTCAAGAGGCAATGGGATGTTTTTGAGCAGAGGAAGAACATTGTCAGATCCATACTGAAGAGAAGGAATGGTGACTAAGGACCAACTAAAGACCTATTTTAAAAAAATCCATTTGAGAGGTAATTAAGGCCTGAACAAGAATGATGGTTATGAGTGGTAAAAAGGGGACAGGTTAGAAAAATGTTGTCCAAGTTGAATTGAGACTTACTAACTGATTGAATATGAAGCTCCTAGGAAAAGAAAGAATCAAAATGGCTTTGAGCTCATAAATTCAGATTCTTGAAAGGACTGTGGGCTCCACAACAGAAATGGGGAAGTTTAGAGGTAGGACAAATTTATGAAGGAAAATGATGAGTAGTAGTTTTAGACTCATTGATCTTGAGGTACCAACCAAAAATCCAAGTTGATGTATCTAGGAAGAGTTGGAAACATGAAACAGTATAGAGCAGGGCTGGTCATAAAGGTTTAGACATCACCCATAAAGGTATGATCATTGAACCCTTGGAAATTAATGAGATCATCAAGGGAGAATGCAGAGTTTTGGGGGATACCCACAACTAGGGAGATGGAAAAAAATGATGACTGAGTCAAGGAGCCAGAGATCATCCAGAAAAAGTGATTACACAGGAGGTAGGGGAAAAATCAGGAAAGAGCAATGTCAGAGAAGCCTAGAGAAAGGAAACTGTTCAGGGAAAGAAAGTGGTCAACAAAAGCTATAAAGAATCCAAGGAGGAAGAGGACTGAGAAAAAGGCTGTCAGATTTCACAATTAAGAAATCCCTTGGTGTCCTTGGAGAGAGCAGTTTCAATCATATAGTCGTGTCAAAAGTAAGAGTACAAGAGGTTGAGAAGTGATGAGGAAGAGGAAGTGTAGAGAACTCTTTCTAGGCTTAAACAGTGAAAGGGAAAGGAGATATAGATAGAACAATAACTCAAGGGAATTCAAGAGTCAAGTGAAGGCTTTTTTAAGCAAGTGGGTGACTTTGAACATATTTGTAGATGGGGAAAAAAAGGAGGGAAAATGAAGATGAGAAAAAGGGATAAACTTCTGCAAGAGAAGAAATGGAATAAAAGGGGAGGGATTGGGATTAATAAACTAAGAAACTTTAACAAGAATAATCCCCAACATACCAAATCCACTAAAATGTGCTTTTTTCTCCCTATTCTTCACCCCAACTCACATAATGCAAATCCCAACTAGAAGTCTGAATACCACCTTCTTTATATGGTCTTCTCAGAATCCCTCCAAATGGAATGATTCCTTTTTCACCAAATCTTATAGAATGCTGTACTCATGTATTCAGCACAGTCAGATTGGTGTGATATTTATCTATGTCCATGTCTGGTTTCCCAGTGAAACATTCAATTCCCTGTAACCAAGGACTGTGCCTTTTTCTTGGTATCCCCTCCCCAAAACACTTCCCCCCCAATCATTCCCCAGTGCTTTAAAATGACCTGCACACATTAGGCACTTATCAAATATTTGTTGAGTGAATGAAAAAATACATGAATGGAGATAAGCATACATGAATGAATGCATGTATAAATTAATGAATGAATATAAGAATGGATAGATAAAGGAGTGAATGAACACCCAGGGACTCAGGCTTTTACCCTAAGCAATCCAGTTCAAAGCAAAATTTTTCCAAGAAATAAGATTGCCCTCCATTCCATCCACTTACTTTCCTTTTTCATGGTTTTCTTTTTGCATGTGTGTAAATATGTATATATTCACACATATATGTATGTATATACATACATATATATATACACATATGCCTACATACAAATATGCATTTGTACACCATATGTATTGAAGACACAAAGTCTTGTTAGTGGAAAGCATGCAGAATTATAAGTGTATATTTATGCTCATATCTGGTTCACAAGTCCTATTCCAATAATAAAACGAATGCTTTGACAGGCCTGCCTCTTTAATACTAATAGAATGCAACTTGGTCTTGCCAATATTTTCTGGCAGGCAGAGACAAAAGTGGCCTTAAATATGTAATAAGAGAATCAATAATAACACTGTCACACAAAAGGATGGATAAAAGGAGCACTTAAAATAGACGATTATACATTAGGAAGCTAATAGGTAAGTGCTAAGGCCTGCTTGCTTTAATATTAGATCAGAAGGGTCAAGACAAATTAGCCAGCAGAGATGGTGCTTCCCTTGCTTGGGGAGAGAGGGAGCTGGAAGTTGGGATTTGTTAGCTGTGTTAACCTGAAAAGAGTAGAAAGGAAGGAAGGGGCTAGGCATGAATCACAAACCATTCCATTCCCCCTGCTTTCAGCTTTAATTTGAAAAAAAATAATAACCTACCATAAAGTGGAAACTAATATTTTTTATGACCCCTTAACAACCTGTCCTAGTGCTAACATACTGTAAATAAATTTCAACATCTTGTTATACATGTGGTTTATTTTAAACAAGGCTAAAGAGGAGTCTGAGTTTCTTATTGAAAACTGTTTTTTTTCCCTCCCCCATCTGGCTCTGGAACCTCCTTCTAAAAACCTGCCCTCTTTCTTCATATTAAAACTTCCCAACTTTCCACAGGAATAAATGCAATTTATTTTTTATAATTTTTATAAAATATTTTATAATTCTGAGTGGATTTCCCTGGCACAGAAACAATATAATATTTTATAGTTCAAGGAGTCATGGTTTTTAATAAGTCTGATTTTAGGAGGGAGGAGGGAAGCTCAGTGAGGGATTAGAAAATTCATTAGAACAGATGTTTCCAGATAAGGTTGGAATGTTTCCTCACCTAATTTTGGGGTGAACCTGTGGTCCAAAGAGCAGCCTGGCTAAGTTCAGAGAACCTCATCACCATAAGACTGGCTATCAGTGATGAACCTTTTTGACCACCGCAACAACTGAAACCAACTGCTAAGGCAGAAAAGCCTTGAGATGTACACCAGGGCATGCTGATAAAATCACTGATCCTTTAAGTACTGGATAGAAGCAAAATAACAACTAGCATGGGGTGACTGACTTTTCACTACAGTGCTAACAATGGTTGAGGCAACCTATTGTTGCCATCATTGGGATTCACCATCCCTAGGTCTTACCTCACAGTCTTCTACCATTCTGTACAAATAGACACCACAAACAAAGCTGCCATATTCAGAGTCTCATAGCCAAGGTACCCATCTTCTAGGGCCCACTTCCCCCACCCCCGCCAACTCCACAGGGATGTGAGTCAAACTAGGAGATGGGTCAATCTCTCTCCTGGTATGACTTTCACCCATAGTTGCTCTTTGCAACCAAGAACCTCCTAAAACACACTCAGACAGGAATAACCCTAAAGCCTGAGGCCTGACTTGGGTTGGGTGAGTCATACCTAGAGACCAATTCTGCTGGAGGATGGGCTATATTTTTTTTTAAAAGCAAATGCTGAATATATTCCAACACCTCAAAGGAAAGCTCCAAAAATGAGACCAAAGGGAAGGGAACAGAAATCTCCCTTCAGGGGCTTGGGAAAGCAAGGAACTGGAAACATGAGCCTATGCATGGCAGAGCAGCAGTGCCCCTTAAGCTCTCCCCATAGTAATACCAATGTTTTCCCAACTGGCCCACAATGGTCCTGCTTTTTCCAGGATCCAAGAGACTCAAGAGCAAAGCCTACAATATAGAGCCTTCCCAGACAGGAGCATTTGTTATCAGTCTCCCTTTGCCTTTCCCTTCCTCAACATATGTCTCATCAGAAGGTCCCCTGGAACCCAACCAGCCAGCAGATGTGGGTCACAAGGGCTCTGCTCCAGTGGTTTTTTCCTGTTAGTTTTCCTTCTGTCCTGTATTTAATTCTTGGCTTCGTTTATTAAAGCTTTTGTTGTGGACAGGAGAAGGGAGAAGTCAGAAAAAAGTAAGTTTGACTCCCTCTTGAGGAAAAATAACTACCCCACACATGGACAATATACAAATATGTGAACACACAAACACAACATTTAGTCAAACCAACTACTTCTGACCAGACTCCAAAGAGTGTCTCCCACCCACTCCCAGAACCTTGGACTAACTAAAACAATGAGGTGGGCAAGGGAAGAGGCTGGCCCAGTCACCCAATGCACAACCAGAGAGAGAGAGAAGAGAGAAGCAGCTGCCTCCAGGGATAGGATTGGAAACAAGGACAACCCAAAGGTCCAGCCTCCTAGCAAAGAAAATACAAACATGATTCTCTTCTCCTTCTCCCCTTCACAGCAAGAGCCCCAGCATCCCTGGAGGTAGGGAGGAAAAGGCAGAGGGGGGAATTAGACTAGAATCTGGAGCAAGTCTACACCACAGCAATTATTCTTATATCAACCCACAGTTATTGCTATGATATTTAGCTCTGAGTATACATCATTCCAGGGTTCTCTCTCTCTAACTATACAGATGCTATGCAGTCAAATAGATCAGAACCATTTGAATAGGACCAAAATCTTCTGGTGAATGTGACAGCCATCTAGATATACCAACTAATGTTCAACTACACAAACATACATTAAGCACCTTCTGTGTACAAAGGACTGTACATGACTGAGGAGAGATTCAGAGATAAATAAAAGACTCAGTTATCTATTTTGTTATCATAAACAAGAAAATTTTCCAGTTATCTGGGATGGGCAAACAATTCTCTATCATGTCTCTTCCATCAATGGTTGGGAGCCCTACCAGAACTAGTTGACTATTCAACTAGCTTTATATGCAATGGGAAAAAACATTGAATTTGAAGTCAAAAGATAAAATCTTGAGTAAGATCACTGCCTGAGTCTCATTTTACTTGTTTTAAAGTGGGAATCATGAGATCCTCAGATTTTGAATTATAAGGAGACTTTGAAGACTCCAACCCCTTTATTGTGGAGAGAAGGGAAGCCCCAGAGAAGGCAAGAAGTATTATTTCTATTGCCTCATTCATAAAACTGATGCGAGAATCATAGAATCTCAAAGTTGGAAAACACCTCAGAGACCATTCAGTCCAACTCTTAATAGGAAAAAAAATGTCACCACTAGAGTTACACTAAGTGGTCAATCCAACCTCCATCTAAGACCTTCATTGAAGAGGAAACCAGTCTCGGCAGAGACCGATTCCTTCGACTTTGGATCAGCTTATTAGGAGCTTTTCCTATACATCAACCCTAATTCTGTCTCTGAGTTCCATCCATTGGTTCTAGTTCTTTGTTCTGGGGTCAAAGAGAACAACAAGTTTTCCATATGAGAGCCCTTTAAATACTAGAAGACAGCAATCACCTTTCTCTTCTCCACCCCCACCTCAGTTCTCTCCAAGTTAAATATTCTCAGTTCCTTCACTTAGGGTATGGACTCAAGGTCCTTCACAAAGCTGGTTATCTAAGAAAATGGACCAAGGTAAGCTTGAAAGCAGCAATCAAAAAATTCTTATTAAGTACCTACTGAATACTAAACCCTCTCCAAGTGCTAAAAGCATTACATAAAACTCTACATAAACATGACCCACCCCTCTGATCACTTCTGTGCCTGGTCCACTACATTTTAGCTCTTTTATGACAACCACACCTTTGTGATCTTTCTAATTTGTGAGTGAATTTTGTAATAAGTCACACTCTGCCCATTACTTTTATCATTATTCATCTACCCAATACTTCCTTCAAATACTCCTCACCATAACAGACCCCACACAAAGTCTTAGAGGAGAGAAAACTTCCCTTGGTTACTTGCTTAAGGGAACTGGCAGAGCAAGAGTAGAGACCCCACATTTCTTTCCAATAATTCAAATTCTATCACCCCCAGAATCCCTTCTACAAGTTAGCCAACTGAGTTTACTGATGTTAACATATGCCAATAAATCACTTATTAGGCTACATTATCTAGATCATATCAATTATTCACCAGTGCAGAGAAGGTACCTTCAGCCTCAAGGTGAAGAAGAATTCAAATCAGATCCGAGGGCTGGGAGAGAAGAGGGCTGGTATAGAGACAACTGTACAAAAGGGGTTAGAATTGGAAGCTGAATTCATTATCATCTTGTTCCCGGCTCAAGTCAAGATTACCTACAACAATACATCAACACGCTGACAATGGCTGGCTTCATCCTATGTGAAAAGGTCAGCCATGACTACACTTATTTGTTACTAAGGAGAGTTCTGGAGTAAGGGGAGGGAGTGGAAAGAAAGGAAGAAGAAGTAAGAATTGGTGGTGGTGACTGGGATTAAGAAAAAAAAGAAGAAATAAAAAAGAAGTAAAACATTTAAAAATACTCAAATAAAAACAATAAGATGTTCACAATGGAAAACAAATTTACTGTGGTAAATAAACTATACATAACAAAAGTTCACTGTTTCATATATAATCTTTTATGTGTTCTTTGCATGTTGAAATGTTCATATTTATTGATCACTGATATCATAATAAAAAAAGAAAATTTAGATTTTAAACTCCACTTACTTAACATGTTCAAGAGAGGAGGAAGGTATCCTAAGGGATTCATATCAACTCATCCATTCTAACAACAGACACTTATGAAGGAATTCCCTCTTATGTACTAGACCAAGGGCTGGGGAAATAATTAAAGAACTTGTGTTTAAATACTGGTTTTTTACTAACCTCTTAGAGTGCCTCAGTTTCCTTCTATGAAAAATGGGGTGTTGGATTTAAATCAGTCAGGAATATGCTGGTAAACATTAACAACTTTTCTCTGATAGAGAACACACTTTTAGATTTAATCTGCATTAATATTTTCTCTATCACTTTCTTAAGTCTAGGCAATGAATAAAACAATAAATCAAGTCTTGATTTGTAGCATATGTTCATTTTCAAGTATCAACGTTCACAATGAAAATGTAAGGCTAGGTTCAGCTTTGGGTTCCCTGAATTGATGACCTTTAGAGGTTTTGGCATCTCTAAATTCATAATTCCTGACAAGTGGTTGGACTGAGCACCTTATAGTCTTTACCAAACATCAAATATGAAACTGTCTCTCTAATATTTCTAACCTAAATCTTTCAAGGCAAAATGAAGAATTTTCTTCCATATAACAGTTCTTCAAATATCTACTACTACAGTTATAATGCCCTATATCTCCCATGCCAAGTCTTCTTTTCTGGTGTTCTTCAAATGCTCCTCAATGTGGCAGGTTCTCCATTCCCCTCATCATCTTGGATGTGCTCTATCAGATACATTCCAGTTTGTTCATATTCTTTCTAAAATTTCAGCTCCAGGCACAAAACAGGAGTCCAAATGAGATAGGGGACATTTTGCCTCTCTTAATGTCAGTCGTTTTGACTACCATTATACTCTTTGGCTTCTACTGACCTTGTAAGTCTACTAAAAGCCTCAGTTTGGGGTTGTTTGGTTGTTTTTTTTTTAAACAGGAGCTACTGTCTAGTCATATCTCTCTTTCCTGGTTCCTCCTCTCCACTTCACCCTCTCAGCCTTCTAGACTGTATGTGGAGAGCAGATCCTTTGAAAGGAAGAAGAAATTTACATTTTCCATGATAAATGCTCATCACTCTGGCTTGTGAGGATCTTTTTGTAGCCTGATTCTGTCATCTAATAATGTGCTAGCTGGCTATCCTTTTCAGTTTTGTGTCATTTGCAAATCTGATAAGTCTACCATCTATGCCTTCATCAAAGTCATTGATAAAAATGTTAACTAGAACAGACCTTACTAGAAAGATACTGCCTTCATTCTTTAAGTATCTTCTAGTCAAGAGTTAATGCATAAGGCCAGTCAATAACAACTTAAAGTCTATTTTTGAGGAGTTTTGTCTTTAACTGATAGCAAGCTCTAACTCTGAGAAAAAATGGGAAGCAGCTAAGGTAAGTTTAGGTAGCCAGGTTGGGAATGGGGGTGTATTATGGACAATTTTCTTTTTTATTATATCGAGGACCAGCAACAAACAGGAACATTTCAACATATTTATCTAGAAAGGTACTTTGGTGGGGGCAAGTCCCATGTTTGGTGGGGAAGAGGAGGAGAAAAAAGGAAAGGATTCTCAGGATTTCAAAGAGCTTATCACCAACAGGACTGAAAAGGGTTAACTTGTATTTTTTTTTCCTCCTTTTCTTGCACCTCAACAGCTGTGGCACCACAGCCCCAAGAAATTTTCTCTCAGCTCCATGTACCACCCCCTGCTCCTCTGAGGCCTCCCCTCCCCCTACTTCAGCCACCCAAACGAAAGCCCTGAACTCAGAAACTAAGGGACAGCTGAACTGGTGACCAGCCAATCCTTCTGGCATGACACTCACAGATATTGAGTTCACGGCCCCTCCTGTAGACAGCCATTTGCTCACATGGGATGGAGGCCACTTGGCAGCGGGTGGTCTGCCAGAGAACCTGGTGTCTGTGTTCCTGCAGCCCTCCCCCCCCTCCTCCCAGGCCCTTCTCTGGGCCTGAGAACAGGACAACAGAACCCTGCTGCTGTGGCTGCAGACCAGAGCCCCAGTAAACCCGGCTCCCCGTGGACTGTCCCTGGGCGATCAGGAACAGCTCTTCTCTTCCCGTCGCCCACACTGCCTGCCCCACACTCAATAACCTACTTAGACACCAGTGCAGAAGCTGAGTCCATAAAGAGGATTCTTTTCCCCTAAAAATAACACATTTGATAGAAAAAAGGTGATCAAGGATCCAACCACTTCAAGCAAGTGTAAATATCACAGATAACTTATTCCACCGCAAGAGCACCATTGTGGACCTACAAGGGACACAGTTGTATAAAGGAACCTAAATAGCCTATAAAAATATGCAGCTAATTACTCAATGTCATTAACAGGATTTGCTGATTCCCCACATTCTTTTCCCAGAAGACCCAGGAGGACTTGCTAATCCATAGTACAGGTAAAGGCCAAGGCCTACAAACAGTCTGTCTAAAAGGATTTTCTTTCAACCAGAAATGGACACCAGCTCCTCTACATATACCAAGTTAATTCTACCACCTTGTGTCTGCCTGGCACTAGTCAATATATGCTTTTAGTCCTCCTTGGGAAGACAGACCAGTAGAATCTCTACACTGATAGGGAAAGGTCCAGATAGAAAAGGCACCTGCCCAGTAGCTGGCAACAAACCTCCAAAACCAAGCCCAAATCTCAAGAATTTTTCCCCACCTCCTTGTCAAGCAAACAAATGAACTGAGTTGTGGATTGGGATACTGAGATCAATACAGATTGAAAAACTAAATTCAAATCACCGGATTATTTGGACAATTTCTTGGTAACAAATTGCTATCAGTGGAAAGGGGAAAGCCTATACAGCCTTGTTCCATACATCCTCTTTGAGGATTCTATGGAAGGACATGGACAAAAACTCATATTGTGAGAAACCATGAGGCAGAGGGCAAACCAATTATCCCAACGCAGATAAACAGTCTGTGTCTCTCATCCTTGGGGCAAGGAAACCTTTCAGAAGTGGACGTGGCCATAAAATTACCAAAACATACCATCATGTATCTTAACATTCAACCCTAATACATCCCTTCTTCACCTCCTAGGAAAAGCTATCTCCAGTTTTCTAATTTTTTGAACAACTTCCCCCATTCTCTTGGGGAAAAGAAACTACAATCACTCCCAAGGTCCATATTCAGGCTCAAGGAAGAGAATAATATCTGCCAGCTGCATGAAGATTCAATGTGAATTTTGAAAGCTTAAACATTCTCCAAAAGTACAATCTCAAAGACTTGAGATTTGAGATTTGTGGACAACTATGGTGTATTGAAAGAGTCCTAGCACTGGTATTCTGGGGGACCTGGGGACAAAACCCAGGTGTGCTGATTATTACCTGTGTCACCTTGAAGCTGTCAATTAGCCTCCTCAGCCTCAGTTTCCTTATCTATCGAATGAAGGAGACTGGATGATCTCCAAATTCTCTTCCAACTCTGAGTAATGTGCCTTGGAAGTTTTCTCAGAGTTAAAGGCAGCAAAAGGTACATTCTGAGCAACACAATGTTTGGTAATTTCTAGAACCATGACTTGAGCTGTCTAAACAATACAAATCAAACTCAGTTGAAAAACCACCTGCCATTCTAATGAGGTATCCTTGAGTCTCTAGAGGGGAAGGACAATGGAGTGAGGAGAAGAGGTGTGTAACAAAAAGGATGCGGGGGAAAGTTTATCTAAACACTTCTTCCTAAAATGCTGATGTTAGGTCTAGACAACAGAAAAGATGCTGCTAAAAATTACTTTGAAGTCTTTTCCCAAAAGGCATTTGGTTACATCTATTTTAAATATATATGTATTTATACACACATTCTCATTTTATCCTTTTACAAAATATCTCACTAATAACCAAATTTCTATATGTTGAATCAGAGAAAAGTATACATGGGAGGATTTTGAAGTTTCATCAATCATAATAATTAGAAAGGACTTGAGAAATCATCTGATCCAACCCCATCATCCTAAAGAAAAGGAACTAAAGTCCAGAAAAAGAAGGGACTTACAAAGGTTACAGAGCAATAGAGACAGAGAGCACTGACTAGAATATGTCTCCTTCCTCCAACTCTCATGTTCTTTCCCCCCAGGAAGAAACGGGAATGGAAGGGGAACATGAGGTGGAGAACAGAGAGCAAATATGACTGATGGTCACCTGGGGGGCCACTCAGAGACCACGATGTCATAACTCACACATGCCAACTCTGGAAAAGAAAAAGTCATAGAGAACAATGTTGTTTTTCAAACAAACTCATTTTAAACATGTTCCCTCCTCTCCCCAGCCCAGTCTCTGACCAGAGTTATTTCCAGGGAGCAGAGTAAATGATTTGAATTTCATCTCCTCTTATTTGGCAGCAGCCTAGCACAACACAAAGTGTACAAGCCTTGTCATTAGAAAGATGTAGCTACAAATCCATCTTCAGACATTCATTATTTTTGTGATCATGAGCAAATAGCTTAACCTCTCTGAGGCTCCAGGCAACCTCCTGAAGACAGAGCTAGGATACTGAACTTATGTCCTTGACTGGGATGAGGAGTGGCACCTCTACCCCATTATCATTTTTCAACTTCAAGTAAACAAGACCTGATAATCTGGATTTTGATAGTTCAATAGTCTAAGTCTCTTAAAGATATCCCTTTCTAATGAACTAACCCAAATAAATTTAGCAATCTTTTAGGTGCAATAATGAAAGAACAGATGGTGTTGCTTACTTTGAATTTCTTTCCTATGCACCTCACTTAGATGACAACTTCCAGCTCCTCATACTGATGTCAGGAAAAGAGATCATCTTAACTAATTACCTGGCTGTCTTTTCCCTACAAGATCCCAATTTAAGAATCTCGTTTCATTCTAAGAAAATTAATTCAAAATGCCAAATAATTTAAAAATGTATTAAGATTCCCCTTAGACTCAAGAGCAAAAAAGAGTTTTCATTTGTCTGCTAAAAATTACCTTGAATAGTCTGATTGTAGCTGAGCTTTTAATGCCTAATCCATAGGATACAGCCTTTAGCAAAGCTATCGATTCCATATGTCGACAAAAGGTTTCATTTAAAATATATGTAGCATTAAATTGGTCCCTGACTATTTTTATGCCATAGTCTCCTATCACTCCTCACATTTTCTTAACCCTTAGAGCCTCATTCCTTTCTGAAGCCAAATCACTTTATTTGCATTGGAGGTGACTTATTTCAGATGTGCCAAAAAACTGGTCTATTTCAAAGCCACTTTTGGCAATTTTTATAGCTTGAAATAGAATAAAATTTAAATTTAATAAAATTTGAGACCTGAAAAAATGAATTCATTTAGAAGCCAGCAACCCAGACACTGAGGAAAATATTCCTGGAAAGCCCCAAAGGGCTAGGAAGAAAGAGCCAGAACTCTGTCAGACTGCCAGGGATCATTTTTTCATAGGAGAATCAGGGTCTGGTCATGGGGGCCATTATTTAAATTCAAAACTAAAACTGCTGGCTCTCAAGTTGGGTGATAAGAGAATCACCTTTGATATTTCAAATTTCAAATGAGTTCTGGGTTCATGAGAGAAAAAAAGCCAACTGTTTAAATATGAAGGAAAATTTTGTTTCTTATGTGTCATATATAGATTAAAAATAAGATTTTTAAGTTGAAAGGTCATTATTTCATTATTACGTGCATTGAAAAGTTCAATGAGCTGTGTGTGCTAATAATCTTTTTTCTTGTAACTCTAGAGCCAATCTCTCTCTCTCTCTCTCTCTCTCTCTCTCTCTCTCTCTCTCTCTCTCTCTCTCCACTCCCCTTCTGTCTTTTGTCTCTCCTTCTTCCCAGTTCTCTCTGTCTCTTTCTTTCTCCTGGTAGCTGGCTCCATATGTATGCCGGCTTTATATCTCTCTCAAGTTCTATGATGGAACCAACAAGAGAAGCTACCTCTAAAGACCCAAAATTCAAATTTTTGGGAGTTGTCTCATAAAACCTCATCCTTGCTCCAATTTGAATCCTGGAGATCCCAGAGCTTCAAGGGTGTGTGGAGGATTGACAAAAATAATCTCATTTTCCCCCTCAAAGCTAATATCAAGAAGAGAACTATTCCAATACCATGCCTGCCATCATATTGGGCAGAAAACCGAGAAAGCAACAAGATTTGGGGGTATAACTGAAATGCTGTATTATTTCAGCCAGCCGTGTTTGCTTGCGGATAAATTAATACAAACAAGGCTGTCAGCAGAAACTCACAGAGAGGCTCATAATAAATACGATTTATGGTTTGCACACACACAAAAAAAAAAAAGAAAGAAAGAATAGAAAAGAAAAAAGGTTGACTCTTTGCCTAGGCAACCCCCAACAGGAAATTTCGGGGGGGGGGCATACAGCTGCCTCTGGGGTGCAATGATTTGACTGGCTGGGAATCATGAAAAACCAAAATGCCAGAAAAAGGGGGGGGGGCAGCCCCAGGGCAAAGGGTGAGAAATAAACCTCATATTCTCAGTACAGTGTTTTTCCCAGAAGGTTCAAATAAACTTCAGAATTTGACTGGAGCTATGTAGAAGATATAGAAACTGGATTGGGGGTTTGAAAATAAGAACTGTTCATTACTGCCTTTGTTAAATAATGATGGAAACACTCAGCACTATGCCCCCACAACCCCCTTACTGCCCCTGGACTCTCACACCTCACATAGGATCATAGATTTCAACATGGAAGAAAGACCAAGGAAGACCACTGAATGTATCTCATAACCCATTCTAAAGAAAAGGAAACTGAAGCAGGCAATAAATTGCTCAGGGTCATACATCTAGTAAGTATCTGGAGCTAGGATTTGAATTTAGGCCTCAGAATACAGTCCCCTACCTTTTGTACCCCTCCCTGTTGCTCTGAATCTGCCCATTTTTAAGGCCCTTCCAAGAACTCTTCCAGAGATGACATGAGAAAGACCATTCTGTTCAATCATCCTCAATTAGTGCTCTCCTTTCTCTACTCTCTACTCTCTCTCTCTCTCTCTCTCTCTCTCTCTCTCTCTCTCTCTCTCTCTCTCTCTCTCTCTCTCTCTCCTTTTCCTGTATCTGTCTTTCTCACCTCTCTCAAAATACATAAAGTCACTCCTTCCACCCCCACCTCCTCCTCCACCTCACAGGCTAGCTTTGTGATTAATTCTGTGGGATCCTCTTCTGCTCTGGAGAATTTATGGGATGATATAATTGACATAGGTGAGAAGTACCCAAATAAAAGGAAGTCACATTCTTAAACAGTCTGGCAGTTTCACCTTAGTCAAAAAGAAAAACCTCCCCTTTATCCCCCTCCCCCAGTTACAAAAGAATGGACTGAAACCAGTACTTACTAGGGAGTTCTTTAGTGGCCAAAAATAATAATTTCAAATATTTTCCTTCTCTCAGTTTTGCTCATCAGTTTCAAACTGGGAACTCCATCAATACAAAACAGACTGGACTCAGATCCCTTTTTCTCTGTGAACTTCAAATGCCCAGGGGACTTTTAATCACCCTGAAACCACACCACCCCTCCTCAGCACCATCCCACCCCATTACATTATTTCCTAAAGAAAGGGATTCATAAGGCCTGACTATCTTGGACTCTTTCCAGGGGATGTTTAGGTCCTAAAGGGACCTGATTATAAGGCAATCTCTAGTGTAAGACAGTCCCACAGCATGAGATTTCATGACCCACTGCCCCTGGGAGGGTGGGAAGTATTCTTCTCCCCCATTTCCCAGACTAGGCAGACAGGATTCTGACAGAGCCCAGGGAAACAATATGCTACAGTTGAGAAAACTAATTACCAGCAGCCGGGAGACCTGGATTCCAGTCCTAACCATATATGCTATTGACTAGTTAAGTGACACTGGACAAGTTCCTTTCCCCTCTCTGGACCTCCACTAGAAAATGAAAAGTCTTGGAATAGGAGATCTCTTCAGTTTAGAGACTCTAATGTTCAACATAAGCAGAAACTCTGAGGGTCTCTGACTTCCAGATTGATATCATTGAGATGGTAAATTGGGCCGTTTTGTTTCCATTCTTACCTAGTCCTTAGGCATTGAATGGACATTGCCTCACAAACTGAGGCCTGGGAAAGATCTTAATTTAGAAAGGTCAAGGTCACTGACTGCATTCCAAGACACTGTCACTTTGATTTTTGTCCTGTCACTGGACTTTGGTGACTCAGGAGAACAGAGTAAGGTTGATAATTTTTCATAGCTCTGCCCCACTTAAATCTAATCCATGAGTAAGTCATTCCCATGAGATCATTAATTCTCTTCTAGAATGAAGGACAAACAACAAAACAACCAATTCCCTTTTCTGGGACTCCATCACTAGAGAACAGATTTATTAACAAATGTCCCCACAAGGTGCTTCTAGAAAACTTTGAGTTCAATTCAGTCAAAAAAAAACTATTAACTCAAAGGGATGTAACAATCTAAGGTTATAAACTATTTCAAATTACATATATGATCATCTTTTGATAATCAAAAAAATACTGTGAGGCAGTTAACAATAATATTAGCATTTTCATAGATAAAGACTTGTAAGCACTTTACAAATATCAATTTTTTTCAATCCTCACAACCTGAAAATGTAGTTGTTATTATTAGTCTTACAGACAAGGAAACTGAGGCAGACAAAAGTTTAATGACTTGCCCAAGGTCACAGAGCTAATTTAATGTCTGAGACAGGATTCAAACTCAAGTCTTAATGAGACCAAGTCCAATATTCTTTCCACTGTATTTCCTAGATGCTTTAAGTGTATTAGAGAGTCCTGACAGGAGCAAGTCTTTTTTTGAAAGGTCATTTCACCAAATTTCCAATTTAAACCGACATATAAAAATAAAAGGCACTCCTATTGTCCCATTTTACAGATGAGGAAACCTGAAGTCAGTGTCTGAGATAGAATTTGATCTCAGGACTTCCTAACTCCAAGTCCACTGCTCTATCCACAATACTCCCAAGCTGCCTCAGTGGACAGTATATTGCCCCAATTTTATAGAAGAGAGTGTGACTCAAAAGTGGCACACCCAGGACTTGAACCCTGGTCTCTTGGCTCCAGTCCTGGGATCTTCCTGCTCTACCCTATTGCCTCCAACATCAGATCTACATTAGCAACACTCTGCCAGGATCTGCCAGGCCTGGCAAAACCCTCCTCCCTTTTGACAAAGAGGAAACTTGGAGTGTGTTTTTTAAAGCTTGAAATAAAGTTTAAATATTACAGGGAAATTACTAAACAAATCAAATCACTGTTAAGTGGATGTCATAGGCTTTCTCTAGACAATACGTGTAATGAGGATTATTGTCCTCTTGGTTACAGTTTGAAATTTGCATTTTATTATCAGAGAACCACTTATGCATTACTCCAGGATTTTCATTAGGTAAATAAATTTTTATGTGGATTTCATTATATTCCCTTGGCTGAGATACTGATCACTTAACAGCAAGAATGCGACTCTGACACACAGGATGTCAATCAGGATGTGACTGCTTCCTTCAGTTGTTGAAAATCACTTTTAAGAATCTGGTGTAGACTAGGGACCGTGTCTGAGCTGCACAAAAACTGGAAAAGGACTTGTGTACACACGCACACCTAAAGGAGATGCCCGAACAACAGTGTTCTCTCGTTTCCTCACCGGCTTCCTCTCCAGCTTCCTGCGGGCTGGCAGTGACAACTTCCTGATTCATCAAATCAATGCCAGCCCTCAGCTACATGACCAGACCTGGCCAGAGGAGTTGGGGTCAGCCATCAACAATGGAAGTGGGATGGGGAGATAGGAGGTGTAAGGGGGTAGTGATGGGGGGAGAAGACAGTAGTACAGCAGTGTAAAACAATTAAGCGAAGGAATCTAGACTGTGCCAGGTATCTCCCAAAGTAGCCAGAGGCCCTCTTCACTAATCATACTTCAGTCTCCAAGGTCCTAAATAAAAAAATAAGAATCTAATCCCCAGATCTAATTTACCCCTACCTCCAAGGAAACGATGTCCAGATGGCTACACCTGACTATCCAGTAAGGGCAGGGGTGGTTTAGGCAGACCATTTTCAAAGCAGAATAATAAAACCATAGACCTTTACAGATGGAAGAGATCAATTTGACCAAATGCTCCATCTTAAGTTAATGTGAAGAAATGGAAGACTAGGGAGCAAGCAAGATTTCATAACAGAATATAGGATTATAGATCCTGGTTTGGAAGAGTCTTGTTGAGACCAACTAGTTCAAGCTCCTTCTTTCACTGATGAGGAAACTGACAAACAGAAAAGTTAAATGACTTGTCCAAGGTCACACAGGTAAAAAGAACTTGAGGCAGAATGTGATCCCAGCTGGATTCAGTTTCAGTCCCATTCAAAAAAGATGAAGATGAAGATTCAGTCTTAGAAGTCTGATTCTGGAAAGCAAATCTCTGAAATTGTTTTGCCTCCTTCCCCAAGTTTTCCCTGAGCCCCATCCCTTACCCTTCACACAGTGCTTCCTTTGGCAACCTATTAAACTTGTCAAATAATAGTCTGTTTTGTGATTACCTGTATGAAGGTCCTATCCCCAGCCCAGACTGAAGGCTGTATGAGGGCAAGGACCATGCCTTAGATCTACCCATTTATAAAATGTTCAAGAACATTTAGAAATGTTTTTTGACTAGCGGACTGATCCAGAGAAATAAGTTTAGTTCCATACAATATCACCATAACCCATAACACCACAATCACCACAAATGGGAGTGTGGCAAAAATGGAAAGATCTGGACACAATCTAGTTCAAATCTGGTTCAAATCCCAGATCTGCCACTTACTATGCAGCCTCCCTGAGGCTCAGTTTCCCTATATGTGAACTGATGAAATTGAATTAGATGAATTCTTAAGGTCCTTGCTATTCCTAAATCTAAGAACCTATAATCAGAGCCTTCCATCAATAGGAAAAGAGGGAGGTAGTCAAAATCACAGGGCTAAATCAAAGGTCAGTAAACTATAGTCCTCAGGCCAAATCTGGTTAGTGTGCGACCATCTTATATTAAAACGTAAAAACCATTCTCAGCTCCAGGGCTATAATATATAAAAAGGGTTGAGGTGGGAGGGAGAATTTGACCTGAGGTTGTAGTTTGTTGACCCCCAGGTCCAGACAATCGGGTAACTCACTAAATTCATCCCCATCCACAGAAGTTTTCTGAACCCAGAAAGACAATTATAAAAAAAAAAGTTGATTGACCTCCAGTTAAAAAAAGTTGTCTTTTTTATTGAACAATAAAATACCATTAATTCAGATTCTACACAAATACTAATTAGGCTTTGTGATATTCAGAATCTGGACCGCAAATGACTTTTGAACTGTCTATGAACTATCTTTGAATTGTCTTGCTTAGTTCAGAACTAAACAAGATGAAAAAGGCTATTTTTTTGTGTGTAAAATTAGAAGGGGCCAAGGTGGTCCAGTGGAAAGAGATGAATTTGAAGTCAAAGATCTTGATTTGAATTCTGCCATTTAGTAATTCTGTGGCCTGAAGGAATAAGATTAATTTTTCTGGGTTTTAACACTATTTTCTATAAAATGAGAGAGCTGGACCAAATAGTCACTAAGGTCCATTCAGTGCTAAAGCTAGCATCCCGGGAGAATAGACGAAGTTATCTCTCTGGTTCATCAAACTATGACATTCTTTGGTTACATGTCTGAAAGGGGAACCTTTAAATCACACAAGAGAACACAGTTAAGCACTTCAGAAACACCTATGCCTCCAATCATAGGACCCAGGATTGCTAATATAAACCCTTCCAGATAAGGAAACAGGTGCTTGCTAATTACAAGTAATTCTTATCTATTCATTAAAGCAGGTCCCCTAATGACCTCTTTTGGACAATATTATTACTACATGTGCCAGAAAATAATAAAATAACATTTTTCCCTTTAAAAATTCTCTAGTTCAGACTTTTCATTATTTCAGACTATCCCTCTCACCTAGTTAGTTCTACTTAATGAGAACTTAGAATACTTTAATGAGGTTTCCTTCTACTTCCTTAATAACATAAATATAAAAGTACCAGAAAAATCACTGATAACCATGTCCCAAAAGCAGGAAGCATGTTTCTTAAAGAGCATCAGTAAATTAATCCCTGGCTTACAAGTAAAGAGTCACAAATATTATTGCTTAAAAACTTACTTATCCTCAAATATCTCTTGTTTATCTTGGTAACAGTGCACTTAAACAACCCATTTGTTGGACTAGCATAATATTTTCCTTGGCTTTTAGGAAATATTCTGGCAAAGTGTTTATTTCCCCCCATATAACTTTTCTGATTCCTTTTTTTTTGCAAGTGGTTAATTAGACTTACACAAACATGTTTAAATGAAGCATAGTTCAAGTTTTTGAAAATATATACAATTATTCACACCGACAATCCCCACTGAAAAAGAAAAGGCAATATGTGTAACCATTCCTAAAAGACACGGCAGGGTGTTTGCAAAAGCTTCTACTAGCTTAAAATGGCTATACTTTGAGGGATTGCCACTGACCAAGAAACATTAAGGAAGCAAGAAACACAGACATCTACCACTTTACTCACTAGCATCCTAGCCAAGACAAATCTTTCCTTTTGGGTTAGTCACACACCTAACAGAGACTGGCATGTCTTTTTCTCAAACACAAAAAGTTACTCCCAATTCTACATTGATTAACTATTCAAAAGACGATCTCAATTTGCTACATAACCAACTATTAGAATAAAGCTAAAAAAAAAAAAACACCAGAAGGCCCATCCCTGGCCCACCCTGAATAATCAGGCCCTTAAAAGGTTAAGAGCAGTAACATCAAGGACATTTTCAGTAACTATTTGGAAAAAAATTCAGAAGTTCAATTAACATCAGTTCAACTTAGCTTAGAAGTCATTTGTGTACTAGGCTAACTAGACCTACAAAGTTGAAAAAGCAACTCTTGTCCTAGGCTATGAACTTAAAGTCTAATTGATGTCACACAATATGATCACAGAGAAGTCTAATATGTGGTAAAGACAAAGACTAGACCCAGGCAAGTTGCCCTAAAAAAATGAGGCAAAAAAAAAGAGGCAAGATTGATCACTTTCAGAAAGAGAGAAGAGAAAGGGACTGGCAGGAGAGGAAGAAACCAGTAAGGCTTCAATGAAAGGATATAGTACCTGAGATAAAGGTTCAAAGAAAAGAATATTTTCAACAGAGATGAAAAGGAAGACTTTCAAGTTCCTACTTTCTTAGAAGTCAAGGATAATCCCTTAAGAAAAGGGAAGAAGAGACCTCTAATCAGGTCAGATGATCTTGATCCCATCTTCAAAAACAAAACAGGCAGAAAAAATTTCAGGCTCAATGATAAAGGAAATTTGTGCATAGTCAAAACTACTCTATGATTCATTGGAAAGGATCCTCAATTTGGACTTGTATGTCCCAAGCTTAAAAGCTGGCTCTAGGGGCAGCTAGGTGGCTCAGCCCTAGAGTCAAGGGGACTTGGGTTCAAATCCTGCCTCAGGCACTTAAGTAATTACCTAGCTGTGTGACCTTGGGCAAGTCACTTAACCCCACTGCCTTACAAAAACTAAAAAAAAATAAAGTTGTCTCTATCTTTATAGGCTTAAGTAAATTATTTTTCTCTGGGCCTCAGTTTTCCCACTTGTAAGATGAGGGGCTTGGATTAAAGGCTTAAGTTCTCTCCAACTCCATATCAATGATGATCTAAAGACACAATGAGGAGAATAAGAGAAGAGGAAAGGAATGAATCTTATCTATATTAATTATAGTCACAATTCTGATAAATATTCAAGTATTACTAGGTGACAAACTTCTGGAGTGTTAGGGAAGCTACTAGAGATGATAGTTGTAATGAGGCAATGGTGGAGCTGGCTATAAAGATGGAGATAGTAAGTGATGGAAGTCATGGAGTTGGTGGTATTGGTAGGAGTGACTGAAAAAATGCTAACAGTAGAGGAAATGATGTTTGTAAAAGCAAAGCTGGTGCTGGTAGAGTTGCTACTTTATGATGGCGGTGATATTAGAGGTGATGATGATGATGGTGAATTAATGGAAGTAATGGAACAGGGAATGGTGATAATGTAGGTGATGGCACAAGTGAAATTGTTGGTGCTGGTATAGAAGTTGCTGATAGTAAGGGTGAAGATGGTAAGGTGATAGTGATGATGAAAGTAAAGAGAAAGGTTGTAGTAATGATGATAAAGGTGATATGACTGTATATCTAGGTCCACTTAGAGCAGTCTCTGATTCCCAACAATGTTAACAAAATATTGTTCCAGGCAATTAATATATTGTTGATAGTTGTGAACTGGTCGAATCCTTCAGTTATACAATTTGGAACTATTCCCAAAGGACTATAAAACCACAAATACCATTTGACCTATCAAAATCACTACTTGGTCTGTTCCCAAAAAATATTCAAGAAAAAAGGAAAAGGACTTATATATACAAAAATATTTATAAGCAGATCTATGATGGCAAAGAACTGAAAATTGGTATGTGAAATGACTGAAAAAGTTGTATCATAAAATTGTGATGGAAATGTTAATGTGATGGAGAATGTATCACAAAGGGAGTGGTTTCAGAAAAACATATATGAACTGAAGCAAAGTGAAGTGAACAGAACCAGGAAAACATTGTACAAAGTAACAGCAATAGTGTAACAATGATCAACAATGAAAGACCAACTACTTTAATCAATCCAAAGATCCAAGACAATTCCAAAGAACTATCGATAAAAAATGCTATCCACCTCCAGAGAGAGAGAGCTGATACTCTGGAGTGTAGATTGAAGGATCATTTTTCACTTTATTTTTCTTGGGATTATTTTTTGCAGTATATCTAATTCTAAATTATATTTTGTATAATTTCACATGTATAATTGACACATTGCTTGACTTCTCAATTGCTGGAGAAGAAACTAGGAGAGAATTCAAAACAAAAAAAAGTTTTAATTAATGTTTTAAATAACTAAATAATTTATCTATAAAAGTAAGAAAAAAGATTGTCCCAGGGCAAGACATCAGAGCCAAGGAGGAAAAATTTTTTTGAAAGCAGAGCAAATAGGAATAGGAAAGGACTGTTCACATATTTTTCCTGGGACATGAGTTTTACTCCCCATGATCCAAGTCTGACTCCATATGAAGAGACTAGAGAAAATATTCTCAACTTTTCCATGCATACATCTTAGAACTGATGCTTTCATGGATTCTCAAACCTGTATTCCTCAACCTTGAATAGTTTGAAGATGAATTACACACACACACACACACACACACACACACACACCCCTCTATTTCCCACTAGTTTTCTATGTCACATCTTGTAAATCAGGTCCTGAATTTGTATGCTCCAAATTGGTGACCTGTCATCAGAAAGTATTCTCAATCAAGTCAGTATGTGATCCTACTGCTGACCATAAATAAACAAATAAATAGATAGATAGATATAGATAGATAGATAGATAATAGCTATATGGCACAAAGTCTAGAAGAAGAAATGTCTCACTGTGGGTTTAATTGTCAATAATCAATCTGCATGCTTCAAGCCAATCAAAAATATCAGTTCAGAACATAAATTACTTGGACAGGATGTCTTAGGCAGGTGACATTATGCAGATAAAACAAATCTCTAAATGACTTTGTGTCGTCTAGCATCAGCTAAGAAGCATGGTTAAAGCCTGTTCTTTTAAGAATGGCACTTATGTCACTGTTCTAATTTAAAGAGGACACAAGTTATCTTTACACACACACACGCCATCATCAGGAAGCTATGCACTTTGAGTGACTCTGCCAGTAGGGAGATGGATGTACTAAATCATCCTCACTCTCTCACCTAGTTTCTCTTGTGATCAACAGATCTTACTCCAAAGACAATGCACCTGATGAGCAGATCCATGATTGACAAGCAATGTAGTATTCAATTCAACAAACACAACCAAGACACTTGGTTAGGTCCATGGAATATGAGGATAAAAAATTGACATAGTTCCCTTCCCTCAGAGTTTATAGTCTAATAGAGAAGAATACAACACACACATAAATAAATTATAACAGACAAAAAGTGGTTGGAATAAAGTCAAGCCAAATAAAATATTATAAAAAAATTTGATGAGAAAAAAGATCTGACTATCATAATGAAGAGGGGCACAAACACTGCTTCATAGAGGGACCCCAAATTGAACTTTGAGGAAAGGAGGTCAAGGATGGGGAAGAGGGATCAAGTTTATTTCAGAGAAGGCAAGATGGAGAATGAGAAAAAAAACAAGATAAGTTTGCCTAGAATATGGACTATTTCAAAAGACATTAGTCTGAAATAAAGCTGAATTGGTAGGTTAGTGCCACACTGGAATTCTAAGGTCACCAGTTAAGACTATTCTTTGGGAATAAAGTCGCCAAAGGTTTTTGCATAGAAATGACAGGATCTCAGCAGTATATTACAAATTATTTTTTATGCAGTGATGTGGAGGGCAGATTGGAAAAGCGATAGCCTGGAAATAGACCTATACCTGGGTTAAGGAGATCTGACTTGAAGCCCCAAATTTACCCCTTAGAATCTGTGAGAATATATCTCCTCACTTCTCTAAACTTTAGTTTCATTAGTAATTATAAGTCTCAGAGCAGGTTCTGCTATTCATTGGTATAAGCATTTGATCACTGGGAGGTCAGGTTCAAAAATTTTGCTTCTCATTTTTTAATGAGAAAAGCATTAAACAAACATGAGGTGTGGATATTCCAATTGGGTGAGATACAATGAATGAAGTAAATGAATGAATAAGTGAAAAAGTCTGACAGTGAGCCAAATACTAGAAATACAAATAGAAGATCAAGACAATCTGCTCTTAAGAAACTCACATTTTAAGAGGGAAACAACACATCAGGGATTTTCTCTCTGCATAACTTAACTGGTCTAGCCAGGGTTCAAATTGAACCCTCAGCCTCATTAGCACAGACATTCATTCTAATGAGTTGAACTACCTAGTCCAAGCTAATTTGAGAGCAAATGGGCCAGGTGAGTCATAGCTGTGCCCATACATGAACATACAAATCCATGTGAAGTCTTCCCTGAAAGAGCTCCCCTTTGTTACCTAAGGCATGAGTTTGCCCCCGAGTATTTTTCTGCATAGTTCAGCCCATGGGGAATACCCTTGCCAGCAATCACTATAAATAGAAAACATGTCAATAGAAACATGTAGATATTTTTTCCTGATCCTCCACAAGAGCAGAATAGAAGGGAAAGAGGGATCGGGCAGAGAAAGAAGCTGGGGGGGGGGGGGACAAATAAAGCAGATTCTTAAATTCAGAGTGAGGGTCAAAGGATGAGGAAAGGATGCCATTAAGCTGTAGTGGGGGAAACTCTTCAAAGAAAAGGACATACCACCAGGGTTTCAGTCTTTCCAAATTGAGGCATAACAATATATGGACTGGGGCAGCTAGGTGAAGAATACTAGTCCTGGAGCCAGGAGGACCTGAGTTCAAATCCAACCTTAGACAATTAATAATTACTAGCTGTGTGACCTTGGGCAAGTCATTTAACTCCACTGACTTGCAAAAACAAAAACAACATATAGATTCTTGAATATCTTTTTTTCTCATCAAATTTTTCATAATATTTTACTTGGCTTGACTTTATTCCAACCACTTTTTGTCTGTTATAATTTATTTATGTGTGTGTTGTATTCTTCTCTATTAGACTATAAACTCTGAGGGAAGGGAACTATGTCAATTTTTTATCTCATATTCCATGGACTTAACCAAGTGTCTTGGTTGTATTTGTTGAATTGAACACTACATTGCTTGTCAATCATGGATCTGCTCATCAGGTGCATTGTCTTTGGAGTAAGATCTGTTGATCACAAGAGAAACTAGGTGAGAGAGTGAGGATGATTTAGTACATCCACAACTTGGGCCCAGCCCATCTTTCTAGTCTCATTATATATTACCCTCCATCCTGTACTGGATGATCCAGCCCATTTGGTCTTTTGACTGTGGCTCACACATTATATCTCCATCTCCTATCGCTCAGGCCCCATATTTTCCTCATAGAAACCCTCACTTTTTCTTCAAGATCCAGTTCAAGCACCATCTTTCACAAGAACCCTCTCCTGGCAACCCCAACTGATAATGACTACTCTCCCCCCAACTACCTTGAATTTCACTATTATTTGCAGATACCTACAAGTTTATGTCACCTCCCTAAAATAGGTGCAAGCTCCTTCAGGGCAGAGCTTCATTTTTTTTTCTCTGCATTTCCAATACCAAGCACATGGAAGCTTAATAAATGGTTGTTGGTTGATTGACTGGTAAGGCAGAGGATAACATTAATATGGTTTAATATTCCCTTTTTATTAAAAAAATTTTTGACGCCATAAAATGCCATTCTCTATTGCTTGTAGAGACTTAATAAGTCAAGTTGTCTGTGAAATGGTATAGGCTGGAAGAGGACAATAGACAGCAGTTTATAGTGGGGGTAACTTTCAGTCAAGGATGCTCACTTGCCTTGTTCCAGCTGTGGGGCAGAGGAGCTCTCTAGGACAATGTGACCAGCTCTATCTCATTCATAATTTTTTCCAGCACATCTCCTATCAGAAAATAAGTGAGGCCACAACCAACACCCAGGGGGCCAAACCAAATGGGACATCCTGTCCTACCACTGTCTCCCACTTATCTTCCCCCAGACCAAATATCAATTCCCTACCCACCTGCAGGTAATCCAAGAAAAGGCCATTGGGGCTGGATCATAGAGTACTGGATTAAAGGTAAGGCCTAATCTATGCCCTAGGGCTGAGTTATCCTGATTGATGAGAGTGTGAATGCAAACCCACTACATGTAATGAGGCTGGATCATATCCAGAGCATCTTTCCATCTTTCCCATCTTCCTGTTCACCTCTTGCTTCTAGAAACAGAAATTAAAAAAAAAAAAACTACCGATGCTCCCAGAGAAGGTAGAACAATCAACTACCTTATGGCTTCACTCACCAGTTCTGCATCAACCTAGACCAAATTCTCTGCTTTGATCATCACTCTCCTATGTATATTCTAGCCCCCATTAGAACATTAACTCCTTGAGGGCAAAGATCCCCTCACTTTTGTATTTGTATACAAAAGGTCTACTACTTAGTAGGTACTCAATAGTAAGCATGCAGTTGGTGCTTCAAAAATGCTTTTTTTTTCATTCATTCATATACAAATCAGAGCCCAGACTACAGCTATTTCCTTTCTTGGGAAAAAGCATAAAGTCCAGGTTCCCTCAACCCCTAAATCCCTCCTCTTTGACTTGAGAGAGACATGGCAGAAGAGATTGCAGAAAAGGTTTTTCAGATCAACAATCTCATCAAGTACCAGGACGAGCATGTGATAATAGACTCTCCTTTCTCCCCCAGCTCCCCCCTGAAAAAATAATCATATGGACTCAGAAAGAAATGGGTACAAAATTCTCTTATGGTCAAAGCACAGTTAACCAGAATACTCAGAAAATGGGTTGTTCTGACAAATCAAATTTTCTGGTTAACTGCAATTAAGCAACCCTTGTTGAAAAGCTTCGTAAAATGTCAGAATCACTTTCCTGCCTTCGGAATCATAATTTAATAGTGATAACAAGACTCTTCCTAATGACTTTGTCTAATGGCCTTAAGGTCATCATTTCTGAGCATCCAATTCTCATTTCAAGGATTAAGGAAGGTGTTGGATATAGGCAGAGTCAAAATTGGGAGAAAGAGATGAAGGGAGGAGAGAGTTAGGACTTTTTCAGAGTACTGACAGTGTAAGAGCATTCTTCCTACTCACAAGAGACAGCCCCCATCCCCACATCTCCTGGTTGTTCAATGCTCTTGAAGGAGTCAATCATCCTCCCTTTTTTTCATTGTTCAAAAGAAGGCCCACATAATATAGCAGAGATAGGGTTGCTTTTTCATGGCAGAGATATTGTGATTAACAAAAATTTGAGTTGAGATAAAATCAAAAGGTTTCTCTCTCTCTCTCTCCCAGAAACACACACACACACACATTTTACATGTGTCCTCAGTCAGCCCTAGCTTACTCCTGTCCCTTGGGACCTAAGACCCCAGTATCTCAATTTACTCAGTTTCTTTAACTGAATTTGCCCCAGGTATCTAGCTACAGCTCTGGATTCAGGTATTTGAAGGAGCTTGGACTAAAAATGGGAACTTAGTCCCAGAGAATACTTTTGAAATTGCTTACTTTTTAAAAATAATAATAATAATAATTTTCAATTAAAAATTAATTTTAAAAAGTGAAATTCGTGAGGTCTGTTTGTTTTCTTAGCATTTATACTGTTCCAAAATTTGAATGAAAGAAAAGATGATGCTTAATCACAAATTCTAATATTGGCTTCAAATTCTAGTACTGGCTCCTTGCTATTAAAATTGAGACCCAAGCCCAGAGAAGAAAGTGACCAGTCCAAAATCTCACAGACAGTAAGTATCAGAGACACATCTTCCTGACTTCAGGTCCAGCAGGATAAGATATCCCCTTGGGCCATCCTGGCTGAGCTTTAAAACTTTCAAAGAACTTTACACACATCAATCACCTCCCTGAATTCTAACAACAAATTCGTCAGGAGGATAGTATAGCCATGACTTTCCACATTTTTCAGATAACAAAACTGAGGCCCAGAGAGACTTAAACAACTTACCCAAAGTCACACCGCTAAGAAATAGCTAAGATGAGCCTCAAACTTGTGCTTTCCTTTCTACCATACTGCCTTTGATAACTAGAAATAGGAAAAAGGGGACACTAGCTCCTTGACTTGAAACCTAATTGCATCTCTGGTCACTTTTCAATTTATTTATTCAGAATCACTAGATTCTGCCTAGAATTTTTGCATTTTTCTATGACCCCAAAACTTATCCCTATTTCTTCCCTAGAAACAAAACCTCACTAGCAGAATCAATTCAAATGCTTGAAGGAAAGTTTATTTCTATGACTAAGAATACCACTTATCTTCAGTGTTTCCCAAACAAAACCCCTTAGGGGCAATGTAGCAAAGGAAGGACAAGCCTTAGAGGAGATCTAGGTGTCCCTGAGCCTCACTTTTCTCATCTGTAAAATGGGGATCATCCTTTCCCTGCTAAGAAAGTGCTCTGAAAACTGCGAACAACTTCGCAAAAATCAGGGAAATAAAAGTGGTATTAATTGCTCTTTGTGCCTCTATAGATACGTGCTTGACCACACTGCAAAACCAGATAGAAAAATCATTTGGGGAATTTCCCCATCATCTTGTTCTGTGTCCAATGCTTCTTCCTCTAAGCCACAGTATAGAGACCTCCAAAGAAGGTCTAAGTCAGAGTTAAAACAAAGGCATCTTTGCAGCTGCTGCAACAAACTTTTCTTTCTTTCACTTTGGCCAAAGCTAGGGATTTGGAACTCCTTGGCTTACAGCCTCTGGACCCAAGCATGCCTGTGTCTGAAGCCACCAGCCCAAGCCTGCAAATGGGGGAGGACTGTGGCCAAACCAGTTTCAGCCACAGAGATTCCATCCTCAACTTGGAATTCTGAGACTGTCCCTACCCCAGAGTCCGTCAGTGTGGACACAACAGAACGTCTGAAAACTCTTAATATTTAGTAGTTAGTAGTTAGCTCTGGGACCATAAGCAAGTCATTCATTCTCCTTAAATGTCACTGGCTTCCTGGCTGAACCATGCAAGATATTCCATCTCTAGGCTGGCATCTGGGCATTCTCTCTATAGGTCTGTCCCTAAGCCCTTTAAGTCTCAGTCAAAATCCCACCTTACACAGGAAGCCTTCCCTAATCCCTTTTAATTTCTATTAGGTATTTCCTATCTATCTTCTATATAGTTTGTTGTCTCCTCCATTAAACTTAAAGTATTTGAAGGCAGGGATTGTACTTTTGTCTTTTTGAATTCCCAGTGCATGGGACCACTTAGGTTGGTTTGATTGATTGATTAATTAAGCCAAAAGAAAGTTAAAAAATAAAGCATTGGGACGGCTAGGTGGCACAGTGGATAGAGCCCTAGAGTCAGGAGGACCTGAGTTCAAATCCAGGATCAGTTGCTTAATAATTGCCTAATTTTGTGACCTTGGGCAAGTCACTTAACCCCATTACCTTGCAAAAAAAAATTTTAAAAAATAAACGATTGCTGTGAGGAATGATTTACTTAAAGATTATTTGGAGGCCTCAAGTTGTACAAGTTAATCCAGGATTCCTAAAAGAACAAGAAGAAGGGAAACCTCTGGCAAAGTTGATTAAGCTACAAAGGCTTCAAATAGGAGATTAATGACAAACTCATTTTTGGGTAAGGAATATTTTGGCCACAGCAGCTCTCAATGAACTTCTCCAGGGCCCTAAATAAATCCCAATCTATGTCTGTGAAGGAATTACCCATTCCGGTGAAATCACAGGTCATTAAGTCATACGTATTTTTATAGTGCATTTAAAGTGCTTTCCTCACAAGTCCTCTCCGTAGGAGATGAATGTTTTGAGCTCTAATTTACAAATGAGGAAACTGAGGCTGATTATAAACTCTATAAGGACAGGAACCAGGTGTACACTCCTCTCTCATTTCCACATCTTAGAATCAACCCCTACCTTTCTTTAAAACAACAAACAGTATTTCCTGTAAGGCAGGGGGTATCCTCATTTTTAGTCTTTACATCCAGCACCTAGGACACAGCCTAGTATACTATAGGTGCTTATAAAGCATGTGTTGAAAGGAACCTCTTTTTCTCAGTGCTCTACACATAGATGACTGATGAATAAATAATAACAGCTAGCAAATGTTTAAAGTTTGCAAGGCATTTCACAAATATTATTTCACTTTTTTTCCCCCCACAACAACCCCTAGGAAGCAGACAGAGGTTAATGATTTGCCCGGGGTCCCACAGCTACTAAGTGTCAGAGGCCAGATTTGAACTTAGGTTTTCCCGATTCATGTTTCAGCTGTCTCAGCCTAAAACTAGTAACAGGTGCTGGCTATATGACCTTGGCCAAGTCACTTAACCTTTAGTTCTCACAACTCTCTAGGAATATAAATTGCTGAGGAGGTCCGGACCTGCTTCGGTGGAGGGAGTCGCTCACCTGGAACACCCTATGGGAATCAAAACTATAGGTCATTCAAAATATACATATATGCATATATATATACACAAAATATAGATAGACCAATAGATAACACATGCAGACAGTTTTAAACTACACTTACATTTTAGGAGCCCCTGAATTTATACACCTGTGTTTATAGTTTTACTTCTTCTACTCACCCAGGTACACCCACAATACAGAATGTGTTATTGCCATTGTGGATAGTGATAATAAAAAGAGCTCACATTGATATAGTGTTTTACAACTTACAAAGCATTATCCTCACACCTCCTCCTACCAAAAGGAGAAACTTTAAAAAGAAAAACACAAAAAAAGGGCTTCACTTTTCCTCAACACTGCAACCTAGGCGAATTCACGTGCAGAAGCCGGAAGCTAGTTATTTATACAGTTTCATAAACAGAAAATGATTATTGTGTTTCAGAAGAACAATCAATATGCAAATGAAACCCCTAGACAATACAAACTGGGCTGTTAAATTCACTTGCCAATGTTTATGAAAAGAAACTCTAGCTCATCCAGACTAAAGCTCTAAGAAAATGCTTAATCAAAAGACACATTTAGGCAGGAAAATTAGGTGAATAATAAAAGATGCCCTGACTTCACTCCCAACCTCTCCCAATTCCCTACCATCCCCCTCCAACACCACTTTTATTCAGCAAGACAAAGATGTTGGAATGAGGAGATTCCCCCAGGAGGTGCAGCTGTCCTTCCTTACTCCAGATGGAAAAGGAATAAAACCTTTTGATTAGGGAATCAGCCTAGATATAATGGAAAGCATTCTGGCTGCCTGGAAGTCCCAAGTCCTGGGTTCTAGTTCCAGCTCTGCCCCTTCCCATAGAGGTGACCTTAGGAAAATTCAATTAACCCCTCTGAGTCTCAGTTTCCTCTTCTAGAAAAGGGGGCACAATACCACCATGTCACAGGATTGTAGTGAGGAGAGTACTCTATATGTTAAATAATCATTTAAAAAAACAATAATAATGCATTTAACCGCTCCCTTCCAAAGGACAATCCCTGCCCCCCTGTGATGATTGATTCATTGGGGGTTGGGGGAGGAATGAATCAAGGAGGAGAATGGAGGGCAAGCAAGCCCAGAGCTGGGCAGAACAAGGGGCCCAGCCACGTGGGTGAGAGAGTGAGCTTCGGAGGCCGGCCAGGAAATTCCAGAGTTGGAGGCTCCTGCCGCCAGCCGGGGCGCACATCCTGTGTACTTTATGGGGGCTCAGAACAATGCACAAGGGGCCAGGCCAAGGTGGCCTAGCCCCAGGACAACAGGAATAGGAAACGACAAGGATGGAGGGAGTCCCAGGAGGGACGAGGAGAGAGGGAAGGGGGGGGGGGGAAGGAGGATTTAACCACCCCCCAGCCTCCTTCTGCTTTCCACCCAAGGTAAAATGGGAAGAAAACTAAACCCAAAGGTCTCCCAGAGAGAGATTTTGAGTCTTGACCCTCTTTTCTGGGCCGAGACTGTGATTTCTGGGAAGTCCAGATTTTAATGTTGCTCTTCTACCACACCTCCCACCTCCTATCTTCCCTCCCCTATCTCCAGGCTTTTGGGGGGGGGGAGGTGCTCCCTGGAAGAAAGTGCTAGACTGACAACAAGGAGACCTGGTTCCAGTACTCTTTGGGTGACCTTGGACAGGTGCTTCCTCTTTAGGGGCCTCAGTTTCCTCCTCTGAAAAATAAGAGGGGAGGACTGACCTGGATGCTTTCTGGGGTTCCCTCCAGCTCTACAGAACCCTAGCAGTTTCTCAGGAGAATAATGGCTTGAGCAAAAGTCTCCAGACTCTGGGGTTCCCAGAGATCAATCCACACCCAACCCACACTGCCCCTTGGGGTTGAGAACATAATAATCTTGGAGGCCTTGATCTCGAGTTGGGTTTGGGAAATGGACATTCAGAGGACCTAGAGCTCAGGAGGGTGGGAGAGCAGGGAGTGGTTATCTTTCCATCCTCTTGGCATCTCCTACTTTCTCTGAGGGATTGGGGGGAGGGAAGGAGAGATATGGAAGAGTCTGGATCCCAGATCCAGGTCACAACAGGGGCGCCAAAAGGACACTAGGGAGGGATAACTGTCCAGAATTGTCCTGGAGGCTGCCACTCCAAAGGAGTCTGTGTGGCCGTCCCCAGAGTCCCAGGGAAGAACAGAACACAGGCTCCATCCAGCCCCTGACCCAAGGGAGGGAGGGGGAGGGAAGTGACAGATCACAGTCACAGGCTCTGCTCCCCCCCTTCCACCTCCCCCACTAACCAAGGGAGTAAAGTGGGTCAAGGAGGAAGGAGGGGGGCTAGGGGAGACAGGGGGCCTCTTTAGAAGATCACTAGAGACCAAGGAACTCAGAGAACTCAGCTCCCACCCTGCACCAATGCCCAAGGGGTGGGGGCCTCTCTGTTCAAACAGACAGTCCAGCAGACTTTGAGGGGAGCTGAGACCACGGAGGGGGGAGGGGGCAGAATTGTTTGTGTTTGTGTGTCTGTGTGTGTATGTGTGTGTCCAGAATTTACTTCAGATGCTGCCAGTCCTAAGGAGTGGAGAGAAGGGAGGAGGAGGAAGAAGAGAGAAATATGCCTCATGCCAGGGCTACTGGAAGCAAGGGAAGAACAGGAAGGAAGGACAACTGGGCAGGCTTGCTAGGAGGTGGAAAAGATGGACTTAGCATCAGAAGATCTGGAGCTGAAAGGAACCTTAATCCAACCCTCATATTTTACAGATGAGAACACTGAGGCTCTGGTCTCATTCTTTTTCTCTGGTTGTTTTCCCCCCTCAGAGAAAAAATCGAGGACATCTTACCTTCTTCCTGCCTTCCCCTCCTCCACTGCTCCTGACTCCTCCCCGAGAGTCCCCCAGAGGGATACATGGGGGTGGGGTGGGGGTGGGAAGAGAGGGCAAAACTGCAGGACCAGAGATAGTGTCTGACCTTGCCCAGCCTGGGAAAACTCGTGACTGGGTTCCACCTTGGGGTGTTTGGACTGAACCCCGTGGTCAGGGGCAGCTGGGGTCTGGCCATCCAGGCAGGGGGGCAGAGCCCAGAGCCAGGCCTCCTGGGGGATGGAAAACATTGCCAGACCATTCCTAGCAGGCTCTCATGAGCCAGAGGAAACCGTCTGAATCTAAGTCTGGGTCTGAGTCTGAGTCCCATCCCAACCCAGGCAGTCAGGGTGGAGGGTCTGGAAGCCCCCAAGTCCCAGGAGAATGGGAGGGTGCAATCAGGACTCCTAATTAGCCAGCAAGGAGAAAGGCAGAGGGAAGTGACCTACAAAGGCCAGGTGCTGGTCCTGGCCAGGAGCCCAGCTCCACAACACCCTGTCCTCGGGGAGCCTGGAGATTACCCATTTGCAGCAGGAAAGGCCCATCTCAGAGTGAGGGAGGGAGATAAGAGAGCAGCCAAACCGGGGTGGAACCTCAGCCAAGGAAGGCCATGCTCTGAAGCAGCTCGGCACAATTCAAATGAAGAGCACAGACTTTCAAATCATAGAACAAGAGTCCCACACCAGGCACCTTCTCCCCACTTCATCCTCAGTCCTACTCCCCTAAAATGAGGGAGATGGACCAGATAATAAAGATCCCTTTCAGTTTTAAATCTTAAGATCCTACAACCTGAACCACACCTACCCATACAAATCTGAGGGCAGCAAGGACACAGATTTCAGCACTGGAAACAATCATGCTTTTATATAACAAATAAATTTGTCAATTAATATAAATGTATATAATTATATCACACTTCAAAATTGGCAAAGGGCTCTGCATACACATTTAGTTGAGTCTCACTCATGAGGCATTATTATACCCATTTTGGAGATGAAGAAATTCAAGCTCAGAGAGTTTTGAGGCTTTGCCCATTTTCACATAGCTCCTAAGGATCAGAATTGGAATCCTGTTCTTGAATCTGGGTCCCCATGATGCTAGATGGCCATGCTAAGAATCTAGTCTGGCAGAGCAATTTCTAACTTGTCCACCCCTGGGCCAGACAATGTCCAATCATCTCTTACTCCTCATTACCTCTCCCCCACCCCCAACTTAGAAGAAGAGGAAGGGTAACATCACCCTAGCAACATGATACAGTCCCGAAATCTCCAGGGTCCTTGGATTCCAGGAAGCCTGAGCTGGGTAAAAGGGGGAGGGAGGCCCAGATTGGAGAATCTGGGTATTGGAGGCGCCATGAGGAAACAGATGAAAGAAAGGAACAGCATACCAGAGGGCACAAACATGAAAATGACAGTAAACCAAGTACCCCAATCTGAGGTCTCTGTCTTGAGTTGTCTAAATTGGGCCACTCCTTAGAACATAGTAGGTCAGGAATTTTCAAAAGGGGAAGGAGGTGGAGAGGGGAGAGGCCCTGGAAGGATGGGAGTTGGCGTTGGTGGGAGGGCCACCCCGGAGGGGCCTTCTCCTTTTCCTACCCCCACCTCCTGCTTCCAGCCCAGAGAGACCTCCCCCAACCCCCAAGTCCAGGAAAAACAGAGCTTCAGCCTGTGAACCTCCGGTTTCCTGGGCTGGGCCGGTTTAGCCAGAACCTCTCAGGAGAGCCAGGCAGAGAGACAGAGAGCTCTCAACAAGCATCGAGTGCCTTACTATTACCACCTCTGAGCAGGCACAAGACCCTTCCCAGGCCATCATCCAATGAGCCTAAGCAATTTCCAGGAACCAGGGAAGAAGAGCCAATTACTTTCATTCATTCATTCATTCAACAAACAATTTATTAAGTACCTATTATGGGTTACAAAAAAATTGGCTCTTCCTTCCTGATTCCTGGGAACTGCCCAGCTCCAGTCTGTGCCAAATACTAGGAGAGACACAAACTGTAGCTCTACTATAATTCCTGACCTCAGGGAGTTTACATTCTTAGGGGGTGGGGAGGGGGGGGCAGGAATAATAATATGCTAACATATAGGAACTCAGAAAACCAAATACATAATATACACAAAACAATTCTCTATGGAGAGAGCACTAAGCAGTACCTAAGAGATGGCCCTTGATCTGATATCTTGAAAGAATCTAGAGCTTATTATAAAAAAGGGAAGCATGAGAGAAAGTCTCTGGAAGGGCACAAAGACGGGAACTGGAATATTATGTTCAGCTTGGTTGGTACATGGAGTGTGTGAATGAGGATAACATGCCAGGAAAGGCAGGCTAGAGCCAGACTGGTAAGGGCCAAGTCTTATCACATCTACCACCACAACATGTATCTCATTTAACAAATAATAATAAGATAATATATAGAATCTAATATGTATCAGAAATATCTCATTTGACCTTCACAACAATTGTGTGACTTGCCCAGGGTCACACTGCTAGTAAATTGCAAGGGTCAAATTTGAACTCAGGTCCTACAGACTCCAGACTTGGCTCACTATTCCTTGCCCCATGTAGCTACCAGCTACTCTCTTCTCTTCCCTCATACAGCCACCTTACTTCAGTCTTTTTTTTTAATCTCATCCTACATTATTGCAACGACCTTGGAATGGTTCCCTCTTTGTCTCTCCCCTCTCCTATTCATCCTACAGAGTCATCAAATGGTATTTTTGAAGTATGAGTCTGACCTGGCCACTCCACTGCTCAGGATGCTCTTGCTTCTAGGTAGGATCAAATTAAAAACTCATTTATTTGGTTTTTAAAGCCCTTAACTATCTGGCTTACAACTGCCTTTCCAAGCTTTCTGCACATTCATGCCCTATATATTCCAGACAGATTGGACAACTTGCTGTTGTTCTCTGTGCACAACGCTCTTATCTCTCATCCCTATACATCTTCTGGTACATGCCTCTCAACCATTTTTACAAGATGCCACCTTCTTCACCTCCACTACAGAGAATCACTAGCTTCCTGCAAAGTTCAGGTGAAGTTACCTTTCCTCTAGGAGAGTTTTCCTGAATTTACACAGACAGACTGACACACACACATACACACAGACCCTCTGTTAACTAGAAATGACATATTATTTTCTCCCCAGTAGAATAAACATTTACTGAGAGCAGTCTATTTTTGTTTTTTGGGTTTTTGCAAGGCAAATGGGGTTAAATGGCTCGCCCAAGGCCACACAGCTAGGTAATTATTAAGTATCTGAGACCAGATTTGAACCCAGGTACTCCTGACTCTAGGGCCCATGCTTTATCCACTGCGCCACCTAGCTGCCCCATGCAGTCTGGTTTTTTTTTCATCTTGTCTCTTCAACATCTAGAATAATACACAGAACATAGTAGACCCTTACTAAATGTTTGCTCATTGACTGATAAATCCCAAGCAGGGGAGTTTGCATTGGATCCTCAAGGCAAAGGTAGGACATGAGGTTCTAGGAATATCAGTTTGGCAACTTCCTGAAGGATAACTTATTATGTAATAGATACTGTCAGTACTTCACAATTACTATCTTATCTAATCCCCACAACAACCTCAGGAGGTGGTAGGTGCATGTTTTTCAGGCATGTTTGACTGCTCATGACCCTATTTACAGTTTTTCTTGGCAAAGATGCTACAGTGGTTTTCCATTTCCTTCTCCAGCTCATATGACAGATGAGAAAACTGAGGCAAATAGGGTTAAGTATCCAGGGTCACACAGCTAGTAAGTGTCTGAGGCTGGATTTGAATTCAGGAAAATGAGTCTTACTGCTTCTAGGTTCAACACTAGCCACTGCACTACTTAGCTGCCCTCCTTGAGCACAGTAAGCATCTAGTCAATATTTGCCGATTTTAATTGTATGTATGTAAATACCCAAAATCTCAAATTATCTTAAGAGGACAATTAGGCCAACTTAAACCTAAAAGAAAATTCCATCCACAAGTTCCCCCCAATAAAAAGTCATCCAATAGCAGATGGATTTAAGGAAAGAGGACCTTGTGGTCAAATCCTTGCCTGATTATTTACTACTGTGTGACCCTGGGCCAGTCATTTAATCTTTCTGATCCTCATCCTCCCCATCTGTAAAATGAGGTGGTTGGACTCAATATTTGAAGTCTAATGACTAAATTTATGTTATTTTAATACTGTGATCTCTAGTGATAAGGAACTCACAACTTCCTAAGTCAGTCTATTTCTCTCTGATAGAGTACTAAGAGATACGGTATTTTTTTCCCTTGTTTTAAAAAAGCCAAAATTCCAACTTGCACCCATTGCTTTAGCTGCTCTGTGGGGCCAAGTTGAATAAGTCTAATCCATCTTAGATATGACAGTCCTTTAAATACTTAAACACTATCATGTTTCTCCTCCCATCCCAAGGTGGTGAGTTCTCCATCATTAGAGGTCCCAGCCCCCATCCCAAGGCTTTTCTTCTCCTAGCTAAGCTTCTCCAGTTCTCTCAATCCATATTCCAAACTGCTTTCACTTAACCCATGAGAAAGGCAAAACAGTAGTTATTATTTCCACTTTAATGATGAGGAAAAAGGCTCAGAGAGGTTAGATGGCAAGTAGCTAGTTTCCTAATAATTCTTGCTCTTTGCTACTTACACAGTATTCTCTGAGAATCTGCCATGTACCATCTTGTATTGTCATTTAAGAAGACAGTAATAGTAAAGTACTGAATTCTGGACTTGGAGTCAGCATGACCCGAGTTCACATTCTGTTTCATTACAGTTCTGGGACTAAAGGCAAGTCACTTAATTTATATGAGTCTTAGGCAACTAATTTCTAGACTGTAAGTTATAGAAACGCTGCAATCTGGATTGATGGGAGTTTCCACATCCAAGAAATCATCAGTCATTGACAACTGCCACTTAATTTTCATGTGTTAATTTTGCTTTCCCCAGTAAACTATAAGCTTCCTAGGGGCGGCTAGGTGGCATAGTGGATAAAGCACCGGCCCTGGAGTCAGGAGTACCTGGGTTCAAATCCGGTCTCAGACACTTAACAATTCCCTAGCTGTGTGGCCTTAGGCAAGCCACTTAACCCCGTTTGCCTTAGAAAAAAAAAAAAAAAAACCTAAAAAAAAAAAAACTATAAGCTTCCTGATGACAGAACTATGTCTGCCTTGTAGCTCCTCTAGAACCAAACCCAGAGCATTAAATGACAGGAATTCTCTGTTTGTTGAATTAGTGAAGTCATTAATTTAAGTTCTCAGGACCTACAGCAAAGCCCCTCTATTACTGAAATGTCAGATCCCCAGACATTCCACCTAATGAGTGCATAGTGGTTTCAGTGAGCTTTCCTTTATCAATAATCTTTGTAAGCCACAGAATTAGAATCACCTCCACCCAAAATAAAGAAATGTGAGGAACAGGAGTTGAGGAGCTACCTCCAAAGTATTTGGTTATACGACTCTGATGACACCAAACACACAAAGATGTACATCATGAAGATGGCACATATATCCACTATTTGTAGGACTGTCCAGTCATCCCCATTTCACAGATATAGCCATTGAGGCAAAGTGACTTGCCCAACAATGATGACAAACTCAACAGGAATGAAAACCACCCAGAAACAGACTGCAGCTCTTAAAAACATCCCAGAAGTTACTAATCAGTGGGTATTTTATGCCACAAATCCTGGATGTCTGAAATACAGAACAATTGCAAACAGAATGATTCAGATGAAGAAATGGTGGGGAGAGAAAATAGGGTGGGGTAACTCACAGACACAGTATTTTTTTCAGCCTGTTGGAAAGTTTTCTCATTAGGGAAGTTTAGTCTGGGAAAGTCGGGCTTTGGGGGAACTGGGCACCAATTCCACATAAACAAGGGGGAAACAACTCCCAGAATCCTTCTTGATGCCCATACCCCCCAAAGATGTGCAAAGACCACAGGGATGGCAAGGGAGACCCCCATGTCTCAAATTCTTGAGCCCAGAAGATTACAGGAGATCCATGGTAATCAGAAGCTGGGGACTCTACAACAGACTCCTGTTAATGGAGAATACATGTGAGTGTTTCAGCAGGTCAACCTTCTAGGCTGTGTGGTGTCTAACAGAAAGGTCCACACCTGGAGTTGTCAGTATTTCACATGTCTCACTGCAGGAGTCTGAACTTCTCAAGAGTGGCTTTATCGGGTGCAAAACCCACCCACCATAATCCTGCTTCTGACTCCTGAGTCAGAGAGAGAAGGGGGAGCTCTGGATGGCTGAGGAAGTCAACCCTGGGTGGGATCCCTAAGGGCAGATCTGAGGGTTGCCCACCATCTGCCATGCCTTCAACTAGATAAATTCAATAATACCCAAGGCTCCTGCCTAAAGCAGGGGACAACTGAAGAGCTCAGTTCCCCACTCTCACCAGAAAAGCAGGCAAGGAGATTCCTCCCACAAATCCCATCCCTCCCATCAATTAATCAATCAATACATATTTATTGGGAGCCTACTATATGCAAGGCCATCTGCTTGCTATGGAGCATACAAAGAAACATAAGACATGAAGATGACCAAAAATTCCATATATTTGTGCAGAATTTTTTTATTTTTCTACATGCTCTTCACATGTCTTCCCTCACCTGATCCTGATCCTCACAGAAACCCTGTGTGTACATTGTGTATACACACACATATGTATGTACAAAGAACACAGCACAAACACAAACCTTTGCACACTGTAAGTTGTATAGAACCAGATGTGCCTTTGCAGGCCATCAGTAAGCATATGTACATTGCCATTCTATGTATTTGCTTCCCTGTGTGACCCTCTGTACCCATGTAGATATATATAAGGATAGCAAGAATAATTTGCATTTCTTTGGTTCTTCAAAGTTTATAATAGTTCTATGAGATTGGAAGTAAAAGTATTACAGTCTCCATTTTGCAGAGGGGGCTCAGACTAAAAAAGTGATTTGGCTAGGAGAGAGTCAGCTGGCTCAATAGATAAAGCTCTGGATCTGGAGTTAGAAAAATACAAATTCAAATCCAGCCTCAGACTGTTTATTAGCTGCATGACCCTGGGCAAGTCAATTAATCAGCTTCCTCAACTAAAAAATGGAGATTAATGATACAATTCTACTCTCAGAGTTGCTGTGAGAATCAAATGAGATATTTGTAAAGTCCATCATAGTGCAGCCCCCTTCTAATATACAAAGTGCCCAGCCTCCACCCACCACCATTCCCTTCTCATATTCTTCCCAGGTTCAGTCCCTCTGGAAGCTCAATACTCCAAACATACAACCATGCAATCATTCTTGAGTCTTCCTAGTAGCCAGGATAATGATTTGGGTGTCAGGGGGTCTGACCATCCCAAACACACAGGAAGTGTTCTATATGGTGAATCTGCTCTGATTTGTGATATTCTCAAAGGCAATGCAACAAAATGGAAAGATCTCAGGACTTGGAGTGCTACTTCCTAGCTGTGTGACCCTTCACAAATCTCTCCTCTTTGGGCCTCAGTTTCCTCATCTATAAAAAAGGACTGGACTAGCTGGTCTCTAAGGTCCCTTCTAACTGACTCACTTTAGTTTATGGTTCAGGAGAAGGGGAGGGAAAAAGGAGAAGCTGGATAGAGTTTTCAAAATAATTAAAACTCCCACACTAGGACACAGGGGGAAGAGGAGCCAAGGCTCAGGCCATCAAGTCTTCCCAGCCGGCCCCCTGCTGTGGCCCCCTTTTGTCACAAAACCTGAGGCCGAGTTATTGTTCAGAAATGAACCTTCCAGGAAAAAGGGGCCAGTGAGTCCTGTTCCCAGGACAATCCCTGCAGAAAGCATCCCCCCAGGGGCTGCCTTCCTGCAGCTCAGAGTGAAAAGACAGAATGAGGCCCAACCAGCAGCCCATCCACAGAGAGGAGGGGCAGAAGGGGGGGAACAGACTCCCAAATGCCCCTCCCCAATCCACATATGCAGAATGTTCCTCTCTTCCCCCATCCCAGAGCCCCACTGGGTCTGAGTCACCACTAGCTCTGTTAGCTTATCAGGGCTGGTGAAGCCCCAAAACACTTCATGGTAACTCTTCCTGGGTCCCATGGACAAGTCAGGCCTAAGCCTAAAGATTCTTCACCATCTTGTTCCCCACACCTTCCTACCTCTTCTTCCCACAACTTTCTCAATCAATCACTCAGCCCAGATAGATAAACACACTAAGGAAGAAAATGAGAAGATGCCACTCTACACAGGAGCTGGTGTCAGGAAATCCAGGTGCTAGTCCTAGCTCTGCAACTTGCTAGTGGGGTGACTAGGGCAAGCCCTTTTATTTCTTTTTTTTCCTCAACTAAAAAAATGATTCTGCTGCTGACATCACCTACCTCACATAGTAGTGGTGAAAAGGGGCTTTGTACCCCCTATTATATAGAAATACGAGTCACTATTATTAATTACTGATATCAGTCGATGAACATTAATTAAGCACCTACAACATATTAAGCAATGGAAAGACAAAGTGATAAGTCTTAGACAATTAGTTTATAAACATTCCAGATATGGACAAATTTCATTCAACTAATCTCTCTATGGATCACTTTATTTGGTCTCTTTGACTCTTTGAAGGACTCCCTATTCAGCCATCTCCTTTCACCTCTTTCTTTCCTTCCAATCCCAAATCACATAAATTTTGTAAACATTTGCTATTAAAAGGAATAGATTTGCTGAAACTTGTCTGATATCTGCCAATTATCTGAAGGTATGTAAATGATCTTTGTGACATCATCAGTAGCACATCTGATAATTTTATAATCAGAGCCAATGAATTTACTTATTTCCCTCTTTGCCAAAAATTGATTTAATTTGTAACTAACATTACAGATTATTTAGCTCAATCCTACAGATGAGGAAAAAAAAGAACCAAAAAAAGGGACCTGATTTATCCCAGGTCACACATACTGTGAGTGACAAATCTAGGATTCAAATCCAATATTCCAAATCCCAGAGCTGTTTTCTTCTACAAAATGTTGCTTTATTACGGGTTGTGGAACCTGGAGGAGGTAGAAGAGGAGGAGGAAAAAGGAGGAGGAAGAGGAGGAGAGTAAGCAAACAAACAATCTATTAATTCTGAAGTTTTATCAACAAAGTAGAGACAGACCAATAGAGTATAAATTCCAAGTGCCCAAGGCTGGTCAGTCGCCTGGGCCTGTCCATTGCAAACTAGCAAATGTTTGGTCTTTAAAGTTTCCCAAGCAGGTACCAACCACACCTGAGAAGAATCAGTCACTAATGGCTACATGGGACTTTTCTAGCAAGGGGTTGCAAGCATTGAACAGAAGAAAAGAAACTCAACATAAAATGAAATAGGTGCTCCTCCTTCCCATTCTTCCTTCCCCTTTCCTAGTCACAGCAAGCTCTGCATTCTGGGCTTTGTAAAGGAGAGAAGGAAAACATTCCCCATCTGACTGGGGCAATCTAAACTGTTACTAACTTCCATCTGACATCATGACCCTGAGGTTAAGAAGCAGGGTGTCTAAGATTACAAGATCAGCTTTCACTGAAGAGTTTAACCAGAATTTCAGTGGCTTAACATTCTTCTCTAAGCCTAGGATACAAAATATGGACACAGAATGACAGAATGTTTGAACTGGATGGACTCTGAGAATATGGAATGTCAGAGTTAAGATACACCCGTTTAATATAGAATGTCAAAGATGGAAGGGATCTTAGAACATCTGAGATGGAAGGACCCTTAGAACACAGAATATCAGAATTGATGGACCCTTAGACATTATAATATCAGAACTGAAGGGACATTCAAGACCACTCATTTTCTAGAGGAAGAAACTAAGTTAATATATAATTAGAGAACTATGTACTTTTTCTTTTTTTTCATTTTAAATACCAAAAAAGAGCATTTCAATATGCCCAACAGCAGATAAAAAGAAAACTATATGAAACCATGAATCCCTATTTCATACTACTGAGTTTTTTTTAAGTATATAACAAATATCACACTATTTTCAAAACTGTCCTGCTTATCTGTGATTTCTTCTGAACCTCCTACTCTCTGCTATATATTTAAAAAAAAATTTTTCCAAAGGCTGGAGAAGATCTAATAATAAGAAATTCTTTTCTCTTCCCATCCAAGTGAAATAAATACAAATCTCAAGTCTTTAAGAAAATCAATGCAAGACAACTTTGGAGAGGCAATATGATATAGACTTTCACTATCAAAAGACCAGAGTTCATTCCAGTCCCATCTATGCTTCCTAATAGCTTTGGCTTATGGGCAGTTTAAACTCTCTGGGATACCACTCCCCCATGCCAATAAGAACAATAATATTTACATTCTCTTTCTCACAAGATTATTGTGAGTGAAGTCTTATATAAATGTGAGCTATCAGAATGACAGGAAGATACAACTAGAGAAGCCTGCCTAGAGACCCCACCCACAAAGGAAAAAGGATGGTTCTGATTCCATTCTCTAAGGAAGTTAAAGGTTTCTTAGGACTTCTTCCCTAACTCACCAAACTCTCCTTTACTGGTCTCAACTTTTAATGATGATTGCCCAAAGCAATCATAAAACAATAATTCTTTTTACCTAAAATGCAGAGGTTCATGAAGGCAAATGTACATGTACATTCTCAGAGGAAGCCTCTTTCCTTGGCTAATCAATAGTCCTAGGAGGGAAGGAAAGGGCAATGAAGGGAAGGGATAAATATGTGATATAGGGATACACTGTTGTTCAGTCATTTTTCAATTGGATCTGAATCTTTGTGAGCCACATTTGTAGTTTTCTTGGCAAAGATACTGGAGTTGATTTGCCATTTCCTTTTCCAGCTTATTTTAGAGATGAGGAACTGAAGAGTTAAGTGTCACACAGGTAATAAATGTTGGAGGCTACATTTGAACTTAGGAAATAGGAACACACACATACACACACGCACAGACACACACACACACACCCCACCCCACATTTGTACTTTGGCATCTCCTTAGAGAGCAAGGTGGCTCACCGGTAGGTGAAAAATTAAAAGCTTACTTTTCCACCAAGTTGTTTTTTTAACCACCACATTTTGAACACAAACTCACTAATATGAAAAAAAGAGTTCAATCAGATGGTGCTCCCAAGTCAATAACCTGAGTGAATTTGGCCTCAGTCCCAAACTCTAATGGGTGAATCAGAACACGTATGTCCAACCTCAAAAACCTCACTGTAATCATATCTCTTCGAAATCTATTTTCTCCTTTCTCCCAATCTATAGAGAAGGATCTCAAAATAGCCATCAGGAAAGCTGGTTTGGAAAGAAGACTGGATTAAGAGTCAAAAGACTTGGGCCCTAATACCAGTTCTGTCTCTAAACAACTGAGCAACCTTGTACAATTTTCTTTTCATCTTGGAGCTTCAGTTTCTCCTTTGGAAAAGGGGACATTTGACTACATCACTGATGTCAAATTCCAATAGAAAAGGGAGCTACCAATTCATATAAGGATGTATCCTACATAGTTACTTATTTTTTGTATTTTTATTTATTTTTGTTAAATTTTTCTCAATTACATTTTTTTTTCAGTTTTTGCAAGGCAATGGGGTTAAGTGGCTTGCCCAAGGCCGCATAGCTAGGTAATTATTAAGTGTCTGAGGCTGGATTTGAACTCTGGTATTCCTGACTCCAAGGCCAGTGCTCTATCCACTGTACCACCTAGCCACCCCCTCAATTACATTTTAATCTGGTTTGGGATATACCCTACATGGAATGTGACACCTATAGACTGGATGCTCTCTAAGGTCCTTTCCAACTCTGAAATCCTACATGCTACCATATACTCTAGTTCTGTCATTCTATGGTCATAAGTTCAAAGAATTTAGAAGAAAGGATCTTTTGTTGTTGAGTTGTTTTCAGTCTTGTCTGACTCTTCATGATCCCTTTTCTTGGCAAAGATACTGGAATGGCTTCCCATTTTTTTCCAATGAAAAAACTGAGGCAAAGTTAAATGACTTGCCTAAAGTCATAGAGCTAGTGTCTAAAAAAAGATTTGAACTCAAGAAGGTGAGTCCACCGGAGTACCAACTCTATGTACTGTACCAACTGGCTGCCCAAAAGAGACCTTACCAAATTTGACAAAAAGGACAATAAAACCCAAAGTGGGGAAAAAATATGCTCTAGCTTTAAATTGCAACAGGGCTAGACCTTTATTACAGTTCTCTATCACATCAAATCCAGCTCTTTTCTCATAATATCTTGGGATCACAAGTTCATACAGATATGGAAATTGAGATCTCATTAATCCAGTGCTTCTATCTTATAAATGACGAGATTGGGCAAAGTAGTCCTACATTCTAAGTAGAAGAGCCAGAATTTGAACTCAAATCCTCTCTAAATCTCTTTCTGCTATGAACAATGTTCTAATGATCCTTTATGGTTCTGTAAAGAAATGAAAAGTATGTCCTTTATACACAGACCTTAAGCCAGAGCCAGCTATCAAGTAAGCCTGCCAAAATCATCCTTCAAGCTCTGTGGGCTTCCAGAAATATAAGAGTAGCCCAAATTCAACTTTGATCTCAGTGGAAATCTCTCTATTGAGCCCCAAGGTGTCTCTCAGAACTGGTTCCTACCCAATACTTTCCTTACTAATCCCAATGACCAAATCAACTCCCTGCAGCTGTGTGCCATTCTCACTTTTTCTAAGGGCAAAGTATGGGTAAGGAGTGAGGTACTTAGGAAGAAAGAAAATACTTTCTCCCAACATCAGTTAGGCGATCCCAGCCCACTCTGATTTCTGCCTGTCACTACCAGAGAGCTTTGACAGCTCAATAGGTTCTTGGCCAGAAAGGAGGAGTGTTCTACATTGCTGGCTCCTCCATCATTCCTTTATCCTTCCTCTATCCTCTCACCTCTCTACCCCAAGGGTAGATTTGTTCATCCCTCCTTCCCTATCTGGGCAGTTGGCAATGCTTGGGAATTTTTCCCCTGTTTCTTTTCTTTTTTTGTAACCAGAAAATGTCTTCCTGATGGCTCTGGACGTGGGTACATGCCTGGTCATTTTCAACACATTTTTATTTTTTAATGAGAGTGAAGAACCTGCCCAAACAACAAAAAGCCCACACAGAACATTTGTAGGATGAATTAAAAGCAATTAATGAAACAGCTCCAACAAAGGCAGCACATCTAATCATCAGGTAGCTCCTTTGTGCTCAGATATGTCAGTGGGGGAAGGACCTCTCAGTGCTTTCTTTGCTTATTTCTCTCCTGAAATACAGGCCTGGGTTGTATACACCCACACATACACATACACACACACACACACACACACACACACACACACACACACACACACACACACACACACAGAGATACATACGCCTGCCTGGTATACATTAAAGTTGAAAAGTTGGCTTCCATTTATCCCTTCCTTTGATGCCTGTCTTCTCCCCTACCAACTTCAACACTACTCCATCAAAGAATCAGTCCTTGCCTTTTCTCCCCCTAACCCTTCTCTTACCACCAATTCCATCCTTCACTTACAAGTTGCATGATCCTGGGCAAGTCACTACTTCTATAAGCCTTGGCAGACCCCAAGGGATAATTATTCCTATCTTATCCTCACCTCACATAATGCTGTTGCTCATAAACTCAATAAGATTATGGAAGCCAAGGAATTTTATTAAATGTTATTTGTGTGTGTATTACTAATATTGTTTCTCCTGTCCCTTATTTAATTGGTTATTTTCTCCACTGTCTCTCAAAAGAAAGGGATTCCTTTTATGGATCTTTGGTGAGAATTGATAACTTAAGATCATAAAGTTAGGAAGGATTTCAGAAACTAATAAACTAGTTACCTCACTTTCCAAGTGAAGTAGTTAAAATTCAGGGAAGATTTGCCCAAGGTCACAGACCTAGAACACAGTCAAACTGAAATTTCAATCCAGGTCCTCTGATTCCAGATTCCAGTGTTCTATTATATCTCCAACTTTATCAGCTTATAATGAGCTTCGGTTTCCACTTTAAATACCAACTCCCTCTATCCCTATCTCCATGCTCTTCTCCCCATGAGGTAGGCAGCACTTTCCAAAATGGAAATACGAAACTTGATGGATACTCTTGACAGAAGTTTAGTCTCAGAACCAACAAACAGTACTGAAAACATGGAACAAATACCCTGAATCTTGGTCTTAAGGGTTAGAGAGTTGTCTATTAGCTCATAGGAGATGGAGTCAGTCAACAAGCACTTATGAAGCAGTTCTATGTTTCAGCTATCATATCAAGCACTGCAGATGCAGAGAACGGCAAAATGGGAGTCCCTGACTTCAAGGAATTCATTAAAAAGGAGGAGATAACATACAAACAACAACATGCATACAAGACATTGTTATCGTTAGTCATTTTTCAGTCATGTCTGATCTCTGTGACTCCATTTAGGCTTTTCTTTCCAAAAGCAAAGTGATTTGCCATTTCCTTCTTCAGCTCATTTTACAGATGAGGACACTGAGGCACACAATGTTAAAGTGGCTTACTACCCATGGTCACACAGCTATTAAATGTCTGTCATACAAGATATATACAATGTAAAGGAGTGGGTAATCTCAAAAGAAAGTCTCTGTAGGGGTGAGGAAGGTTGGAGGAGTCCCTGAAAGGTCTCTAGCAGAAAGTAAGGTTTGACTGAGTCTTGAAAGTTTCACTTTGGTAGCTAAGTGGAGGATACATTAGAATAAGGAGAGACTGGAGGCAGGGACTATTGTTACAGTCCAGGGGTGAGGGGATGAAGGCCCTCACCAGAGTGGCATCTGTGTGATTAGAAAGGGATGCATATTGAGTACTTCAGTAATGACTCAAAAGAAGACTTGGCAACAGATTGGATGAGTCAGTTGGGTAAAAGTGAGAAGTCAAGAATGACCCCAAGGTTATATACCTGAGTGATTGTTGATACCTAAAATAGTAATAAGGAAGGTGAGAAGAGTAGAAAATATGGAAAGAAACTGGTTTATATAAGCTGAATTTGACATGTCTTCAGGACATCATTTCCAAATGTCCAATAGATGCTTATTGAGCAAGATTGGAGATAAGGAGAGTTTGGGGTTGAACAAAAATAAATCTGAGAATCATCTACATAAAATTGAGCCCTGAATCCATGGGAGCTGATGTGAGCACTACTCTAGATATCATAAAGGAAGAACAGAAGAAGGTCTAAGACAGAGACCTGAGGAGAAACCACAGTTAGTAGTCATGACCTTAAAGGAAGAGCCAGAAAAAGGTACTAAGGAGGAGTTACACAGATGGAGAGAACATAGTCATGAAAATTTAAAGGTGAGAGGATTTGAAGGAGAAAAGGGTGATAGACAGTGTCAAAGACTATAAAGAGGTCAAGGAAAATTCAGATTAAGAAAAAGTCAATGGATTTGGAAATTAAATGATTATTAGTAATATTGTAGAGAAGTTTCAGTTGATGGCTAAGACTGTAAGCTTGAGAGATTAGGAGAAAAAAGAATAGGTACCCAATTGTAGATAGCATAGGCACAAAAGGAAGAGATACAGGATAAGAGCTAGTTAGTGTCTTAAGGATAAAACATCAGAAGGCTAAAGCAAGAATAAGTCTGTGGAACTAGGAACTAGAATCATAAAGTTTGTGATTCACAACAAAAGAGGGCTTTAATTTTGATCAAAAAGAGAAGAGGGGGGCCTGGGGAGAAAAGGGAAGAGGCATTTAAAAAAAGAAGACTCAGGGTAGAATGGGAGACATTTTTGGGGTCAATAGGAAGCCAGAATACAAAAGTGATTAACATTGTGTCTTCCCTACCTTGGATAACAACTCCTTTGGTCTCATCACTCCCAAGCCCATACTAAGGAGGCAGGAAGAATGGGCATATTTCATAGAAAGAAGGCCCACCCACAACAGTTATGGGTCCAGAAGGACCAAGTCCTGCTCCTTCACTCCCCCTTCAAAGAATAATAACCTAGAAGAAATAGAACATGGAGTAGGAGTTTAATAAATACGGAGAATAGAAGTCCTGGTTGAAACTTAGAGGGGGCTAAATTATTCATTCATTCATGTTTTCTTTCATTCAATAAATATTTGCTGAATGAGGACCAAATGGAGAACCATAAAAGTTTTTTGGCATGGTTGGAAATCTAATCCATTCAGTAAAATCAAAGGACTGGAAGACAGAGACCTAGTTGTGTAGCCTCAGGCAAGTTGAATTTTTCCTTCCTTAGACAGTTTATAAATCTATTTAATAAAGGAGTGGGGGGGTGTCTCTAAACTCTGACATTATAGTTATAATAATTCTATATAGTGAGTCAGCTAGATTCATTAGAGCAATAAGGCCAGGAAATCAAGGGGAGCCAAGTTCCATTGTGACCTAAGACACCTATTAGAGGTGTGACCTTGAGCAAGTCACTTAACTTGTCTGCCTTAGTTTCCTCAGCTGTAAAATGAGAATGATAAAAGCATTTACCACTTGTTTGTTAAGTTGGTGATTGCTGTGAAGATCAAATGAGAAAATAATTGTAAAGTGATTAGCAAGGGTCTGGAATATGGTAGGCACTAAATGTTTCCTTCCTTCCTTAGATCATCTCTCACCTGCTAAAGAAGTAGACAAAATACAGTTCAAAGCCCCAAGGCAGAGAGGCCCAGTTAAACAAGTCCCAAGGCTTGGGGTGTGACCAGTCCCCCTCAGAGGAAGCAGGGGCCTTTGAAAAACCTGCCCTGAGCAACAGAAGCTTGGAAACTGCCATCCTAGCAGCTGTACTAGAGTTAATGCCCTTTCCCCAGGGAACAGGGCCAGAGATCCTCCAGCCCAGGGTCCCCCAGGTGACTACAGCCTGCTCCCCTTCTTTCTGCCCCCCCTATTCCCCCAGAGAGAAGGCTCTCCTCCCTCACCCATCCCTGAGGGACCTATTGGAGCCAATGATTCTTTTCTCCCCTCCCTAAGTTCATCCCTGCATTCCCTAGGGAACAGAGACAAAGCAAACTCTCTCATTCAGGAACCAGAAATGATTTTTTTTTCTGTTTTGTTTTGTTTAAGTACAAAGATCTGCATTCTCTCCCAGAGTCCAAGTGAACACAGGCTTGCTGTAAACAGCAACAGCAGAAGGGGTTCCACAAGACTGGGCCAGTCAACTGCTGGGGAAGCCCTGGATAGTGTCTGCTTGCTCAGACTTAATTCACCTGGCCTGCTCAGCCTTCCAGGCCAGAGAAAACCCTGTCAGACAATGCCTCTGCCTGAAATACACACAAATGACCATCTATTAGCCTTCAGGCAGGTAATTCAGTGCAACAGGAGTTTGGTGAACAGTATGTTTTATTTAATTAGGATGAACAGAAGAGATAAACCTCACAGCAGGTCTAGTAATGACAACACGCAAAAAAATAATTCACGCCCAGGTAACAAAAGTCCAAGTTTCAATTACATTGAAAGCCAGAGAAGAAGTTGACTTAGCACCTCCAAGGAAGAAAAATAAAATAAAATAAAAATTTTAATGCACAGCCTGCGATTCACATTTAGAATCTGGGAAGGAGCTGTACCTGATCAGGGCCTGTAACATGAGGTATTTGCTGTGGGTTTTCAATGAGACTGCTGTCTGTTTCCCCTTCCCCATCACAGCAAAGGCACAGCAAAGGTTGTTCCCACTCAGAATCAATCTAAATTGAAAATCAGTGAAGGAAAGCTAGTGAATATATACCTAATTAATACATTTCAGTAGCTAATTGAGAGATATTTCTCATTTCACTAGCCAAAGCTGAAAATCATCCAGATGCAGAAACTGAGGTTTGGGGGAGAAAGAGAGGGACGAAAGGACCCTGCCCTGGTACCATCCTATTCCAGACTTTAAAAGGATGCAAGGTGGACTGAACTCTTTCTGACCTTCACAAGTAATTGAACCTCAAGTTACTCCCACAAGTCCTGAAACTTTGAAAGAATGACTTCCTATTACTGTGAATGCTTTAGCATCCTCTAAATGCACAGCTACCAAATCTTTTCTCACTTTGGCAAAAATCAATCCCAGCTAGAGTCTGCTCTGGTCTCCATGTTTTAAACAGTTATACGCAGTCAAGGGACATCTTACTCAAGAAAATCGGAGTTCAAATCCTGATTCTGACATTTCTGACTGTGTATCAATGAACAAGTTACTTAACCACTCTGAATCTATTTCCTCATCTATAAAATGAGAGAGATGGACTACTAGATGGATGACCTTCAAGCTCACTTCCATTTCTAAATCCATGGTCCTATGAACCCTGGGAAGGTAGGGACATTCTTTCATGAAGGGCCTATAACAAAATGTCTTTGCACTTAGGCAATAATACTTGTTAGGTGAATGAATGAGCAAATGAATACATGAGGGAAAAAATGTTCTGTATAAGCAAAGAGATTTTTATTTAAATATGTTCACCAACCCCTCTCCCTACTCTGTTCCTAGTCTTCCTTAAGCTTTTGTCACTTTGAGTTCATAAATTTCTTCCTTTATCATCCTTGAATAGCCCTGAATTTTTAGTTGTATCAGTCCTAAAACCTCAGTTACCTACAAATGGGAAATTGGTGTTCAATTAGTGAGCACGTATATGGTACAAAGCACCACTTTAGATCCCAATCCAGGAGATGACATGAACATCTGCTTTCACTTCAAGACATTAATTTTCAATTATTGGAGAAAAACAAAATTAGTCCTGACAAATTGCTGGTGAATATAGGATCTTGTCAAATGGTTCATAATAATATGTTAGGGAGTCAGCAATTAACACACTCAAATAAAGTTTCCTGATGGACTCCTATCATCTGAAGCAAAATGGAGGGTCTGTTTCTAGAAATTGCCTTGTAATTCCACATGAGGTACTAGACTAAACAATCAAAAGACTTCTCTGCTAGTCTACTCTGTGAGAAAAAGGTCTTCCAACAATTAGGAATAAATATACTTCAATGAAGGAACTTCAAGTCTAACCTTCTGGAAAGAGAGGGAAACTGGGGCTAAAAATCTCCACCCTTAATAATATCTATTTGGACAGTTACTAATTTTATTTTTGTCTTTTGCTAATAATTCACATGATAGAACTTAACAAAGTTCTTTGTAATTTGTCCCACCCTTTCACAAGCTATAGTCACTTCTGTTCTACAATGAATGAAAATTTGTGTACTGAAGTCAGTCTCTACCAGGAATGAATTTCCATTAGCAAACCAAGTCAGTAATACAGACACATGTCCCTCCAAGGAACTAAATGGGAAATTCCACCTAGAAATATCAAAAGGAAACATCAATAGACTTTATGAATCTGTCTAAATGTTCTCATAACTTATGCTCTGAACCCACTTTTACAGATGAACAACTTTCAGCCAGTTATGCCCAGGCCCACATTTGTTTCCAAAACATTTTCAATCACCAATCTCAAGGAATCCAAATGACAGAACAGCACCCGAGATAAGAGAATATCAACAGTGTAATCTCATTTGCCGGCTTTCTGTGTATCTGGGCTGCCCTAGTCTCTGTATCAATAAGTAGAAACTGAGATTTGAATGAGCAGAATTAACAGATGATGATATAATCTTTGATTTGAAAAAGTGAAAACTGATCCAAGTGAATATATTTGTGCTGGGAGGTAGGATGGGGGGGAAAGGGGGGAGGAGAGAAGTGGAGAGGAGGGCATGTGTTTCTCTCTCTTTTTTTATTAAGAAAGAAAATTATATCTTTAAGACAAGAATGAAAGACATTGTTACTTCCAAAGTCAACTCTGTAACTGAGCTCCGACATTGTATAATTGACTTTGCAAGCAGAACAACAGCAATATAACAAAGAAAATGTCAGTGTTTTCACAGTGCTAATCTATAGCACTAGGAGGGCCTCCTGCTGTCAGGCAGAGCTGACAATACAATAGCTTTCAAAGGGATATTACCATCATGCTTTTATTCTTGACATCAATCAAGACAAAGAGAATCCTTTTCAGAAGACATTAAAAATCAAACCTTTGGTAGAGAAGATAGGTAAAACAGCCTTCTTTTAAAGGAGAACATTCAGGGCAATCAGATAATTTTTATTTTTATTTACTGAGTGCATAACACCAAAGTGACTACAGGCTGCCTGCCACAAACCAGGCAGGTAAGGAGCTAAATCAAAAGTTTCCATCAGCCTTTCTCCATCCATCCCCAAGAAAACAAAGTAGGAAAAGATGACAACCTGGGCTGGAACTTCAAGGAGAACTAAGCCAGACTGAATTAGTGCATTTTTGTGCAAAACAGTTTGATTACTGACTCGAATGTTTATGCACAAAATACCATTGCAATCTGACAGCAATTTGCAGAATTGTCAAATTCACCAACCAAAGTACATCTGCTATTTTCAATCATGTGCCAACAGGAATAGAGTTCCCACAAACTGCAGTGAAGTACTTGTTCAGTGAAAAATTGTCTAGAACCTCAGTACCCTGGTTCTATTCCTTCCGCTGAACCTTTGTATGAACCCGGAGTGTTTTTAGAAAAATTATGTTTCTTATGCAAGCATCAGGTCCCAAACAAAAGAACTATAAACTCTCCTCTAGCTAAATATGGCAACAAAAAGCCTATCTTCTTAGATTTTTGACGTATTCACTGAAATACTACTAAAAGGTATACTATAGGGGCGGCTAGGTGGCACAGTGGATAAAGCACAGGCCCTGGAGTCAGGAGTACCTGGGTTCAAATCCGGTCTCAGACACTTAATAATTACCTAGCTATGTGGCCTTGGGCGAGCCCACTTAACTCCATTTGCCCTGCAAAAAAAAAAAAAAAAACTTAAAAAAAAACGGTATACTATAGAAGTGGGTGGTACTTGTGTTGATGGTCCATAATCAGGGAAAGTTCTTGTTTATACATGTTAATATGTGGTATATTACTCTTTCCTCTTTGAAACTACTAAGACTATACTAACAGATATCATCTGCTCTCCAAAGAGCAGAATCAAGAAAACTGGGGGTTCCACATGCTCCAGTTAGGGGTTTGGGGGGACATTCATTCTGTCAAGGTGTTCACAGTCTAATACCTGGGGTGAGAGAAATGGAGAGACTAAGAGAACTGAGCTCTAGATCCTAATAAAGTGATTCCACCAAAACTCAAGAGACCAAGGGGAATGAATCTCTGAATGGACCCTGGGCAGATGGACAGACTGATTTAAATAAATAAACGTGGACAGTCCCTTCAAAATAGAGGTGGTTATTATGTCAATATTTACTACAGAGAAGGAAGTTTTTACATTGTAGACAATGGGCACTATTCTTTAGATAGTATTTAAATACCAGGTACTAAGAAATTCCCTACAAAGAAGGGTAAAGAAAGAGAAAAGAGAGAATAACATCAATAATTCCGAAAATAATCTCCCCTTGAATCAGCTTTCTTCAAAAGAGCAGGCAGAATGTTCCCAGTATACACCTTACTGCTGGTTTGCTTTGGTTTACACTTTCAAATGAACAGTTAAAAGAAATCGATTTATCTAATTGTGAGGCTATTAAATCCTACATCAGGGGGAGAATTCAACAGCTATCTCCTTAAAAACAACTGGCTACCAATATGGCATTTATTACACATTTTTGTTCAAATTACCCAGATCCCTTGGACCTAAAAACCCCCATTGAGAGCCAAGCAAGTTTGTACTTAAAAGACCTTCACTCCGGTTTAATGATTTCCCCCCACACACACCCCTGTCCTTTTCCTTTTCCCTTTTTTTTTAAAATAGTGGAACATTCCACAACATCTCAGTGAATTAAAGGAATTGCCAATACTGGATGGTTCTGTAAAATTGCTTTATTGCTGTAATGTCACCGGCATTTTGCACCTCTCATTATTAATACACAGTGTACCTTATGCTTCTCTGTTTGGAAGGATTCCACTGCCAGGGGCACATAGTTATCTTATTTTACTGCTTATTAAGTTTTTGCTGGGAAACAGGTGTAAGAATCTAAATAGCAATTACTAGACATAAAAGATGTTCTAGTGAATGAAACAAGTCATGTTTCCCTGTGATTGAATCGAGAAGCAGGGAAAAAGTCTTGAATATAATACAGTCTGAGTGTTCCAGACCAGGCTACAAATGTTACAGAATTTATAAAGGGTTTTCCCCCCTCTCCTACAAGATCATGTACATTTAGCCAAACAAATTCTGACAATTTACACTTGTATTTGGTCTCCGTTGAATCAGAAAACCTGTAAGCTCAGAATGCCTCTATTTATTACATCTCAATTATTTCCATGGAAACATGTGCTGTGACAATCTACGCTGTGCCCAACTCCCTCAACCTCCATCCAAATTCATAAAAAATGGACTTTTTTAAAAGCTAAAGGTTGAGAGGAAAGAAAAGCTTAGGCAGGGGATGAAGCAGAATCTCTGGAGGTCAGATGTGAATTTGGGAGCTTGGTGGGAACATGGTGTGTACAAAAATTAATAGTGGGAAAATCAATTAATTGTGAATTTTTGCTTCAAGTAGAAACATATGCAACATTACAAATTATTCAAAACTTTTAAACCCAGGTTGAAAAAAATGCATTAATTTTCTCTCCAAATTCATAGACTGTTGTGAGATTGGAGGCAGGCGAATCAAGGCGACAGATCATCTTAATGTTGAGTGGCAGAGATAACTGCCAGGATAATCATTACTGAGCCACCTGATATAATCAGTAGAAATAACATCAGTGAAGAGTGATGACTACAGCACAGAGAATGAGGCCAAAATTATCAAAGTAACAAACAGGGTGAGCGCAGTGAAAACTGCTACACTAAGAAGGAATAAAAAAGAGAGGAAGCTGGAAAATAGCTCAGTAAATGGCATTCTTCTGAAATTCAGGGGTGGCTTTTGAAAACTGATGCCGCTATCCCCCTCTAAACTATTGCCTGGGTGTACGGGGTATGAGCTCTGTTTCCCAATTGACAGACAAACACTGTGACACTCAGTGACATCTCCAGAAAGGGGGGGGGAGGTTCTGGGGTTCTGTTTTGGTGGAGCAAGTCACCATCTGAGGCCTGTTTGATTTTCAAAGCTGCAATTCCTGTGCTTTCAAATAACACTTTTCTGAACATCCATTAGAAATAGTTATATTTCTGTCTTCCCTTCCTCCTATGGGCTCTCACATTTCAGAGATCAATTACAGCAAAGGACTTTCAGAGCAGGTTGAACGGTGCTCTCTAAGTCCACAATACCTCACTGTTAACCCTGACACACAGCAGTGAAGGCAAAAATACACTGTTATTCCTTAAGAAGCACCTTCAAGTATTTTTAAAGGTGAGGACCTGGCTGTTTTAAACACTTAGTGTGGAGCTGTCCCCACTTAGTCCAACACTTTTTAATATTGTTTCCTGGGGGGGGGGGGTTAGAGGGAGGATGACACTTGGAAGATTAAATGAATGCTGACCTACAGAAACTCTTATCTCTATCAAATTAGTACCATCCCTTTATATTAATTCCCTCCTAGATAAACGTTGGCACCTCTACTTGTTCACCCCAGAATCAAATTAAATAAAAGACCAAATAACGACAAGGTCTTCGGGGTCTTTGTTAAATGAAAAGACAAACAGGCTTTTTTAGTATATATAATACTAAAGTCTCTGATAGAACCACAGAAATAAATCATGTGGTTCATGATTTACTGTAGTTTTGAGAAAGCACCTTACAACTAGTCTAGCTTCTAACTTGTCTTTTCCCCCATCAAATAACTTTCATTTTCTGGCTAGAATGTCATTCTCCCAAGATAGCAAATTAGCTCTCCTGGCTCAGTTTTATTTCAGGAAAAACTTAAGATAAATTCTTACAGAATCTTCCAGAGGAGTCAAGAAAGCTTGTTTAGCAAATCAGGATGTTCCCATATCTCTGCATAACTGTGAGTTGAATTTATTCTTGGTTTGAACCTATTACCTTCTCCAAGAGGGATTAGAGGTGGTGATAGTGTTTTAAACCAGTTTTGCAATTTACTTTCTTGAATTATCTCCTCCTGATAGATTTAACATATAATTAACTGCCCAGTTCCAGGAGAACACAAAAGCATTTCTGACCAGTGGTTCATATCCTACATTTTTGCATGGTTGCCTGAAGAGGCTCTTGAAGACTGTGAGTTAGTTATGAGTACAAGAGAGAAGGAAAATCAAACCTTATTACAAGTCATAGAATTGGATTTAAAATGGATCTTTTCCTCATTCTCCCCTCCTCACCTTAGCCCATTAAATCTTCTAAAATTTTTACAAAGGGAGACAACTTGTGCAACAGCTCTCCTTTCGGGTTGCCTTTCTTATAAAGTTATCTAGAATAAAGACCAACTTCACGCTAAACGGGGCGAAAACTTAAGTTCATTTACTTTGGAGTTCCATCATTAACTTGTAGCTGTTGCTGGCTACGTTTCTTCAACAGTATTCTCAGGTTCGCTTTTGGAAGGACAGGGATTCCTCACCCCACCCCCATAAGCCCCATTCAGTTCTCAGAAGCCCCTTAACTCCGGTATTTAAATTCATGACATCCAAAGACTCGAGAGAAAGAAGAAGGGAGGAGATGGGGAAGCGGGGGGAGAGACTGAGGGTGTCCTAGCTCAATTCTACTCAAAACATCAGGAAAATTAACTTTTTTGGAATAACCTGTGCTCCGGCCCCTACCCACAAAATTGAATGTTTAATCGGTGAGAAAGGGAGCCGCAGACCCCCCCCCCCGCGCCCCAGTCCTAACCCGCACACATCCTCATCCCCGGGGGCCGCTCTCCCTTCCCCTCCCCCCGCCTCCATCCTAATTCTAGAGCGCAGCGGGAGGAGGATGAGGAGCACCCAACAGTCAGGGCTGGGGGAGGGGACGGAACCACAAAGGCCAGGCTGGATGCCCTGGGGCTGAATGCAAAGGCTCCAACCGGGAGCCGAGAGGGGGAAGGGAGGGAGGCAGAGGTTCAGCTCTTCCCCACCCCCACTGCCCAAGCCCCCTCTTCCTCCGGTCTGGGGGAAGTTCTCCAGCCCCGGCGGAGGGCCGCGGGCGGAGGGGCCGGCGTGGTGGATGGGTGTGAGAAAGAGCTGGACACGGGGCTGTACGGCTAACATTTATGTTGCATCCCCACCTACGCAGAGACGTGTAGATAAGTGTGCGCGCCTCCGTGGGCCGCCACACAGCCGGGTGGCCCTCGCTCCGTCCCGGAGGGGCCAGCGGGGCAGGAAGCCCCCCGAGAGGCTGGGGCGGTGGGCCGGGCGGGCTGAGCCGGGAGTCGGCGCGCCGGGCCCGGGGCTGGGGGGGGCGCGGGCCGGGAGTCCGGCGCCCGGGAGCCCAGGAGCCCGGCGCGCGGCGGGGAGCCCGGGGGCGGGCTGGGGAGCCGGGAGGGGGGCGCGCTCGCCCGGGCCCTGCGCCGCCTCGCCCCCCGCCCCGCTCTCGGGGGGCCCCGGAGGACGGGGACCCGCCAGACAATAACCCACGGAGCCAAAGGCGCGTCATCTCGGGCGGCCTCGGCGGAGGGGGCGGCGGGGTGGCAGGAAGTGAGGGGGCCGGGCTGGGGGGCCGGGGGGCCCGCGGGGGGGCGGGCGGGCAGGAGGCGCAGTGATGGGCGCTGAGCCGGGCGGCCGGGCGAGGGGACCCCGGGCCGGGGGCGGGGGGCGGCCGCGGCCCCCTCCTCCTCCTCCTCCTCCTCCTCCTCCTCTCCGCCGCCGCGGTGATTCGCAATCCCCGCCAAAGCCGGGCCGTACCCCTTGATTGGTCACGCGGGCCGCCGGGCGGGGGCCCGGGGCCCGGCCGAGGTGCGGGCGCCCTCGGAGCCCGGCGCGCGGGCCGGCGGCGCCGGGGGCGCCGGGGGAAGTGGGGGCGCCGCTCCGCCCCCCGCCCGCCCCCTCCGCGGCTGCCGCCCCCTCCGCGGCCGCCGCTCCCCGCTCACCTTTCACCGAGCGCGGCTTGGCTTGCTTGCGTCTCGACATGTCCGGGGCTGCGGGCGCTGCCTCCTGCTCGGCGGACCGCTCCCCCTCCGCCCCCCGCCGGGCCCCCTCCTCCTCCTCCTCCTCCTCCTCCTCCTTCTTCTCGGAAACTTTTTTTCCGCAGCCGGGTCGGCGGCCGCGGGCGGCGGGTCCGCGGCTCGGGGCGGCCCCGCTCGGGGCAGCGCCGGGACCGGGCCGAGGCCGAGGCGGGCGGCTCGGGAGGAAGGCGCCGGGGCCGGGGGAGGCGCCGGGCTTCGCCTGTTGCAATGCGGCAGCCGGGGGCTCGGCGGTCCCGGCGCGCGGGGAGTCCGGAGGCCGCTCGGCCCAGCCGCGCTATGCAAAAAAAAAAAAAAAAAAAAAAAAAAGCCGCCCCCCTCCTCCTCCCCCTCCTCCCCACCCCCCGCCGGCCCCCGGCCCCGGCGGCCCCCTCCCTCCCCCACCCCCACCCTCCTCCGGCTCCTCCGCCCCTCGGGTTATTTTTGTGCAAAGTTTGCAGGCGCCCGGCTGCGCGGCCCGGCCCGCACGCTCACAATGACCCCATCTGCGGCGGGGAAGGCGGAGGGGGCGACACCGGAGGGAGGGGCTCCTCGGACACAGTCTTCAGTCCGCCCCTCGGAAAGACCCCAGAAACCTCACCTTCCTACCCCCCCCAAACAATGGACGGCACTAGTGACAAAAAGGGCCGGCTCCCCCACTCGGGCTCTCCTCGCCACTGGGGCGAGGAGGGGGCGCGCCCGGCCCGGGAGCCGCTCGGAGAAGCTGCGGGCCTGGGCCCCCGGCCCCCCACGCCCCCTTGCCGGCTCGGCCCCCGGCTCGCCCCGGCGCTGCCGGTCTCGCTCTGTGTCTCTGTGTCTCCCCGCCCCCCCGGCCCTCCTCGGAGGAAAGAGAGCTGGGGCGCCCGGGGTGGGGGCGGGGCGGGTGGGGTGCGGGGGTGCTCAGGCCGCGGTCCGCAGGCGCGCCCCTGCCCCCGGCAGAGCGCCCCGCCGCCCGGCCGACGCCTGCCCTCCGGCCCCGCGGCGCGCCCTGGACTCCCGGGCCGGTGCCGAGACGCCGGGACCGCTAGCTGCCTCCATGGGCCAGGGGCTCGGAGAGGGAGGGGGCGGCGGCGGCGGCGGCGGCCCGGCTCTCGCCCTCGGCGGCGGCGGCGGCGGCGGCTGCGCCCCGGCTCGGCGCCCGGCCGCCCGCCAGCCTCCCTCGCTCTCCCCGCTTCTTTGTCGGAGCCGGCCTTCCTCCTCCCGATCTGGCTGCTGGGGCTGCAGTGCAGAGACACATAATAAAGCCAGGCTTGGCTGGAAATGTAGCTGAGTCCCAGCAGGAGGATGTGAGGAGTGGAGTCCCGGCGGGGGAGCGCTCTGATCCCGTAGGGAGCCCCGCGCTGCTCGGGCTCGGATCAGACGGAGAGAGAGCCAACAGCACCGAGCGATGGACAGCCCTGGAAATACAGCTCCGGCCGCCCGCAAAACCCGGACCGCGGCGGCGGCGGCGGCACGGGAGCCGGGGAGGGCCGCGGGGGAAGGGGCGGCCGGACCCGGCGCACGGGGCCTGGCGGGGACCCAGCCCTGGCCCGGCCGCTCGCGCCACCTGGGAGACGGGGCCGGGCGAAGGAAGGAAGAAAGCCACCTCCACGGTGACAAATAAAAATACGTGGGAGGGGGCGGCCGGCAGAAGCTCCAGCGATCTCTCTCTCTCTCTCTCTCTCCCCCCGTCCCGTCACTCACCCCCCCCAGAAAAATAATAGTGCCTTTCACATCTCCCGAAATCTTATTTGACTCGTTTTCCCACCCACCCCAAAAGCTTAAGTCGCCCCCTCCCGAAATCCGCCAAACTCTAGCCTGGACTTGGCCAACTTCTCCCCACCTCTCCTCCGGCCGGGCTTGGCGCCCCCCAGCTGCAGTCCATCCGCAAGCATTTGGGCTAGCTGGTTTCCAAATGGCCCCTCCAGCCCTTAAAATGTCATGGAAAGGCAATGTCGCCCATGTGCACACTTGTTACAAACTTTGAGCCGTGCCCCCGAGTCCAAGTGTGATGTGTAGCGCTCTTTCTCCTAACACTTTACCAAAACTGGAGTTACGGTGCTCAACCCATCTCTAGTAACAAGATTCACACAGGATCTTCTGATCCTGAGTGGGGCCACAGAGACCCGGCCAAGGGAAGTGACTCTCAGAGTTACACGGTAGCCGAGTTAGAATTCGAACCCATGGCTCTGGACTACCAGTTATCTTTTTCACATACCACGCTCCTACCTCTCAGATCGTACCGACTAGAGCCAACTGTAACGAGGTCTGAGCCAATGCTAACTCCTGGAATAAGCCTCCTGCAGCCCTTCCCAAGCTCGAGAACTGGTGCAGAGGCCTGGGAAGGGGCGGCCTTGGGTCGAAGGTTGCCCCCGTCTCCTCAGGCCGTTTTGTAAAGCGCGTGAGGGGTGTCTGCGCGCCGGGCGGCTTGGGGAATTTATCAATCTCGCTTGATCAATAAGTTGCCACTTGGAGACGCCTAGCGAGGAAAGCAGCGTCCCCTCGGTGACTAGTAACCCAGGGCAACCTCCGACCAAAATCCCGCATCCCGCGGAGATAAATGACTCGGCTTTTAGCCGAAGAGACCGGGGAACTGGTACCTACACAGTCGGCTTCCCTCTCGGGCTGCCTCCGGCTCCTTGAGAGCGGAAGCCCGAGATAATTAACAAAGCCTTTCAATTAACAGCCCTTCGCCAGCTCTCAATCTCTCTTTTTTTATCTGATTTTGGGGTCCCTTCCGAGTCCTTCCCCCAGCTTTGGCCTAAGTCCATGTTTATAGGTCATCTTGGTATCCAAAGGTCGGAACCCCTTTCCAAATCCCAGCTCCATCATTCGATGATGGTCACTGAGGTGGGATCGGACTCGGCTTCTAATAAGAAGGAACCTAAACTGAACACACCACACGCATATATTCCTCTCTCTCTCTCTCTCTCTCTCTCTCTCTCTCTCTCTCTCTCTCTTCCCTCGCTCCCTGTCTTTCTCCCCCTCTGTGTGTGTCTCTCTCTCCCTCCCTCCCCCTCTCCTTCTGTCTGTCTGTCTCTCCCTCTCTCCCCACTTCCACATACGCAGGTTCACACATTCAGATATACAGACGCAAACTGTCTGACACACACTGACTGCAGCTTCAGGCTCCAGTCGGGAAGACAGAGACCCAGAAAAAAAAAAATCTGACAACGCGACACCCGGATGGGGACAGAGGTTCTAGGAGCTGTAGGGCGGGAAGAGAGAAGACAGAGCACTGACAGGTGGAAATGACACCCAGAAACACTGTGCTTAAAGCCTCTGGTGACTTACAGGCGGATGCCTAGATGGTTCAGAAAGACAGAGACCACTGACCAACGCAGTGGGTGCTTTGTCAGCGACTGTAGAGGCCAGTTGAACACAGGGGCCCTTTTAAGGAGGGAGATGAACATAGCTTCCCTGGACTATAGAGGGGAGGGGGCGTCTCCCGATCCTCTGGCCGGCTCTCAGACGAGGCAATGATATAGCGGGGTGCTGAGGAGTCGCCCCACCCCCTATTCATACTTCTCTCCTAACCTCCTGGTGAGGCTAAGGGCAGAGAGAGGACAGAGCCCAGGGGGCGGCCTTAGAGCCGCCTGGGAAGTAGCCAAAGGAGGTGGGAAAGAGGCAGCCCGGACTTCTCCTGAGCGCCCCCCCCCATTCCCTGGCGCCTGGGAGCAGGGTCCATGGAGAGGGGTTGACAGGCGGCAGATGGCACACGCTGGAGGGGAGTAGGGAAAGAAGGTTGGACTCAGCTTTCGGGTCCCCCAGAGCAGGCTGTCTCTGCTCTAGGGAGAAGGCGGTGCAGAGAACAGCCCTCGTTTCTGGGCCTCCTCTACTCCCTAGGGAGACCAAGATCCCTTCCCCTAGAGAATGGAAAGAAAAAAGGGAATTATTGGGAAAATGGACACAACAATGAGGAAAGACAATGAGTGGGAAGGTGGAACAGGAAGGAGGTGTTAGGAAAAGAAGAAAAGGATCTAGAAGGAAAAATTGACCAACGCTCATATGACAAATAACTGAAGAACTTCCTTCACCCTAGCGAAGGGAGTGCTGCAGAATGGCGAGTGGAACCTAGTGGAGAGCTAGTTGGAGCTGAAGATATTCAAGTCCTAGGAAAGGTACAGGAATATGCCGGGAGGACTAGTTCAGAGAAGAGGTGCGGCACGGTTCAATCAATCCCGGCTGGGTTCGCACAAAGTTAGGAGACAGACGAGTGCCAGTTTGCCTGCTCTGAGGAGCTGGAGCAGGAACGGAGGTTTATCTCTGACACACACTATCTCTCCAGAACTGGGCTGGTTCTTCCCGGTTTATCACCTGATCTCTCAGTCAACCAGGGAGGGATTGATGGAATTTTCCGGGAGGGAGACAGAGATCTCTTGGTTTGACTCTGCATTACTTCGTTGTCTGGTCTAATCTTTAAGAAGAGAAGAAAAGATAGATATGAGAAAAGAAAAAGTGAGGAGAGTAAAGGGGGGGATGAGGACAGTAGAAAATAGAGGGAAGGGAGAAAAGAGGGGAAGAAAGGAGAGGGACTCAGTTGACTTGGAAGATGGGAGCTATAAGAGATGGAGTTTTCCCTTCCTAAAACGTTGGCTCTTGGCTAACCCTACCAAATCCACTCTGGCTAGCAGGTCAGTCCTCTTGTGATGGCTGTATGCATAGCCCTGAGGGATTAGGAGGATCAGCTACTATTGATCAAAAGTCCCGGTCCAGTGTGTTCCCCTAATAATAACTACTGTTCAATATCTCCCCCCAACCTAACCAATAAATGTAGCCTAATCAATTAGTATTAATCAGCTTTTACAAAGCTGAAGTCATAACAAGAAACAAAGTACAACAGCCTCCTAAACTTCTCTATTACCTCAATCCCTGAGAAAAGTGGTAATTACAAGACATTACCTCCACATACACAATGGCTGCACAAACTATAGTATATCAATGTAATATTATTATGCTGTAAGAAATAGAGAAAAAGACAGTCTTAGAGAAATTTACAAGGACTTTTATGAACTGATGGAGAATGAAGTGAAAAGAACCAAAACAATTTATACTATAGCATCAATATTATAAAAATGAACAATTATCAAAGGTTAAAGAATTCTGATAAACAAAATGACCAATTATTACTACAGAGGACTGAAGATGAAAATGCTACTCAGTTTCTTACATAGAATGGATAGAATTACATGTAGAATGAGCTACACATTCCCCAAATGGCAATTTGTTTTGATTAACTTTGTCTACTGATTACAAACTTTGTCTTCCTTTTTTTTTTTTGAGGGGGGCTGGGAGTGCAAGAAAAGTAAAAGGGGGGAAGGGCAATAACTGAAAAATCCCTAACACTCCCCCCCAATTCATTTCTGGTGACATGAAGAAAGTTCTGGGAATTGGAAAAACTGTTAGAACAGTCACAACTTTGTTGGATGTAGTGTCTTTCTGGGAGACAATACTCAGGGATGGTTCATCAAGTTTGGCAACTATAGCTCCTAGCAGACAGTGCAACCAATTCCAGCTGCTAGACTTCTAGTGGCTCTTCTAATTTTTCAGAGCCCATAAAATCACAACCTGGTCCTAATACTCAGTCATCTTAAAGGCAGTCAAGTGATTCAGAGATAGGGCACTGAATCTGGAGTCAGGAAGACAGATCCCAGAAATTTATTAGTTGGATGACCCTGGACAAGTCACTGAACCTCTGCTTCTCTTAATCTACTAAAGAAGGAAATGACAAACTACTCCAGTATCTTTGCCAAGAAACCCATTAGCAGTATGGTTCAGGGGTCATGAAGAGGCAGAGACAAGTAAACAACATTCTACAACTTTAGGTAAAAAAAAAAAAAAGAAGAAACACAATAAATAAAGAGCAAAACGACATCATCATGCATTCACAGCAATGGCTAGACAGGGAGAGAAGGCAATTATAACAGATATCAAATATTGCCGGTGTCTACAGCTGCTACCTTTCTTCCCAGCCAAAGGCTTAGAATAATTCTTGCCTTACCAAGAGAGGAGAGAAAAGGTTTATCTAGTTCAACTTTTTTGTACACACTAAGTTCTCACTCAGCAGGTAATTAAAAGACTTTTTTTTTTGCATCTCACTTCCCTCATCTATTAAACAAGGGGTTTTGATTAAAGTCTCTTCAAGCTCTAAATGGAAGAAAGGAAGGGAAGAAAAAAGCATTTGACTAAATGATCTCTTAGGTCTCTCCTAGCTCTAAATCTGTGACCCTAGTGTTGATTTGGGGGGGGGGGGGGGGGGGGGGGGAACAGCAAAATTAACTAAATTCAAGAGACTGGTTTTCTTGTGAGTATCCTACATTAACCCTGAAAGTCATCCTCAAAGAAGATGATAGGTAAATTAAGAGCAACAGCAGCATACATTATAGGAGTAGGAGAAATTAGATTTGTAGTAGGAAAATACTTTGAAAGACTCATCAACATGAATTCTGGTCTAATTTTTAAACAATCTGTCTCCTTCATATTTGCTTCTCAGTTCTCTGCCATGTCTGGTGTAGAAATACAAGACAAGAACTTTACCACCAAGAGGTTACAGTCAAGTGATGAAGAAAAAGTTCTCCCCTTGTAAAATATGTACAGAATATCTGGTGCTAAACTATATAATAGGTAATAGGTCAGGTCCAATGTAGTTCGAAAAGTCAAAGGCTTCCTAGAGACCATCCTGGATGGTTATCTAGTAGTAGTAGGCTGACCACATCCTACCTTTCCCTTCATTTTCTCTACCTCACTTTATGCACAGTTTAAACTGGAAATTTCTTTAGTGTTTGTGTTTGGGATCTCAGAATACAATACTATATGTATTGTAGGTATTTAGATTAAAAGTTAATTTAATTTATTTGCAAAAAAAGTGCTTTGCTGACAAATGAATTAGTACATTTCTTTTTTTAAGTAAAGCTTTTTTTTACTTTTTTTTTCTTTCCTTGATTTGTTTTAAAAATAAGACACTATTTGGAATTTTATTTTTCCTGGAAACTTCTCTAATAGCAAAGAAAGTAAAGCTCATACACTTAGGCACCAAAGATACTGGATTACCTAAAAGACTCCCCAAAAGAAGATGCTAACTTGGAGTGCTTAATCATAAACTTTTTTATGTTTATCATTGTCTTAACCTACCATATCAATTGGAGTATCTGTGATGAGCAAAGGGTTCATTTTAAGCATTCTACATATATTGGGGGAAGTTGAATGGGAGGAATGGAAGGCAAAAGAGAAAAAAAAGAAAGGAAATAGAAAAAAAAGAAAGAAAAGGGAAGGGGAGGGAAGGCAGGAAGACAGAGTAAATTCAATGAAATTCTCTATGCAATTCTGCTGCTATTGGTTCTTGGCTTGGCATCAGAAGAAAAATCCCTGAAGATTTTGCTGGAATTCCCCAAAGACCTTCATTGCCCCTCAATGATTGCAGCTCCAACAGAACATTTACAGATTTAAAAAAAAAAATCTGTAAGATTTGTAAATCTATAAGATCTGTGGAAAGCTAATAAAAATAAAGCTGAGTATAGGAACCTCTTTATCTTTTCCATTTTCTACTCAGTTTGTAAGTTTAGTGTTTTATTGCTAGCCTATCAGGTTTTTTTTTTCAGGAAACCTCAAAATCCCTGAAGATCTTTGCTTCTAAATCACCAAGTAGACCTGCTTAGCAAATTAGAAATGATGCAAATTTACCTGCCCAGGATACTATCCATGACATACCCAACCAAATCCTATTCAAGGTTCCCAGGACCAGTTTCCTTTGAGAATTTGTACTCATAATAAATTGCTGTGTAAATTTGCACTCAAGTATTTTTTTTTCAGGTATAGGGGGATGGGGAGGGGAAGGGAAGAAGTGAATATGGGTGGAAAGGATGCATTATGTTGTGTCTGCTCTCTTCCATCATTGAAGAAGAGTGTGATAGAAAGCTTTACAAGCATTTTCCCTTTTGCCTATGTATTCCCTTTCTAGTTTATCTTTAAACTCCCTACATATGATTATGTTAAGTAGGATTTCTCAATAAGCTTTCTGTACACATTATTTCCCTCCCCCCTCTTATTGATATTTAATGAGGCAATACATTTCATAATCTTTCATCATCCTTCTATTTAAGACTTCAAAAAATGAGTTTATATTCTAAACTGGTATGGCCTCTGATAGCCACAGACAATGGAGAGATAGTCTGTGTCTATATCTGTTCTTGAATCATTTCCCTTTTCGCTGTATCAATGGCTTGTTTAAGTTAAATTGTATTGTATACCTTATCATCTTCTTATTTTTAGTCTTTCTTTTAATAAAATTTTGACTTTAATCTTTCACCTTCCAAGTTAGTAATATGCTAGATGACTGATTCAGAAATTGTTCCCATTTCTATAGCAGTCACTTTATGAGATACCACAATCTCCAAAAGAATAAATTGAGAATTAACTAAAGAGCATTGTAGAAAGCATTGAGTGTGTATTATAGAGAATCCAATAAGAAAAGAAGACATATGATTCCTGTCTTTAAAGAGTTTACTGCCTAGTTGAAGATTTAATACTTATGCACAAGAAGTGATTAAAGAAACAAAGATAATTTTAACTAGTACTGAATTATATTTTTATATATTTCCAATTTACTTCCATTAGTGTATATATGTGTATATATATATATATATATATACATACATACATTTTCTATCCTAATAAAACTATAAAACTGTAAGTTCCCTGAGTACAGAAATTGACCATTTTTGTCTTTATTTCCCCAGCACCAAGCACAGTGATTGGCACATAGCAGGCACTTAACAAATGCTTCTATGTTGTCAGGAAATAATATTTGTTAAGTGCCTACTATGTGCCAAACACTGTGCCAAAGACTGGGAATACAAAAAATGTTTTTTAAAAAAAAGTTTTTTCTTTAAAAACCTCACAGTCTGATGAAAGAAACAATATGCAAACAGCTATGTACAAACATATAAGTGATAATTGAAGATAACAGAAGGAAGGTTCTAGCATTAAGGAGGATTGGGAAAGATAGGATTTTATCTGGGACTTGAAGGAAGTCATAGAAGTAAAAAAAAAAACAGAGAAAGAAAGAATATGTAAAAGGAGAACATTCCCCTGATGAGAGAGAGTTAGTGAAAATTCAATCTGGAATATTTGTGTAAGAAGCAGCAAAGAAGTTGGATCACTGGATTACTGGTCACAGGATTAATCCAATCAAATCCATATACATTTATTAAGTAGCTACTATTATGGCAGAAACTATGCTAAACACTAGGAAGAAACATACAAAAAGAGGCAGAAAATTGCATGCAGAGACAAGGTAACAGTTAATGCATCTTGTTTGTGGAGTTGAAACCAGGTAGATGCAAAATGGGGTGAGCTTAATAGGGAGTTGGTAGGGAGACAGAAGAAAACCACAGGATGGGAGCAGAGGAAGAAGCAATCTGCTAAGCAAGATAGAGCATAGTCCCAGACATGTCAATATGCAAGCAAGCCAAATTTGTGAAAGGTGAAAGATAAGTAAGAAACCAGCAGAATTGGGCAAATCACAAGAGAGCTAGAGAAAGAGGAGGAGGAAGACAAAGAAAAGGTGGAAGGGGAGGAGGTTGAGGGAGGTGGTATGAGTCAAGGCTTGAGCTAGAGGCTCACTGGTGAGGTTATGGGTATTGAGCTTATCCTGGCTAGGGCATCTTGTTCCATGGAGTTGAAACCAGGCAGGTTAGCAGAAGCAAAATAATGATCAAAGGGTACATGAGGCTAAGTAAGGTTTAAGAAGACAGGAAAGGGAGGATGAGAGACAAGTTATGAAGGGTTTAGACAGGTTGTATGATAGTATTAAAAGTACTACCATAATTCAGAGTAAGATCATGGAAGAATAGAATTTCAAACCTGGAAAGGATCTTAGAGATTATCTGATCCAAACCCTTCATTTGACAGAGAAGAAAACAGTCTCAGAAATGGTTAGACAACTTGCCTGAGATAACATGGAGAGTTCATGCTATTTTAAAGTCTTCTGATGTTTATTCCAGTGCCTTTTCCATGCTACTGCATTATTTTCAATTTAGACTATTGGGGAATAAGTATGGTATTTGATGGACACAGGGAAGCATTTGAAACTGAGTGCTTGTGAAGGGAAGGGGTAACAGGCGAGGGTGACTGAGTAATCTGTTCTATATTTCTCTAATAGATTAAAATATTACCACAGAGAGTGCAACGATAATGGGCTAACCACATTGTTAGAATGCCAAACGAATGCTTGCCAAAAAAAGACTATTTTATGAAGAACTCGCACAGGACAAGTGCTAACAAGGGGGTCAGAAGAAGTGATACAGGGACACCCTGAAGTCTCTCTCTTAAGAACTTTAGAATTGATTCTGAAACATAGGAAACACTGGCATAGGACCACCCAGTATAGTATACCTTCATCAGAGAAGGTGCTATGCTGTATGAGCAAGGTAGAATTGAATCAGCTCAAAGGAAATGAGAGGTATGTCAGTTTAAACACCCTAAGAGTTCAAACGGATTATTTGGGCCAACCTGTGGAAGAGTTTATATTTATCTGATCAGCCACAGTTGGTCAGTTTGTTTCAAATATAGTGATGTTATTTTGGTGGTCTTCTTCAATAACAAAGGACTTAAACCAACTAGACTTAAAACTAGTTGCTTCTAAGGAGAACCTAGCTCTCTGCCATTTTGTTGGTTCAGTTTTATCTGACTCTTTGTGACCCTATATGGGATTTTCTTGGCAAAAATACTGGAGTGGTTTGCCATTTCATTCATCCAGTTGGAGAACTGAGGCAAAAAGGATTGTGACTTACCTAGGGTCACATATCTAGTAATTGCCTGAGGCTGGATTTAAACTCAGGAAAAAGAGTTTTCCTAATGCCAGGTCCCAGGCTCTATCCACTGTAGCACCTGGCTGTCCTATCTCTCCAGAGGAAACTCTAAATGGGGTCACAAAAAATTGGACAGGACTGAAAAACAACTAAACAAAGAAGAATCTCTTGTCAGAATGACAGAAAAGATTCCTGCTTCATAGGTGGAATCTGTTATATGAATTTACTCCTCTGTAAAACAATATCTCCCATTGATATAATACTTTGAGGTTTGCAGCATGCTTTTTCACAACAGCACTAATGGATAGGGAATTACCATCCCCATTTTCCCAAAGAGGAAGGTGAAGCTCTGAAAATTTTAGTGATTTGAATATGGTCACACAAGAAGTAGTGGAATACTTAATTTCAGACTCCACATCTTTTGTGCTTTTTTAAAATTATCTTTAAAATTCTTTCCATTCATAAACACTTCTCACTTTGAGATTTGGTGAACCAAAGACCACAGGACAGTTTATGACTCAACAGTACTGAAATTCAGGAGGATGGATAGGAGATGAGATTGGGGATCAGGGCAGGAATCCACACAAATTCCCTTTACTGTTATTGAACAAAGAAGGTCAAAAGTATTTAGATTATAAACCAGAGTAGAATGTAAACTCTTTGTGGGCAGTGATTGTTTCCATTTTGTCCTTGTGTTTCCTGGACAAAGCACTTATCCACTTGCTTAATGTTGTTGTTTTTTTTAACTGAACTAAAAAGCCAGGCATCCGGTGGCTTGTAGATCACCCAGGATAAAGTTTTGAGTGCAAATAGTGTGTTCGAAATAAGTCTGACAACAAAATGAAGAAGTCCTGGAGGAGTCAGTCTGCTTAAGAAGGAGTGAACTAGCCTAGGGCAGAAAAAATCAAGGTGGGCTAAAGTTTTCATACTAATCAATATTAAATCAAGTCACAAATGGCCACTGTACTTCCTGTCTGAGTTACAGAGAGACTAAGTCTCAAAAAAAAAAAGCTGGATTTATAACTCAATGTTGTACAAAGCAAAGGGTAAAGAATTTCCATTATCAAATCAAACTGGCACCTACTCCACACCTTATATTTTTAGAGTTGCCTGATGCCACTGAGAAGTGAAGTTACTTGTCCAGGGTGACAGGAGAGAGTTTGAATCTCCCAACGAAAAGGTCAGTTCTTTAGCAACCACACCAGGCTGCCTCATTGGACATTGTTACATATTTTAAAATATTAAATTGAATGTTGGACCAGACATAGTATTTCAGGATCATAGCCTGTATGATAGCAGTCGATCCCTGGTGACACCTGGCAACTTGACAGATGATTCAAATAGTTCAAAGACTTTCCTATCCCAGCTGGGTGACCTGATGGTTATTGACCCACTGGGTCATGTAGGCACCCATCTTCTGAAATATGGGTTCTCCATGAGACTTTTAAACTATAAATTTATTTCAGACAGGAGTCAAATCTTATACTTAAGCAATGTAAATATTGTTTTGAAAAACTTCTCATACACATTCTTGCACAGAGAGAAACTAGGGACTATATATACTCCTGTGTTTCACTGTGTCTTTCACACCTACCTAGAAACAGTTTAACCAAGTCTCTTATCCACCAAGACTTAAGCTGAACAGAGATAGAACTCCAGGGGTGCAGGTCTGGAAAGGCTGGGAGAAGCCTTAAGAGAAAAGTAGATTAATGAAGGCTGAGGAAGTACCATCATTCCCTGGAAATGTCTCCTAGGAGTCAACTTGCCTTGTGTTTGCAATTTTTTTGTTTTTCTTTATGCAAAGGATCTCCCAATCCCTTAAAAAAAAAAAGTCTTCACAACAAGAAAGCCACCTCTTTGAGAAGAAGAAAGGAGAAAAATAGATTAAAGTAAGAAAGGAGCTGGGAAGTGTTGTATGCAAGTAAAGAGAGCTTGCTATGACCACACTGCCATTACAGCACACCAAAAAAAAAAAACCCACCTAGAAGAGCAAATCCTTGTCAAAGTTGTTTTCCAGGCTGCTGGAGAAAGCTAGAGTATTTCTTCGTGCTGACCCCCTCTCCTAAGCACACTCTGAGTGGCCTCGGGGACACAGGGGACAAAAAAAAAGGGAGAAAGACTGACCCGGTGGGGGGGGTAGGAGAGAAGGAGAGGGGAGGTCACATGATACCCAGGCTGACCTGGTCCACTCCCACAGCTTCTGTCTCTTTCCCGAAGCTGTCCGCTTGGTGTCAAATTGGCGAGGTGTTAGGGGCCTGCTGGGCGGTTGGGAGAGAAGTGCATTCATGGGAAACAGCAGACCTTAAGCCCTGACCCACCCCAGACCGCCCCTCCTCCGGGCCTCCATCCCTCCTCTCTCCCTCCCCGGGGTCTCCCTAGGCCTGGTTGGGAAGCACCTGTGGGGTGGGAGCGGAGCCAGGCTCTGGGGGCCGGGGGATTGCAGGGAGGCTGCTGCTCCTCTGCCCACTTTACAGATGGGGACACCGCAGGGGGTCTGCAGCCTCGGGGTCTCTGGGCCAGTTCTCCTCTAGGCTGGGAGAGAAGCCAGGCAGCTTGGGCTGCTCCAAACTTGCTCCCCCGCCCCCTAGACCCCTGCCGGAGAGCCGGGCAGGGCCCCTTCATAATTCCCAGATTGGAAAAATAAATAACTCCCACCGGGAGGAAGTTTCTCGGATTTGCCTTGGCTCCTGTCGAAACCCCACCAATGCCTCCCAAGGATCCCTGGATAACTCTCTCTGGATTCACTCTCCCCACCCCACCCCCATCCTCCCTGCTCTGACAACCCCAAGATCTAGACAAAGACTGGGCAAAGCTTCTGCTAGGGGCTGAGGGTAGCAGGGGCGATGATGGGGCCTGCATAAACCGCGTGGAGGAGAGAGGTTTTGCAAAGCCGGCTTTGCTTTCCACAGATTTGGTTCTGGAAGGGACCTTAGAGACCAGCCAAGCCCCAGCCCCTTCCTTTTGCTACAGTAGCACAGAGTGGCAACGTACCCAAAGGTTCCCACTGCTGATAAGGGGTAGAGCAGGGATTCAAACCCAGGCCCAGTGACCCCGAATTCATGGCCACAGCCACTCCTTTTTTTCTGCCCAGCCATGGAAGGACAAGAGGACGAAAAGAAAAACCCCTCGCCCTCACTCTCCTCCTGGATGGAAATCCAACTAAACCCTCTCCGATGAGGCTAAGCTGTCTCCCCATAAAAAAAAAAGGTTTGGATCTAGACCCCTAAAAAAAGACAATCAACCAAAGAACACCCCTTCTGGGGTCGGGAACCCTCCTTTCCCACCCCGGCCGCCCAACGTAAGGGACATGATTTCCGGTCAGCCCTCAGCCTTGTAGGAGGTGGGTCCTGGCCTGTTACTTCTCCAAATAGTGTTTGGGGGCGCACGACAAAATGAGAAATGTGCTTCCCACCCCTATGCCCCCCCCACCCCTGGTCAGGCGAGGCCCGGCGCTGAAGGTTTCTGCGGCGGCTACAGCCCCCCAGGGTCCACAGCCCATCCCTCCCACCTTCCAGGACTCCTGGCTCCCCAAGAGAGGTTTTCCATTTGGTTGGGAACTTCTGCCTGAGAAAAAGCACAAAGGTAAAAAGGACAAGACCCTGACCGAACAACTTTGTGTTCCCTTCTGACTGCCTTGGGTCGGGCTGCCCTGCCTGCATTTTGCTGTAACAGTTTTGATAAGAAAACAGGTTCCCTGCCGAGGCTGGCAATTGGATCGTACAACCGCCTCAGCAACAAAGTAGAGCTTTAAGTTTCAAGGCTTTATTTTGTTTTATTTTTTAATTTCTCCATTTTACATACCAGATCTTTAATTCCCACGGATCACTGGAGATGCTGCCCATTTGGAACAGCACACTTGGGGTTCCTAGGCCTCAATAGAGTACTTTTTGTGTCTGCCTATTATTTGTGAAAGTTGTACACACACACACACACACACACACACACACACACACACACACACACACACACACACACAGACATTAATGCTATCCATGTATCTACTTCCCACTAACTTGTGGGAAAAGATAATGAAAGGACAACTATTCCAGGCCCCCTGTTTCTGTGTCTGATAGGGTGAAATCAAACAATTCTGGCAGCAGGCCATCCAGGAGTTTAGGGATTTTTCTTGCTTTCAGCAATAAATTGCAACATCTGAAAGAAAAAATAAATAGCAAAATCACACTAAATCATGAAATTAAAAAATAAAACTGTATGGGAGCATAAATTTAAAACAGGAAGAATCCTAATTTTACAGGTTAGGAAAATGAAGCAGAATCAGATTATGTGACAGAAATATCTTAAGCAAGATTCAACAACAAATCCTTGATTCCAAGTCTACTTCTCTATTCTCTAGGATATATCTGTAAATTGTAATTTCCATTCCTGGGAACCTGAGCCCACCCTATCCTTCTTGCTTATCTTCCAGCTGCCAGGTTCTTCCTTCTCACAAAAATATAGCTGTTTAATGCAGGTGTGTCCAACTATCAGGTCTACAGGCAGCATTTGGTTCTCAAAGCTAATATCATGTAACAGGAAAATGAAGGAGCAGGGTTCACATTAAAAAATACCATGTTCTTCCTTTTTATTTAAAAAAATGAATGTTCTGTTATTATATTTTATTATATTTTAGTCTAGTTTATTACATGATTACATTTTATTATTATACTTATTAATAATATGAGTTACATTGGAGTCATAAATAAATATTAGATTCTATATGCAGCACTGGACAAGTTTTTGCTGAGCAATGTAGCCCAGAAAAGCTAAAAGGTTGGACCCATAATTAAATGCCAATGTGGTCTTTTACAGAGGCTTGTGGCATGTCACCAGCTTTCTGGAGCCATCTGGGTCCAGTGATCAGATATGGATCAGGATTACAGGAGATGGCCCTGGACGCAGGGTTAAGTGACTTGCCAAAAGTCATGCAGCTAGTAAGTGTCAAGTGTCTAAGGTAATATTTGAACTCAGGTCCTCCTGACTCAGGGTGCTGGTGCTCTATCCACCGCACCACTTAGTTGCCCAAGTAAATAACTACTTAATTACTGTTTGTCAGTTGACTGATTGTTAGGTCCTACCAAGCTGGAAAGGATCCAGGCAGGCTATATATCTGCTATCAGAATAGGGTTGGCCACAAGGTGATCAATTTTTCAACCATTAAAATCCTCAAATGTTGACTCAATTATAGAAGAATTTCAATCTTTCTCAGAGGAAAGAATACCCACAATGATAAAATCACACATCCTTGAAATATATTTTTAAAAGTCATATATATATATATATATATTCACTGTATATGAAATCAGTTCATATTTGACATTTCTGGCCAAGTTACATACTCACTGTTTGATCCCACCAAGATTTCAACTTTCTGCTTAACTGCATATAGTACCATGATAATATATAACAAATATACCAGGAAAAAAAAGGAAAAGCTCTATTATACTCTTCTCTTACAATGATAGTAAATCCTTTAACATTTAGATGAGGGCAAATATAGATAGGAGTGGACCATGCTGGAAATGGCACAATTTTGAGGGCATCACAAGTTCAATTCTCAAAATATCTGAAAGATAAAAAGATATCAGTTGGAGTGGCTAGGTGGCATCGTGGATAAAAGCACTGGCTCTGGAGTCAGGAGTACCTGGGTTCAAATCCGGTCTCAGACACTTAATAATTACCTAGCTGTGTGGTCTTGGGCAAGCCACTTAACCCCGTTTGCCTTACAAAAACCTAAAAAAAAAAAAGATATCAATTTTAAAACAAGTTCATAGACTATATATTTTTCAAAATAAATCATATTTTAAAATTCTGAACCAGAAAAATATGAACAAATATGGGTATTTTCATAAAAAGGACAGAAAACATGAAACTGTACAAATCTGTATTACATAAAACTGTTTTTTAATTTATAATAAATTCAGTGGTTTAGTTCTAAAATGTTCACTTGTCTATGTTTGATATAATCTCTGTAACTATTTTTAATGCTTCATTGAGATTCTTATTCTTATTTTTCTGCATCGCCATGACCAGACAGACCTCTTCTACGCCCATCCATCTTGTTCTCCCCAAAAATATTTTTAAAAATTCTTCCTTGTGATAATAAGCATACAAGCAAAGCAAATCCACACATTGGCCATGTCAAAAGTGTATGTCTCATCTGTAATTTTTGGTCATGGTCAAATGGGAAGTATCTATTGGTTATCTGGAGACCTGGTAAGTCATTATACTTCTCAAGAGTTCTTTATTTTTCAAAGTTGTTTTCCTTTAGAATGTTGAAGTCATTGTATAAATTAATTTTATGTTTCAACTAACTTAGCTCTTCATCAGTATATACAAATTCTCCTGAGTTTCTGTAAATCTCCTTTTGTCACAGTACAATAATATTTCCTTTCATTAATATACTATATTTTTTTCAACCATTCCCTAATTGATAGGCATTCCCTCAGTTTCCAATTATTTTTTGCTAGACTCAAAAGTGCTACTCTATATATGAGATCTTTCCCTCTTTATTCCTTTGGGAACTTAATAGTGAAATCACTGGCTGAAAGCATACATGCAACTCTAGTGACCTTCATGATATAGGTCCAAATTGCTTTCCAGAGAGTCCATATAATTCACAGCACCATCTACTGCTTTTGTTTTCATTCCTACATAACTAATAAGAATTGTGAGGTAATAACCTTATTGTTGTTTTAGCTTGAATTTTTCTTATGATTAGTGATTTGGAACATTTTTAAATGATTATTGATAGCTTGCTTTTTTTTTAAGAATAGTCTATTTACATCCTTTGACCTTTTATCTATTGGAGGAATGGCTCTGGTTCTTATATATCTGAGTAATTTCTCTATGTATCTTGGATATCAAACATTTATCAAAGAAATTTTCTGCAAAGATCCTTTCTAATTTTAACTGGATTGATTCAAAACTTTTCAATTGTATAACATTTAATCTCCTGTGATTCTCTCTTTCACTAGTGTTATCAAAAATTCTTCTACACCTAATTGTAAGAGATATCTTCTTCCCTGCTCCTCTGTTTTGTTTCTGATGAAACCATTTAATTATTTATTCATATTTATATTTAGGGCATATTTATTTATATATTTTTATTTTATTTAGATTTAGGGCACCTAGAAATTTTGACCTTCTCATGGTATATGGTGTGATTTTTTTTGTTCTAAACAGAATTTCTGCCAGATTACATTACAATTTTTTCTAGTAGTTTTTGTCAAATAGTGAGTCGTTATGCCAATAAATGAGGTCTTTGGGATTATCAAGCATTATCCTCCTATATTCTTTTCCTTCTGGGTCTTATGTTTCTAATAGTAACCTCACTGATCAACTCTTTATTTTTTCTATTATTAAAGTTATTTATTTATTTTCATCCACTTGTACATGCATATCTCCAAGTTACAAAATTTCCCTCCACCCTTCCTTCCCACCCCCTCCCCTCAGCACAGAAATAGTCCAGTTAGCATTTTATTTTACATATTTTGTTAAACATATTTATAAATTAGTCATTTTTGGCATGAGGTATTAGGATTAAGGGAAAGAGATACATAAGTGATAATTTTTACAAAGTATTCATCAGATTTGGAAGGGTTGGGTTTTTGTGTGTGTGTGTGTGTTTTTGTTTTGTTTTGCTTTTCTTACTCTGGTTGGGGATAATATAGTGCATAACCAGTCAAATATAGTTGACCTTGCTCTCTGGACTGTGGAGAGGAGTTGTTTCCATCAAGGTTGTTCATCTCATAATGTGTTGATGTGTACATTGTTCTCCTGGCTCTACTCCTTATGCTCAGCATCAGATCCTGTAAGTCACTCCATGCTTCCCTAGAGTCCAACCATTTGTGATTTCTTATAGAACAATAATATGCCATAGTATTCAAGTACCATAACTTGTTTAGTCATTCCCCAAATGATGGGCATCCCCTCAATTTCCAATTCTTTGCCACTACAAAAATAGCTGCTATGAATATTTTGGAACATGTAGGATTTTTTTCCCCATTTTTTACAATTTCTTCTGGGTATAGTCCTAGAATTAGAATTGCTGGGTCAAAGGGTATAAACAGATTTATTGCTCTTTGGGCATATTTCCATATTGCTCTCCAGAAAGGTTGGATCTGTTCACAAGTCCACCAGCAATGCATCAATGTCCCAATCATTCCACAATCTCTCCAACATTGATCATCATCCCTATTTCTCATCTTGGCTAATCTAATTAGGTGTGAGATGATACCTCATTATTGTTTTAATTTGCATTTCTCTAATCAATAATGATTTGGAGCATTTTTTCATATGATTATATATATATGCTTTAATTTCTTCATTTGAAAACTGTCTATTCATATCCTTTGACCATTTGTCAATTAGGGAATGACTTGTGATCTTATAAATTTGATGCAATTCTCTATATATTTTAGAAACCAGAGCTCTTGGTTGTGAAATTGTTTCCCAGTTTTCTGCTTTTCTTCTTATTTTGGCAGCATTGATTTTGTTAGTTCAAAAACTTTTTAATTTAATATAGTCAAAATTATTCATTCTGCAGTTTGTAATGTGCTGTAATTCTTGTTTGGTCATAAATTTATCCCTTTTCCATAGATCAGATAGATAGAAATTTTTTTGGTCTATTAGTTTATCTTTGGTATCACTCTTTATGTATAAATCCTGTACCCATTTTGACCTTATTTTGGTTTAGGGTGTGAGATATGGATCTATGCCTAGTTTTTGCCTTCTTATTTTCCAGTTTTCCCAACAATTTTTGTCAAATAGTAAGTTCTTAACCCAGAGGCTGATATCATTGGGTTTGTCAAATAGTCCAATTGCTGAAGTCATTTACTGTAGTTTTTTTTTAACCTATCATAATCCACTGATCCATTACTCTATTATTTATTTCTTTGTTTGTTTGTTTGTTTGTTTGTTTTGCTTTTTGCAAGGCAATGGAGTTAAGTGACTTGCCTAAAGTCACACAGCTAGGTAATTATTATTAAGTGTCTGAGGCTGGATTTTAACTCAGGTCCTCCTGACTTCAGGGTCTGGGCTCTATTAACTGGGCCACCTAGCTGCCCTCCATTACTCTATTTCTTAACCAGTACCAGGCAGTTTTGATGACTGCTGCTTCATAGTATAATTTTACATCTGGTAGAGCTAGGCTACCTTCCTTTACATTTATTTTTTCATAAATTCCCTTGCTATTTTTGCCCTTTTGTTGCTCCAGATGAATTTTCTTACTATTTTTTCTAGTTCAGTAAAGTAGGTATTTGTTAGTTTGATTGGTAGGACACTGAACAAGTAATTTAATTTGGCTATAATTGTCATTTTTATTATATTAGCTCAACCAATCCATGAGCATTTGACAATTTTCCAATTATTTAGATCTAATTTTTATTTGGGTAAGGAGAGCTTTATAATTGTGTTCATACAGTTTATGGGTTTGTCTGTGGAGGTAGATTCCCAAGTATTTAATATTGTCTATAGTTATTTTAAATGGAATTTCTCTTTTTATCTTTTGTTCTTGGGCTTTGTTGTTCATATATAAGAAATACTGATGATTTATGTACATTTATTTTGTATCCTGCTACTTTGCTGGATTTGTTGTTTCAAGGAGTTTTTAAGATGATTTTGCAGGTTCTCTAGGTATACCATCATATCATCTGCGAAAAGTGAAAGTTTTTCTTCCTCGTTGCCAATTCTACCAGTCAACTCTTTGGTTTTAACTAGTCCTAAAAGGATTTGATGATTACTACTTTGCAGTATAGTTTGAGATCTAGTGCTTCTTCCTTCTCACTTAAAAAAAAATTATTTCTCTTGAGAGTTGATCTTCTCTTCCTCCAGACAGGTTTTCTAACTAATTTTTCTAATTCTATAGGGTAATGTTTTGATAGTTTTATTGTCTTGATACAGAAAAAGTAAATTAGACAATTGTGTTACTTTTATTAAATTGGTAGAGCCCAACATGAGTAACTAATATCTTTCAATTATTTAGATTTGCTCTTTTTTGTCTGTGAAGAATGATAGGTCTACTGTCTCAAGCCTGAAGTCTTGTACTAGCAAGTCACATTCCCAGCTGTCACTTCTTCCCCTCAGATTCTAGAAGATTCTCAAAGGACAGAAAAGATACTTTTTTTCTAGTAGTATAGTTCATGAATGTCCCACTATGGTACTATACTTTACATGATGATTAACAGTTAGCATCCCAGATTTCATTAGCTTTTAAAAACAAGTATGTAATAGGAATTTGTATAAAATATTCCCCCAAATTGGAGGCACTCACTCTCTCACAAATATATATACAAAGCTTATGTTAAATATGGCAAGGGGACTAACTCAGTTTCTTTACTTCATTATGCCTTCATGCATTTTCCAATAAGAATAAGGCAGTTTGGGGTGGCTAGGTGGCACAGTGGTTAAAGCACCAGCCTTGGAGTCAGGAAGACCTGACTTCAAATCTGACCTCAGACACTTAATAATTATCTAGTTGTGTGACCTTGGGCAAGGCACTTAACCCCATTGCATTGCAAAAACCAAAAAAAAAAAATGAGGCAACTTTCTTTGGGGCTCCATGTAGAGTTCAGAAGTTGCATTTCTTCAGTGCATCTACCTTAGTCTCAGCTCTAGTTTGGAAAATCCAGATCTTTCAGACATTTTGAAGATTGAAAGATCTTCCATTATCAAGGGTGTCAGGAAGGAGAAAAAAACCCTTTCTCTCCCCCAAGCTAATCTCTTTCAGGGTCTTGGCAGAAATGGCCTCATCCATTCAGCTGGTCAAGCACTGGAATCCTGGGCTCTAACTGCCTTGCTTTCCCAATATAATTCCTGTATAGTCATTTCATTTTATCTAGTGTCCGGAATCATCCTCCATGTTCCTTGATTAACAAAATCATTTGTTTATTTCAATGCCCTTGATTGGTTAATGGATTCAATAGAAATATTCTCATCAAATAAAGGTATCAGACTAGAGCATTTTGTAAGCTACTTTATATGGAATAATTAATTAATTTCATCAAACCTCCATCCTTACAAATAATTTATAACTATATCTAAATAGTTCCCGGTGAATCTGGGTAGATACAATTTTTTTCCTCATTACCTGCACATCTTCCCCATTTTCTTTTTCTTGCTTTATTGTTATAATTAACATTTCTAGAACTCTAAAATAGTGGTAATGATGGACATCCAACAGTAAATTACATATTATACTGCATTTTGGTTTTAGATAGATATTTATAAAATATAATAAATTAACTGTTTATTTGAATGATCATGGCAAAACTTGGTTGCCTGGAGAAGTTCAATAGTATTGTATATCAGTTTTAAGACAGCATACTTGCACAAGTTCTGGATGATGGACTATGCTCTTGAACTTTCCCAGTCAACAATGGGAATGCTCCCATACTTTTTTTAGCACAATGTTTTCAGTGATCTTGCCTTCAAAAAGGCCTTCAACAGCACCCTTCAACAATGGCATCCATTCCCCAATTGACAAATGGTCAAAGGATATGCAAAGGCAATTTACAGATGAGGAAATCAAAGCAATCCATAATCATATGAAAAATTGCTCTAAATCACTACTTATTAGAGAAATGCAAATTAAAGTATCTCTGAGGTATCACCTCATACCTCTCAGACTGGCCAATATGTCCAGAAAGGACATTGATCAATGTTGGAAGGGATGTGGGAAATCTGGGACACTAATACATTGTTGGTGGAGCTGTGAACTTACTCAATCTTTCTGGAGAGCAACTAGGATTACACCCAAAGGGCAACAAAAACATGTATACCCTTTGATCCAGCAATACCACTACTGGGTCTATACGCTGAAGAGATGATGAAAAAGGGTAAAAACATCATTTGTACAAAAAATATTCATAGCAGCCCTGTTTGTGGTGGCAAAGAATTGGAAATTAAGTGAATGCCCATCAATTGAGGAGCGGCTTAATAAACTGTGGTATGGTAATTCAGGGAAGCCTGGAAGGATTTGCATGAACTGATGCTGAGCAAGATGAGCAGAACCAGAAGAACATCATACATCCTAACAGCAACGTGGGGGTGATGATCAACCTTAATGGACTTGCTCATTCCATCAGTGCAACATCAGGCACAATTTGGGGGTAACAGTGATGGAGAATACCATCTGTATTCAGAGAAAGAATTGTGGAGTTTGAACAAAGACCAAAGACTATTACCTTTAATTAAAAAAAAAAACACATTATCTTATGTAATTTTGCTATCTCTTATACTTTATTTTTCTTCCTTAAGGATATGATTTCTCTCTTATCACATTCAACTTAGATCAATGTATACCATGGAAACAATGTAAAGACTAACAGACTGCCTTCTGGGGGTGGTGGTGGAGGGAACCAAGATTAGGGGAAAAATTGTAAAATTCAAAATAAATAAAATCTTTCTTTTAGGAAAAAAATGACATCAAGGTCAGCTACTGCACCAATGGTAAATTATTTAACCTGAAAAGGCTAAAGCTAAGACTAAAGAGGAATATGTAACCAAAGTTAGCCTGTGACTTTTTGTTCAATTTTCTACCAGCTGTCCTATTTTGGTCTGACAATTTACACCAAAAAACAGAGTTTCTCCTAGACAGCATCACTCAGTGTTGAGATTCAAATAAATTAACAACCAATTCTCTATCCAAAAGACTGATTTAAGCATACAAAAAATATGCTGAAAGGTAGTTTAATATTTCATACATTGAATATTCAAAAAGAAGTACACAATGGGGCGGCTAGGTGGCACAGTGGATAGAGTACTGGCCTTGGAGTCAGGAGTATTTGAGTTCAAATCCGGCCTCAGACACTTGCCTAAGTGGCCTTGGGCAAGCCACTTAACCCCATTGCCTTGAAAAATCTAAAAAAAAAAGAGGTACATAAAACTAGATTATATTATATTATATTACTCACAGAAGGCAAACATATCTTTATGGAACAATAACAGCCAAGTGGCCACAGCAGCCAATGTTGGAACACATGCAGAACCCAAAACTCATTCTACCTATTCTAACTTTTTCTTCTACTTCCACAACTTCTGAAATGGGTGCTTAGATAACCCTTGAAATCTGTATTTCTATTTGTTCATTGTGTCCCAGCTTCCTTTTAGTTTTAACATTCAGGTAACACCAATGCACTCATCATATCTCAGGGGGGAATTTTGAGCATAACAAATAACAGTTTTATCACCCCCTGGTTGTTTGACATTTCTCTCTTTATGGTATATGTTTGTTTACTGAAGTAGCAAAAACGAGAGAAATAAAATGTAGTATTTCATCAAAGGTATAATGAGTTTTACGAAATGGATAAATAAATATTGCAAGTATAGTTCCATCAATTTTTTTTGCCTATGGACAGAATGAACATTACTACTACAGGTGCTTAGAAAATGCTATTGCACCAATGAATGTTAAAAAAGAGTAAGGAATGTAAATTTGTGATTTCCACATTGGGCAGCTGCCCAAGTGCTATTTTAACAACTGGTTCAACAAGTCAACATAAAATTAGGTATTGGTCCTGTCAAAATGGTGTGAACCAGCTGAATTCCACCACTGGCACCATAACAAATATATGTGAAACCATTGGTTATAACAAATGGAGAAATCTTGAATGCTGTAGATAAATTTACTTATCTTGGCAGTATACTTCCCAGAGATATACACATAGATGATGAAGTTGATTTACACATTGCCAGAGCTAGCTCAGTGTTTGGGAGGCGTCAAAGAAAAAAATTGGGAGAGAAGAGGTATTATTAGGCTGCCTAACAAACTGAAGGTCCACAGAGTCATTGTGTCGACCTCATTATTATGTGAAATCTGGACAGTATATCAGCACCAAGCCAGTAAACTGAAACTTCCATTTGAATTGTCTTGGGAAGATTCTGATCATCTTGCAACATAAGGTACTGGAAACTGAGATACTTTCTGGAACTGAACTGTCAACCATTCAAACTACTGCAAAGGACACAATTCCATGGTGTTTGAATATCAAATATAGGTTTGCCTAAAAAAACTATTTTATGGAGATTTCACAAAAGGAAAATACTTTCATGGAGATCAGAAGATATGATACAAGGACATTCTCAAAGTCTTTCTGAAGAATTCTGGGATTGATTTGGGGAGACAGGACTATCTAGCATGATGCATTCACATTAAAGAGGGTACTATGGGGCGGCTAGGTGGCGCAGTGAATAGAGCACCGGCCCTGGAGTCAGGAGTACCTGACTTCAAATCCGGCCTCAGACAATAACTACCTGGCTGTGTGGCCTTGGGCAAGCCACTTAACCTCATTGCCTTGCAAAAAGTAAAAAAAAAAAAAAAAAGTACTATGCTCTATGAACAAAACCGAATTGTAGAAACTCCAAAAAAAAGTTAAATATGCAAATTTAGAGACATTCCTCACTGGAAGTGTGCATATGGATTATTTTTACCAGAACCTTCCAAAAATCAGCCACAGTTGTATATATTGTACCTTGACCCTAGCATTGTGGTGTCATTTTGGTCCTCTTCAAGCATGAAAGATGACAACCATTTATAATCCTAAAAAAAGATCTATTTATTCCTATAATTTTTGTTTTCTTAGCAGAAGTAAGTGTTGTATCTTGTCAAAATCTTTGTCTGCATCTATTGATATAATCACATGAGCCTAATGTGGTAGATAAAGAGATGATCTTGGAATTAGGAAGACATGGCTTCAAGTCCTACCTTTGTCACATATTGTCAACATGACTCTGGACAATCACTTTACCTCTCAGTGCTTGAATGCAACTGCACTTAAAAATTGCATGGATGGTGTTGACCTGATTTAGTAGAAGGTTTCCAGATTCAGGATTCCCTAATGCCTATAAAATCACAGGATCAATTCCTGTTCCACTTTAAGTTTATAATTTTTCTAATATTGAACTATCTCAATTTTTTTGTGTAATTCCAACCTGGTTACAATATAAAATCTTTTTAAATATGTTATTATATGCTCATTGCTAATATTTATTCAATTTTGTGTTGCTATTCATTAGGGATCCCGGTCAATAGTTTTCTTTCTCTGCTTTGTCTTCAACTATATTAAGAATCAAGATCATCTTTGTATCTTAGAAAAGGTAGTCTTCTCTTTTCTTATTTTTACAAATATCTACATAATTTTGGAATCAATTAACCTTTAAATATTTAATAAATTTTGCTTGTAAATTCATTTGTTTCTCCTCCCCCCCCCCACTTTGGGAGGTTATGACTTTTCCAACATTTTCTGACATTAGGCTATTTATTCTCTACTTTACTCTCTTTACCAGGATTCCTTATATTGTCATTAATTTTCAGCCATTTAATTAATCAATTTTGTGGGCATATACTTGGCAACATATAATTCTCTTTATATCCTTTTCACTTGTTTCAAAGTCTCCATTTATCTCTCTTTTTAAAAATCAAGTTAGCTAATGATTTAATTGATTATATAGGGTTTTAAAAAGCAACTCCTGGGGTGGCTAGGTGGTGCAGTGGATAGAGCATTGGCCCTGGAGTCAGGAGTATCTGAGTTCAAATCTGGCCTCAGACACTTAATAATAATTACCTAGTTGTGTGGCTTTGGGCAAGCCACTTGACCACATTGTCTTGCAAAAAACCTAAAAGAAAAATCAACTCCTAAATTCTTATCCATTCAATTTTTTGTTTTCAATTTAATTAATCTTTTTCTAGTCTTTGGAATTTTTATTTTCTTGTTTACTTTTTTTTTCATTTTCAGGTCTTTTTAGTTGTATGCCAAATTCATTGATTTGTTCTTAGGTTTTCTAACTATGAAAATAGGGGTAGATATACATTTTCCCTTAAAAACTACTTTGGGGACAGCTAGGTACTGCAGTGGATAGAGCACCGGTCCTGGAGTCAGGAGGACCTGAATTCAAATAGACTTCAGACACTTAATTACCTAGTTGTGTAGCCTTGGGCAAGCCACTTAACCCTTGCAAAAACCTAAAAAAAACAATTTTGGTTGCATCTCCAAAGTTTTGATATGTTATTTCATTGTTGTCATTTTCTTTGATGAAATTGCCTACCATTTTCATAAATTATTCTTTGACTCACCAGTTCTCCAGGATTAAATTATTTACTCTCCATTTACATTTCAAGTATTTTTTTCAAGTCCTTTATTAATTATAATATTTATTGCATTGTGGTCAATAAAAGATGTGTTCATTTTTCTGCATTAGTTTATGAGGTTGAGGTTTTTTGTGTTTGATTTTTTTTGTTTTAGATTGTTTTTGCTTTGCTTTTTTTTTTTTTGCCCTACCACATGGTTGTAAAGGTGCCATATAAAGCAAAAATTATTTCTATTTCCTTCTGTTCCACTCAGCAATCTCCAGAAAGCTACCATCAAACTTTTGAAAAGCTATGTTCAGATCCTTAAACTTCTTTCCTCTTTTTTTGCTAGATTATCTATATCTAAAAGGGGTACACTGACATTTCTAACTACCATCATTTTGTTTTCTGTATCTTATAATTTCATCAAATTTTTAAATATTAAAATGTCAATGACATTTGATACTGGTATTAGTTGTCCATGATGACATTAAGCATAATGTAATTTCTCTATTTCTCATTTTTAACCATGCTTATTTTAGCCATGTTGCTCCCTCTGAGATCATAATTTCTTGTCTAAAGCAAAATAAATTCTACTCTAGTCCCTCATTTTAACTCTATGTGAATCTTTGTTTCAAGTTTGTTTCTCAAATATTTCTGAATTCTGTTTTCTAATCCATTCTCTATTCTCTTATGTTTTATGGGTGAGTTCATCCTATTACATTTACAATTATGATCATAAATTGTGTATTTTCCATCACATCAGCATACTTTTTCTCAGATTGCTATAAAAACAAATCATAGGTTCTGATTGCATTCCTTCCCTTTTATAGATCTTTGGTTTTTATGCTTTTCCTTATACTTATTCCTTTTTAATCTTCTCTTTTATGACTTGGTGAAGTTTGTTTTGCTTGTGGCTATTCCATCCCCTACTCTATACTCACTCTTAAGCCTTTTTTTTCTCTTTTCCTTTTCCCCTCTTGCTTCTTTATTAAATTTATTGTATCATTTTACTACTTTTGTATTCATATATAATATTTGTGTTTAAGCTTTCTTTTTCAAATCCAGATGAGAATATGGTTCATATGATTCCCACTCCTTCCATCTCTTCCTCCACTTTTGTATAGCTTTCTTTTCCTTTACCTCAATAATGAGAAATTATAAGCTCTAACACTGTCTTCTTCATTTCTTCCTTGTGTATTGATTTTCCCTTTTTTCCTGTCATCTCTTAATACCATTAAATTGGACAAAATCAACTCCAGTCCCTCTGCTTTATTTAATTGCTTCTGTGATCTTTGAAGTGATTAAAATTTTGAAGAAGCTCATCTCTTCTCATTCATTAATGTGTAAGCATTTCTTCATTGTTTAGCCCCTTCCAGTTACTTAAAAGTTCTAATATTTCTAGGGTTCTCTTGATTCTTGTATTTATATTTCAAAGTGTCTACTCAGTTTTGGCTTTCTTTATTTGGAATGTTTAAAAAAGCGCTCTATAAAGATACATCGTTGGGTTTTCCCCCTACTTGTAAGATTGTATTCAGTTTTATAAAGTAAATGGCTGTCTTTGTCTTTTACCTTTAGAATATTATAATTCAAGAATTTCTTTCTTTTATTCTTGTAGCTATCAATCCGGTGATCCTGACTATGATCCTTTACTTGAACTCTCTCTTTCTCGTTGCTTATAATATTTTTTCCTTTGACCTAGAAGCCCTGGATTTTGGCCATGACTTCCTTATGAATCTTCATTTTAGGGTTTCTTTCAGTAGATGATCAGTGGATTCTGTCTATTTTCACTTTTCCCTCTAGTTTTAATAAAAATGAGTGGATAGCATTAATTTTTTACTTGATATCCAGGCTTTTTGTTGTTGCTATAGTTTTCTGGGAGGTCAATTATTTGTAAGTTGTTTCTCCTTGAAATGTTTTCCAAATCAATTTTTTCATATCAAAAATTACATTTTCTTTGGTTCTCTCAGTCTTTCTATTTTGTTTGAATGTTTATCATTTCTTATAGTTATTGGATTCAGTTTGGTCTTTTCTCATTTTCAGGTAGTTTAGATGAGATTTTTTCATGTTCTCTTCTAAGCTATTTCTTCTTCTATTGTTTTCCTCCAGAACTCTTATTTCAATTATGTTTTAATCTCTTACTTAACTTCTGTGTACTCTAATAGTCTTTTGACCAAGTCATTTTTTCCCCCTGAGAGTCTGCTTGCAATTATTGTGGAGTTGCTTTCTTCTGAATTTATCTCTTGGGCATCTCTTTATCCATAACATTTCTTCATAGTATTCAGTATCTTCTTTTGTTATCTCATAACTCCAAGCTCAGGTCCTGATTTGAAACATTGTGCCACCATCAGGAATTTTCCCTCCCTGTACTCTGGAATAGAATTGTCAAGCACTATTTGATCCTAACCACACTTTCTTTGATTGGAATTCAGGTCTCCTAGTGTGTGACTGTACTCAAAACACTGATCAGTATCCCTCAACAGTTAGCTTTCCCTAGTCAGGATGCTACTGTGATCTTCCAGCTGTACTAGAGCTTTCCTAATAAAAGCATTGTCATTCCCTTTAGGGTTTCCATCTGCCAGTAGGTTGTTGCCACTGTCTTCTCTTCCCTCCAGGTAGGATACTACTGCATCCTTCTGGTTTATTTTCCTATATTTGTGCTTGCTTCTCTAGTAGGACCTTTCTTCAAGTATCTACAGATAATTATGACATTCTTTTAATATACTGTGTGAAGGAGTTTATTGATTGGGGGGTTGGGCAGGGAGAAGTTCTGTGACGTTGTTTAATCTGGTACTCTGTAATTTTTAGAGTAACAGTAGGAGATTTAAGTTCTTCTGTGATCTTTCACATCACTATCTTGACAATTCATATGATTACTTTCCAATCTCTACCAAATCTTTATGAAAATAATACATATCAAGACATATTTGATGCAGGCGCATGAAACAAACAGGTAGGACTTTGCAAATGATATTCTATAAAAGACCATTTTTGTATAATCCTACACCGACTAAAAGGTATAGAAAATGTAAGGTTTTCCCTATTATGCCTGTTTGTTAATGTTGGCAATGGGGTTAAGTGACTTGCCCAAGGTCACACAGCTAGGTAAGTGCCTGAGGTCACAATTGGACTCAGGTCCTTCTGACTCCAGGGCCAGTGCTCTATCCACAGTGGCACCTAGCTGTCCCTGTTATTTAAAAAAATTTGATTTGATAAAGTAAAAATACTACCACAGGGCCTGGGTTTGACTATTGGTATGCTATTAGGAAAGAAACCTAATTTCTTTAGATCCAATTTCTTTATCTGTAAAATGATGAGGTTAATGTAAATTATTCTTATGGTCCCTTTCAGTTCTTATATATAAGATATATAATCTCACCGAACTGTTCCCCAAGGAAGTGTTAAAATCCTTTACCTAATCACCTAGTCCTAGTTGATCACCCGATGATAATTTAATCATTGATCAAGGCATCAAGATTCCTTTAAAAATATGACAATTTTGATGACCGTCTAATTATTAATACCAAGAAAAGCATAAAGTAAGGAAACGTATATTTGCCAAAGAAAGACATTTCCCACTGTCATGGAATATGTCCATTGATGAGCCCAGATCAGAGCAGGATTCCTAATCCAGGTACAGAACACTATGGAACTCTTAAACAAAATATATAGTCATTCAAAAGAATTTATAATAGGAAAACCAAGTGGATTAAAAATTTGAGTGTTTATTGTATAGTCCAGGATATCTGGTTGTATGGAAAATCCATTTGAACAGATACTATGTAGGATCAATGAGTTGGTTAAGAAATGAAAGGAAGAGGATAGAGAACTGGTTGCATCTGAGACTGTACAGTTCTTTTAACAACCTCAAGTTTCTCTCTAAAACATAGTGCATTTTTTAAAAAGATCATTTCTTTTCTGGAGATATCACAGATATGGAATGTTGTTGTTGGTCTTTCATTTTCTTTTTTGTTTGTTTTAAGGTTTTGCAAGGCAATGGGGTTAAGTGGCTTGCCCAAAGCCACACAGCTAGGTAATTATTAAGTGTCTGAGGCTGGATTTGAACTCAGGTACTCCTGACTCCAGGGCAGGTGCTCTATCCACTGCGCCACCTAGCCGCCCCTTCCCCTACACATTCTTGAAGCCACAGGTAAGAGTTGAGTGCCAAGGTGATATCAAAGGTAGATAAATAGACCCAAAAAGGGTTCAGCAAGTCTTCACACCAGAAATGATGGTCCTCTCTGAATATCCCATACATACCAATATTATGGAATACTACATTCTTCAAAGAGCTTATATTGTGGACCATCCAAAAAGCAATGAAGGAACATATAATAAGCTTGTTTAGGGTGCAGGCTTTAGTCTACAAATAATTGCACAGGCAAAACAGGGTAAGGGTTATGAAAAAAAAAAGACATGGACGGAAAAAAAGATAAGATGACCATATGGTGAGAATAAAGGATAACTAATGGATAGCCCACATGCTCTGTTAATATTCTTGTGATGTTATAAGATCTAGAAAAATTTAAAGAGTTCTAGAGTAAGTATCCCAATACATAGACCCCATGAGGAGAATTTATGGGAGAACAGAGACCAAAGTAACAGGATAAAGTGGTCTGAATGAATTGGAATTTCCATTGTTGGAGGAAGTAGCCACATTGATGAGATCATATTTATCAAAGTAAAAAGAAAAAATAAATATCATATAGTCACAAATATGAGTGCATTTACTTAATTAAAAAGAATATGACTTTACTATCTGAGTCCTATTGTTAGAATTAAAAAGAGAGTCTATAAATACATGACTCAGTCTACATCCAATGTCTTATGTTGAGAGTTGGAGCTAAAAGGAACTTCAGAGACCATCTCATTCTAGCTCTCTACTTTTAGAGATTACAGGAAGTAAAGTTCAGTTACTGCCCAAAATAGGTAAGTTAGCCCTTTTTACTTTGTAAAATGCTGTGTTAATGCAGTATTTTGTGTTACTTATTTCTTTGGATTTTCTGAATCTGTGACTGCACAACTGTCAATCCTTAGGTATGTATATAAAGAACCTTTTTGCAGTGTGCCTTTTGGAATGAACATGCCCATTGGTCCTTTCCTTTTCCCTCTGGAGAATTGGCCTCTACAAAATTCACTTCTTTTTAGTATTATTCTATTTATTATTATTATTATTATTATTATTATTTATTTTCCCAACTACATGCAAAGATAGTTTTCAGCAATCATTTTTGGTAAGGTTTTGAGTCTCCCATTTTTCTCCCTCCTTCCCTTCCCTTCCATCCCCCCTCCGATAGAGAGCAGAGAGGTTATACATATATTACGATGTTAAACATATTTCTACATTAATCGTGGCACAACATTGTGTCTGAACAGGAGAACAGGAAAGTTTCCTGCAGGACAGATTTTGATTATTACTGTGTATGTATGTATGAGTGTTTGTGTGTGTGTTTGTGTGTGTGTGTGTGTGTGTGTGTGTTCATCCTGAAGATTACAAGAATGTTCTGCTGGGGGCAGCTAGGTAGTGCAGTAGATAGAGCACCGCCCTGGAGTAAGAGTACCTGAGTTCAAATCCAGCTTCAGACACTTAATGATTACCTAGCTATGTGGTCTTGGCCAAGACACTTAATCCCACTGCCTTGCAAAAAAAAAAAACAACTTAAAAAAAAAAAAAGAATGTTCTGTTGGACTATAATGAAATAATTTTGTAAAGTGGAACCAAACCCCATCTCGGTAAGTGCTCTTAGTGACTATTTTCTACCTGATTCACTTCCCTGAATCTTACAAGGAAAGTCCATAGGTGTGATTAGTGATCCATTTACCCACATGCTCATGCTGAGGCTAATATATTCTATTAGATGTGCAAGTCTTAAATCTCTACCTTCTTGAGTGTCCTTGAAGACAGCAAGATTGGGGGAGAGAAAGTCTTTCTTGGCACAAATTTTCCCTCTTAGATTCCATGGCATGTAAAGCTTCAATAGATAGAAAAGAGTGTTTACATTATAGATGTGTCATTTTGGAGGTCAGATGCTTCTTAGTTGCAAAACTTATAACTCAGTTTTTTAAAGGGTCAGATGGACAGGGTACTGAGAGATGTCAGTCTTCCTAAAGAAGAATGCCTTATAGGGAGATGCTGGAGACCTGAGATCTTTGACTACTCCGTTGAATCTCCAAAGAAACATCTGTTTGATTTCCTAAGGATCCCTTGGGCCAAACCTAGGAATGTGGGAAGCTTCAGCCCCATTCATAAGAAATTGTGAAGAGAATAGTGGAAATTCTAAATTAGAATTTCTGGAAATTCTAATTTAGAAACCTCATCAATAGCCCTTAACTCAATCCCTCAGTTCAACTCCCTTATATTTAAAGTTTTCAATCTCAGACTACCTAGATGAAGCTCTCTTTACTCAAAAACCACTAGACAGTTTGGCAAGATGATAGAGTGACAAGAAGATAGAACTAGGAATCAGCAGATCTAGATTTTAATCTCTGTTCCATCACTATGAGTGAGAGAAAGCGTGGTCAATCAGCTTTCTCATCTATTAAGTAAAGATGATAATCACTGAGAAATAGCACTGTAATGGCAGCATGAATGAATGTGAGATCAGAAGACTTGAGATCAAGATTTTAGGAAGTGGGCATAATGAGGTGTGAGGAGGACATTCCATTCCAAGAGACAACCTGTGCAAATGTAACTGAGATGGAATATATTACACAGAAGAACAAATGGTACACTCTTGGCCATCCCCGCCACCTGGATTTTCCAACTCTTAGTTTATTCCTCTTTTCTAAAGCTTTCTCCCACCTATTCTAGCACAACTTGGAATTAGGAATTTTGTTCATAATCCACCCCTTGTATTTCAAACAAAATCCTGCATTAAAGTTTAGCCAGTTTTCATTATTCTGCCATCTCGTCTCTTTGGCCATTTATCTTCCTTTTTCAATCCACCTCATTCTCTCCCCTTCTACTATTAGCTATTCAAATCTTGGCCTTCCTTCAAAGGCCCAATTCAAGTTTGACCTTTATGGATGATTCCAGCTCAATACATTTCTTCCTTCTCTGTCTATCTGCATTGATATGGCTCAAATTATTCAATAGGCTAATTAATTTTATCTGTCTTTTATTCTTCTCTACATGTTTCATACCTCTGAGTCATGATCTGGCTAATTAGACTAAGTTTCTCCAAAGCAGGACCTTGATCTTCTTCTCTGGTCTTTCTTGTAACCTAGAACAGTTTTGGACACATATGGCTGTAGATATCTCAAAAACATTTATGGACACAGTGGATAAGAACCCTGAACCTGGAGTCAGGCAGGCCTGAGTTCAAATCCAGCCTCAGAGACTTAGTACTTATTTAGCTATGTGCCCTTTGGCAAGTCATTTAACCCCATTGCCTTGCCAAAAAAAAAAAGAAAGGAAGGAAGGAAGGAAGGAAGGAAGGAAAGAAGAAAGAAAGAAAGAAAGAAAGAAAGAAAGAAAGAAAGAAAGAAAGAAAGAAAGAAAGAAAGAAAGAAAGAAAGAAAGAAAGAAAGAAAGAAAAAGAAAAAACATTTATGGATGGATTGCTTGATGGAGGATCACAAATCAGAGTGAGAATATTGAATCTGGTTCAAATGATAGCTCTGTTACAGATAAACTATGTGACCATAAGTAAGTGACTGAAGTCCAGTTTCCTTATCTTTAAAATGGGATGATAATACAAACAACCCCCAAAGATTGTGGTTACCTTCCAATTTTAATTTTCCATTTATTAACAAGGGTAGTTTTTTTTCCATTCTTAAGAGTTTTTTTAGGTTTGTTATTTTTCGTTTTTTCATTCAAATTAGAATTTAACAGCCCCAAGAGGAAGGTAACCACGATGTGAGGAATGAGAAAGCAGAAGGGTAGGAACTCTGAAAGAATTTTCACGGGAGGATGAAGGGAGGAGCTCAGCTTCAGCTCTCCCTTTCCCTCCATAGCCCCTCACCCCAGAGCCTGGAAGGCATGCTGCCTCTTCTCAGTCCCTGGAGCCTGCAGAGCTTATATTGAAGAAGGACTTTGCAGGTGAAAAGCAGGAAAGGCAGTCTGTGCTCCTGAACACAGGGGAAATGTTTCTGGCATTAAACAAAGCCTTTTTATATTTAAACTGACAGCCGTAGATTTTTCAAAACTTTCCCCAGAGTTGGAGCCCTATCTGTGTGTGGATGTATGTATATAAACATACATAATGTATATTTTATATTTGTATATATGCATACATGCTATGCATGAATGTGCACATCTCGATTAGCTGAAGAGCACAACTGAATGTGCATATAATTGTATATTAACAATATCTTCCATTTTTATCCTCGGTAAAGTTTACCAAGCTATGTGCAGAGATAGGTCACAACACAACACATTCATTCATCTATTTCTATACAGCAGCCTTGGACATTTGTGCTCACCCACACAACAATTTGATGATGCCTAGAGACACACTCAGACAGACAGACACACACACACACAGAAACAGTCAGACACAGACAAAAGACATGCAAACATACACACAGAGACACACAGATTTATATATATATATATATATATATATATACACACACACACACACACACACACACATACCTAGAGACATCTACCACACACAGACACACACATCCAGAAACACCTACACAGACACACACACACACACACAAAGACAGAGACGGGCAAACATATAGACAGAAACACAAACACAGAGATGGACATACACACAGTCACACAGAAGCAGGCACACATGTACATACAGACTCTACACACACACAGAGACATGCACACCCAGAGACACTTACCATACACAGACACACACATCCAGAAACACCTACACAGAAAGACACACACAAAGAGACACACACATGCAGACAGAAACAGACACACAGAGACAGATGCACGTGAAGATACACAGACAGACACGGAGACAGACATACACACCCAGACACATCTACCACACATACACCACACACAGAGAGACACATATACACATATAGAGACACATATGCACACCAGACACATACACACAGAGACACACACACAAGCTCATACTCATACACATACTCTCACAGGCACACAAACTCACTGACACACACACACACACACACACACACACACACACACACACACACACACACACACGGGGTTGCTCCTCTTGGAATTCCAGGCCTCGGGGGGTGGGGAGGAGAAGGAAGCCGGACTCCACAGGAGGGAGGAGGGAGGGGGAAGGGGCTCGGGGAAATGGGAGCGGGAGGCGGGAGGGGGGCTCTGTGAGGAGCATCAGTGTGGGGGAGGGTCGGAACCCCTGGAGGAGAGATCTGAGGCGCAGAACGCCTCCCCGCCGAGGAGCCGAGCCAGCGGGAGAGGAGGTGGAAGTTCAGCCCGGCGGGGGGCGGAGGTCAGCCGGGCTGGGGGCCGGGGGAGTGAGGTGGGGGGGCTCCGCGGGGGGGGCTCCGCGGGGGGGGGGCTTCAGAGAAGCTGCGGCCGGGGAGGCCCGAGGCCCGAGGCTGGCCCAGGGGACGCGACAGGCAGGGCTGGGGAGGCCGGACTCCGGAGGGTGAGGAGTCCCATCGGCTGCGCAGCCCGGCCCCGCGGCCCTCACCGCGGCCCCGGCCGCGTCGGGCGCCGCCTCCCCCGGAGCCCCGGAGCCCCGGAGCCCCGGGGGCGCGGGACCCCGTCCGCCCGGCTGCGGAGGCTGCGGAGGCGCAGCGGGGCCTGGAGCGGCCCGGGCCGGCGCGGCGAGGCGGGCTTCGGGCGTGGGAAGGAAAGAAGCGGGGCCCCGCGGCCGGGGGTGTGTCTGTGTGCCACATGTATGTGGTTGCACCACACACACACACGCACACACACACGCGCACACACACGTGCACACACACACACGCACACACACACACACGCACACACGCACACACACACGGAGAGGATGTAGTCCAGGTTTTATGCATCTGCCCGTAACCCAGGTCGACACAGCACACTTCATTAGAGTAATCCAGGAAATTGTATTGTCTCGGGTAGACATTCATTGACTGCTGAAACACAAAAGGCTTTCTTTTTCATTCTTCAAACTTAAAAAAACAAAACAACTCAATCTGATTTTTGAACATAACTAGAACTTAAGGGAATATAAATTTTGCCAAGTACTCCTCTTAAACCTTCCCTTCATCTTAAAATACAGATCAATATTTTCTACCTTTATATTCTAGATCCCCCCCCCCAAAAAAAAAGAGTATCTTTCGATTTGTGGCAGGGATTGAGAACTGGTGACCAGAGGCACATTCTTTAAAATTGAAACCTTGAACTTTCTGTCTGGGTTGTCCATTCGAATCAGAGCCCAAGGACTACAGACTAGAGGCTGGTTCATGTAAAACAAAGTGGTCAGAGAAGGAGAAGCAGAAAAAATATCTAGTTGTTTTTTCCCCAACTCAGTCTGCAACCCGTTGAAGTCTCCAAACAGGAGTAGGGTCTGCTGGGAGTAGAGAGGAGGGGGGAGGGAGCCTCCCTGGACCCCACAGGAAGGAGGCTCCAGGATTTTTGAGTTAGAGAAGTAGAGCCAAATGGACAGAGTTTAGGAAAGAGTCTGTCATAAAGGGGACTCAGGACTTCTGAGCAACCATGTTACTAAATTAGTTCTTCCATCATTTCTCATCAGAGATTCATGAAAATAGTAAAGGACATATAAATGAGAAAAAAGAAAAATGAAGCAGTAATAACATCAGCCTTAGCAACAATAGCAGCATATGCTACTGAAGATTCTCAGCAACTGAGAAAACCACTCCTAACTTTAGCCAAGTTACAAATTCCAGGCAGCCTCTCTGTGGGGAGAGAGGGGATAACACTTTAGGGTGTGCCTGGACACATCTGGGATACCTTGTAAGCATTCATGAATTCAAATCCAGGTAGCCTGAGTCTGAGTCTGCTGCTCTTAACCACTATTCTACCCCACCCCCAATTAATGTAATCAGAGAAGGCACAGAAACTTCAATTGGAATCAATCAATGAACTCTTTAAATTAGATGTTCAGGAATTTTCCTACAAGTCTTTAATCAATTTGAAAGTATTATGGTAGTTTGATCATTGGAGGAATTCGGATGATGCCAGACAATCACATCTTGTGATTGGCTAAAAGGATCAGACACACTTCTGGGTCTATATATAAAAATAGCAATCAGTTCAATTGTAAACTAATCAATTGGTCAATCTGTGTACTGATGGGAAAATTTCAGTTCAGAGGATTCCAGTTCTAGAGGTAGAGAATGGACTCTAAAAGAGAAGTAGTTTGGGGGGGGGGGCAGCAGGGCAAGAGGCAAGGAAGAGTTTCTTTTTCTGTCTCTGTCTTACACACACACACACACACACACACACACACACACACACACACACACACACACACACAGATTATGTCATCAGAGAGTCAGGAGTTCAAATCCTGTCTCAGACTCTTAATAATTACCTAGCTGTGTGGCCTTAAGCAAGCCACTTAACCCCATTGCCTAGTAAAAACCTAAAAGAGAGAGAGAGAGAGAGAGAGAGAGAGAGAGAGAGAGAGAGAATATGCCCCACTCGTGGCAGAGAGAATCCCAGTTATGGATTTCACAAAACAACAGACCCTCAGATACACCTTCTCAGGGAAACTTCATGAAGACACTGAAAAAAGGAAAAGGAATTTTCAATGGTCCTAGATGTGAACTACCCCATTGCCATATAACTTCTTAACATATGCACCTCTTGATCACTGCATTTTACTTTTGTACCCTCCTTCCTCATGGTCCTTGAGCATTTTTGTGGAAAAATGTGTCCCCAGTTTGAAGAAAGGTACCTAGTATCTTTTGTACCTACTGTTCTTACAATATTCTATGAATAATATTGTGTGATATAAGATTAAGTACTGCAGGAACTGAGAGTACTAAGATTTGCTTAGGTTGGAGAGTTAATAACAGCTAAACTCTATACAGTACTTTAATTTTTCATAGCATTTTAAATAAATTATCTTATTTGATATTCACAATGACTCTGTGAGTTAGTTATTATAATTCCCATTTTATGAATGAGAAAAGAGACAGAAAGAGATTAGTATTTGCCCAGGACTGAGCAGCTAGTAATCAGAGGCTGAATTTGAATTTAGGTCTTCTGGAATCCAAGCCAAGAATTCTCTAATATGCCATTACTAAGTTTTCATGGAGAAAAGAGACGGTCAGGGACTTGGGCTGGGTCTGCAAGGATGAAAAAGGTATGGAGAGGAAAGATGGGAAAATAACAGATTTAACATCAGAATCCACTTGGTTAAATAAATTCACACCACTCCTCTCATTCACCGCTTCCCTCCAAACAAAATATACACCTTAGAGCTATAAGCATGAAAGAATAGAAAGGCAGGTAGAAAATTTGGGTTCCAGTCTCAACTCTGCCACTCAGTAGCTGTTTGCCCACAGATAAGCCTCTCTGAGCCTAGATTTTCCCATCTGTACAATAAGGGATTGGAAACATAAAGGAAGCTAGCATAAGTAAATTAGAAGAACATGGAACATATTACCTATCAGATTTATGGACAGGAGAAGAATTTATGAATAAACAAGATTTAAAGAGCATTATGCAAAATGGATATTTTTTTATCTTAATAGTATTTTATTTTTTTCCAATTACTTGTAAAGATAGTTTTCAACATTCATTTTTGTAATATGTTGAGTTCCAAATCTTTGTCCTTCCCCTCTCCCTCCCCAATATATTTCCATATTAGTAGTAATTTGTGAAAGAAGAATCAAAACAAAAGAGAAAACTCATGAGACACAAAACCCAAATTTTTTAAAAAGTGAAAATAGTATACTTTGATCTACATTCAGATTCCATAGCTCTTTTTCTGGATATGAATGATATTTTCCACTAATTTTAGCATTGTCTTTGATCAGTGTTTTGTTGAGAAGTGCTCTATCATAGTTGATCACACAAAATGTTGTTGCTACTGAATACAATGGTCTCCTGGTTCTGTTCACTTCATTCAGCATCAGTTCCTGTAAGTCTTTCCAGGTTTTTCTGAAATTTGCCTGCTTATCATTTCTTATAGAACAATAGTATTCCATTACATTCATATATCACAACTTATTTAGTCAATCCCCAATTGATGGGCATTCCTAAAGTGCATGCTTTTGATTACATTAAATATAATTTTTTGTACAAATAAAATCAATTTAGCCAAGATTAGAAGGAAAGTGAAAATTGGGGGGAAATGTTTATAGACAGTTTCTCAGATAAAGATCTCATATCTCAACTAGAGAACTTTGTTAAATTTATAAGAATGTCATTCCACAATTGATAAGTTGTTAATATGGAGAGGTAGTTTTTGGAAGAAGAAATAAAAGCTATATATGTAATAATATAAAAATTCTCTAGATCATTATTGATTAGAGAAAAGCAAATAAAACAACTTTGGTTAAAATGATAGAGGGGGAAAATGATAAATGTTAGCTAGGATGTGGAAAAATTGGGAAGCTAATACTCTGTTGGTTGAATTGTGAATTGATCCAACCATTCTAGAGAATAATCTGAAATTATAACCAAAGAATTATAAAACTATATATATATGTATATATATACATACTCCTTGATGTGCAACTACTCACTACTAAATCTATTTTCTTTTTCTTTTAATGCTTCAGGTTTTTCTTTTTTTTTTTCTTTAGAAAGATACTAAATTGGGACAGCTAGGTGGCATAGTGGATAAAGCACCGGCCTTGGAGTCAGGAGTACCTGGGTTGCCTTGGACAAGCCCACTTAACCCCCCTTTGCCTTGCAAAAACCTTAAAAAAAAAGATACTAAATCTATTTTCCAAGGTGATCAGGGAAAATGGAAAAGGGAATGTTCATCAATTGGGGAATGACTGAATAAGTTGTAGTATAAGAATATGATAGAGTACTACTGGGCTGTATGAAATATTGAGCAGGCTGATTTTTAGAAAAACATAGGGGGCAGCTAGGGAACACTAGCCTTGGAGTCAGGACCTGAGTTCAAATCCTGCCTTGGACACTTAATAATTACCTAGCTGGGCAAGCCACTTAACCCCATTGCCTTGCCAAAAAAACAAACAAACCCCCCCAAAAATTCCCAATCCAATATGGAAAGGCAACATATAAAAGGCATCTTAAAACAGTAGGGAAAAGAAAGGAGGAGGAAGGGTACCCAAAATAAGGGTATGATGAAGTTTTACAACTAGGTGGAAAATTATGAGGTGGCTACCTTGGACATTCTCCTTAAATGGAGATCTGGGAGAAGCAAGTTTCATGATTTTGTAGACTATCTTCAGATGACTGAAGGTGAACTTAAATCTTTTCACTCTTGAATCATGTGCACCCTCTCTACTTAGAGAGAAGGAGGAACCCCAGGGACCAGGAATACTGGGGAGTTCTGAATTTCAGAGTTGAAGTAATTTTGCATGAAGAAAGACAACGATGAAGTCCAGGAGAATGGCCAGGTGGAAAATGATGCGATAATTGCCATGTCTTGTCAATTATACCTCTACAACATCTCTTGCATTTCTCAACTCACATGCTCACTACCATAGATAATGACTTCATCACCTTTTGCCTGGTCTAAAGCAATTGCCTACTAAATGATCACCCTGCTTCAAGTCTCTCTCTTCTCTCCAATCTATCCTTCATATGATTACCAAATTGATAGTCCAAAAGTACATTGCAAGAGGCATATTAAAAAATAAAATGCAACAAAATATATGCAAAAGTAGTTTTAATGGCTTCCTAGCATCTCTTGGGTGATATCCAAACTCCTCTGCTTGCAAATCCTTCTCAGTTTTGATACCAACCTCATGCTGATTTCACAATCTCCCCGCTATACATTCTGTGTACACATTCTATAGCAAACTAGCTTATTTACTGTTCCCCTAAAGGGATCTTCTATGCCCTCTCTGCCTGGAGAGCTGTCCCTCATGCCTAAAATGTTCTCTTGCCTCAAAAGCTCTACTTCTTGGAACCCCTAACTCCCTTTAAGGATAAACTCAAGTGCTAAATTTATTCTGTCTTTTTGTTTAAATTTTATTTATTTAAGGCAATGGAGTTAAGACCTTGCCCAAGGTCTAAGTCTTTCTTGTTCTCCCCACATATTACTTGTCTCCCTGGACCCCTTTCCCAACACTTACTTCGTTTTTTGCTTTGTCTGTAGTTTATGTTTGATCATCTAGGAGTTGGATACTTTCCCTTGTTAGACAATAAGTTCCTTGAAGACAGGGTATTTGTGTTTTTGTCTCAGTATCTCTTTCCTCTAACTCAGGACCTGGCATGGTAGTAGCACTAATAAATCCTTTTTGAATGATTGTAGAATAAATTGTAAGAATGTGCATTTCCCCCTACTCCCCCACCCCTTTATTCATTAGGTCTAAAGCACAAGGGTAGCTAAGTAGCTAAGTGGATAGAGACAGGAGATATGGCAAGTCAGGAGACCCCAAGTCAGGAGAACCCGAGTTCAAATGTGACCTCACACACTTACTAGCTGTATGACCTTGGACAAGTCACTTAACCCCCATTGCCTCTAAAAAAAGGAGTCTAAAGCACAGATCTAATTAAATCATATCTGTTCCCTATATTCAACAAACTCTAATGACTCCCTATCATTTACAGCATCAAATAAAATCCTTTATTTGGCCTTCAAAGTCCTTTCCAACCTAGCCTCTCTTATCTTTCCAGTCTTCTCACACCTTACTCCTCTCTTCATTCACTCTGCAAACCAGAGACAAAGGCCTCCCTGCTGTTCCTCACACAAGGCACTCTTCTCTGGTCTGTTCATTTTCCCCTGACTCTCCCCAAATCTAGAATACTCTCCCTTCTCATCAGCACCTCCTAGTTTCTCTGGTTTCTTTCAAGTCCCAGTTACAATTCCATTTTCTCCTAGAAGTCATTTATGATGGCCATTAATGCTAGATACCAGCATTAATGTAGATATTTAAAAAAATTTTTTTTTAATTTAAGGCAATAGGGTTAAGTGACTTGCCCAAGGTCACACAGCTAGATAATTATTAGGTGTATGAGGTCAATTTGAACTCAGATCCTCCTGACTCTAGGGCAGGTGCTCTGTCCACTGTGCCACCTAGTTGCTCCTTGTAGAGATCTTATTTGTTCTTTTTTTTTTAGGTTTTTGCAAGACAAAGGGGGGTTAAGTGGCTTGCCCAAGGCCACACAGCTACGTAATTATTAAGTGTCTGAGACCGGATTTTAACCCAGGTACTCCTGACTCCAGGGCTGGTGCTTTATCCACTACGCCACCTAGCCGCCCCTGATCTTATTTGTTCTTACAGTGGTTGCTTCACATTATTGTCCACATTTAACTGTTAACTCCTTGAGATCAAGGATTGACTTTTGTATCTCTAGTTGTACATAGTAGGTACCTAATAATTTTGTTGAATTGAAGTGGAAAGGCAATACTTTCAAACATGAAACAAGAAAGGATGGTGGATAATCAAGGACTCAGTTGAATATATCAGGTGCCAAAATATATAGTGGTCGATAAGTGCTCTGGGCAGTCAGGAAGGGGAGAGATCAATGCTGACTGGAGGTGATCCCAGAAGGTTTGCTATGGAAGCTAGGCTTTCAGAAGGATGAATAGGAGGTGGCTACATGGAAAGGGGTGGGGGGGAAGAGGATGGGATGAGACCAACCTTGGTCCCACTCCCTGCACTCATCATTCCTGCTCCAGAGCCTTGCAGAGGGAGATTGGGAATCAGACAAGAGAGAGGCTCCAGTGAATGAGTCAGCATCTAAATAGATACTTTAAATATCCAGCTAATTACAAGTTGATGAATTATAAATTGGATTAACCTAGTGGACTGGAACCTTCAGGAGCCTAGCTGAATTCCACAGGTACCTGCTAAGGTAGAAGAAGCTGGTGCCCCTAGGCTCTGGGCTACAGTTAACCTGAAATAAAAATTTTCCAAATTAAGGAACGTTTGTCTCTGTCCTTGCAGTTGGGGACTGTAGAGAGCACTGTTAGAAATCTCTTTCTTCTTTCTGTCGAAGTTGTCTCATATAATAGAATATTAAGGTCCTTAAGAGCAAAAACCGTCGTTTCCTTTTTGTCGTATCTTTCCAGTGGCTGGCACATAGTAGGCAGGTAATAAATGCTTCTTGATTGCTTGAGTTTCTGTTTTATACAATAGGAAACTGATCTGAGCTGAGAAATCACAGAATATAGAACTTCTTAGAGATCAGTTAGGCAAGCCTCTTTATTTTATATGAGGCTCAAAAATTCAACCAAGATATTAGGGTGAATTAAGTCAATATAAGGGAGAACTGGATCTTTTACAGAACTCTCAGGTTAAGGCTATTTCCACTACATTAAACTGTTCCAAACCATATAATTAGAGAGGAGTAGATCTAGGGTGGAGGGAGGTCTCCTTTTCACCCAAGTCACATGGTCTCTTTGGGGGAACTACACCTACCTCCCACCCCTTGGCCTCCCACACTCACTTCATTTAATGTAACACCCTCCCATGCCAGGCCAGGCTTGGTGGGACTGCTGCCCGAAACTCCTACTCAGACAAGTTATCAGCCTGAGCCAAAGGACAGAATGTTCCCATTTCCTGAGCAGGGAGCCCCAGGGAAACACAGTGAGGTGTGGCAAGGACCCCTGCAGTGCCAGCTTGCTAACTAGAAGCCCCAGGGAGCTGAGTAAGGGGCAGGAAGAGTCAAGGGGATCTCTGGTTGGTTAGCGCCTGCTCAGGAAAGGGGCCTCTAGGACAAACTGTGATCCTCTAGGGACAAAGAAAGTTTTTCAAGAGGAGTGAAGGGCGGCACTATCTACATTCTGCAGGAGTCAAGCAGACTCCTATCAGCAGACTGGGAAACCATGGAAAGGGGCTGTAGTTACCAGAGAGCCCCCCTTTTCTTTGAAGCCCCTCTCAACTCCCTTATCTCTTCTCCTTGGTCAGTCCTGCTTTCCATCACAACTGGGAGAGGATGAGGTCTTGGGACAGAGAGAAGATAATTAGCCTTCCAGAGACCAAATTCTTTCCAGTAGAAGGAGTTTGTCTTTGTGATCTGCTTAGTCCAGGACAAGGGAACAAGGAAAGTCAGAAAATTCCCTAAGCCTGTTATATTCCACATCTCCATGCCTGTCCCCTTGGCTCTCTTCTCACTCCCCCTGCCCCCAGGAATTCTGATGCCGATGAGTGGGACTCATACAAGGTTGTCTGTATGTGAGGGATTGAAGAGAGGTAGAAAGCAAATGTTACACAGGGGCCCTCTGTGCAGCCTGGGAGGGAGGAGGGGGAAATCCACAGGATGTGTGTATGTGAAGGGGAAAGCAATTTTGAGGGCTAACTTACCAAGCCAGTCCTCTAGTTGAAATGAAAACAGCCAGATACTGCCCCAAGCAAGCAGCCTGGAAGGAAGGAGAAAGTGTCCGGTATTCCACAGCAATTTCCATTCTCTAGAAGAACAAATAGAGGCAGGGGGAAAGGGGAAAACCTTTGGGAGGAGGGTCAGACTTCAGATCACTTTCACTTGAGGAGGGGGCACAGGATGAAGGAAGACTTCATCTACAAGTTGGAGAGTCGTAAGGGAAGAGAACAAATATTTATTAGTACTGTGATTAGTATTTTATAAATATTACAGTTTTTAATTATGATGGAAGGTAGATGCTATGATCTGCATTTTAGAATTGAGATAAAATGACTCATCTAAGGATCCCAGAGCTAGAGAGTGTCTGAGGCAGGACTTGAATTCTCAGCTCCAAGGCTAGCACTGATTTTAGAGTCAGAAGTCTTTAACCTTGGGCAAGTTACTTATATTTTCTGGATCTTTGTTTCTTCACTTATCAAATAAAGATACTAATTTTTTGAACAATACAACACCTAGATGTTTCATAGAGTCACAGAACTTGAAAAAATGGGAAAGGTTCTAGGCAAGACTGACACCTTCAAGTTCAGAAATAAAACAAAATGATATACTCTTATATAATCTTACTTTTAATAAAAGGTTTACTTAACTAACAAAGGCTATTCAGCAGGTATATATCATTTTTCCCACTCAGGTGAAGTTCATTTCCCTCCTTATTTGCTGTGGTGGGATCTTAAAGAAGTTTTTATTAACCTGGAGAAATCTCCAATTCCCTCCCCCCCACACACACACACACTGGCTTTTTGTACTTAAGGGACCTGGAAGCCACCTTAAAAGTTGGCACTTTAGAGCCTTTAGGGACAAGGACAATTTCATTATCTTTTAGGGGAAAATTAGCCTATCCATGTTGGACTAGATTTTACCCCTGCCACACAAAAGAATCCAATAGCTATCTAGTCCAATTCACAAATGAACAAAATCTCCACTTTAAAAAACCCAACCAATATCCCAGTTCCATAGGGAGTTAAAATGGAAGAGTCAGGATGAGAACCCTAGCTTTCGAATCCCTGGATCCACGTTCTTTCTTTCTACAACACTACCTTTCATTTGAGCCAGACCCCAACCCAGACATTCAACAAGGGAGGAACCACAATAGAGAAGCAGTGAAGTGAGAAGGGTTTTAAGTTAAGTATTCAAGTTGGCCAAGGCATGATCAGACAGGATTGATTCTGTCCCCTCAGCAGAGCAGGTGACTAGCTCTAAGTTCTACCTTCTCACCATTATCATTAGTTGCATGAGGCCAGGATCTATTCATCTCTTACCTTGCAGAAGAGTATTTTCCTCCCACAAGCAAACAGATCCTTCTTCCTAACCCCTCCTACTTCCACCACATGAATTAAAGAATGAGACAGATTAAGGACAGTTTAGCTGAGGCAGGGGACTGGTCATGAAAGGGGTCCTACAGGGAGAAAGGCATTGCCAGATTATTTTTGTTGCCATCCCAAGTAGGACAGGGAAGTCACATGACTTTCCACCCAAACCCATACCAGCAAAAACCTGTAGGGCCTAGTAGGAAAAGAACTCTGGGAACCCAAACAAGGGATGTGGGAGAGCACTAAGTAGACCAGATTTGTCAGGTTTCCTTGTTTAGGTTACAAGGCCACCTAGCAATTGAGCATAGGTTAATCCTCCATAGACCAGAGAAGAAAGCGTAGGCTTCACAAAAGCAAAATTTCTCTGATGGAAAAGAAAAGGGAATGGAAGAAAAGAATCGAACCTCTCCCTCTGTGAAGGAGAGAAGATGACAGTACAGTGGCTGCACATGAGTCTCCTGGAAAGAGAGATTTGCTCCTCTCTTTAAATAGATTATTTTTAACCTTCTTCACACTCTCCTTCCAAGAAGGACAAGGAGTTAAGAGAAAGGTTTCTCAGCACATTCTTCCTTTCTTTTTCCTTATTCCTCTCTGTTCCTTTCTGCCCAGGACCCCCAAAAGTAATAAGCCCTTGAAAAACAACTTTATAAAGCCAGGATAGCTCTCTCAACCACCTGAGCGAGCCATGCCTTCCAGAAGGCACAGTAAATACAAGCTTAACCATAAGCTAGGTCTCCTGGCAGGTCTTAACCTTTCCTAGGCTATCAATCACATACCCAGAAATGAGTGACTCAGAGAAACAGTTGAGGGTTAGCAGAAAGAAGTACTTAGATTTTAGAGTCAGAAGTCTATGACCTTGGACAAGTCACTTATATTTTCTAGACCTTCATTTCCTCACCTAACAAATAAAGATGCTAAATTTTGAACAATACCTCCAAAGTCATGGTGAGTATCAAATGAGCTTTGAAAATCATTCATTTTCATTTCTAATACCTTTAAGGAGGGGATGGGGGAGTGGCGTGGGGGGGATGATCTACTTTCCCCAGACAATCTATTGCAGCAATTCTGATAGATTTTTTTTTAGGTTTTTGCAAGGCAAATGGTGTTAAGTGGCTTGCCCAAGGCCACACAGCTAGGTAATTATTAAGTGTCTGAGACCGGATTTGAACCCAGGTACTCCTGACTCCAAGACTGGTGCTTTATCCACTATGCCACCTAGCTGCCCCCAATTCTGATAGATTTCTAATAGTTTTCCACAGCCTGCAAATTGCAGAATTTATCCAATCTCTTAGAGATGAAGAAATCCTTCCAGAGCCAATTAGATGGTGGGAAGGGCTACAAGATAGCTTGTCTGGAGGGTCTCTAGTCTCTTCTGCTGCCTCTCTCCACAGCCAAGAGATTAGCCTAAATTTCTGCAGTTCACTGGGGAAAAATCACTGGATTTGGAATCAGAAAACTGGTTTCCTATCTCAGCTCTGTTACTTACTTACTTACAACCTGATTACAACCTGAACAAGTCACTTAACATTTATGGATAAGGACCAGAAAATATTTTCTTCCTTATAAGGTTTCCTGCTTAGGAGATTTCCTTCTAAGTTAGAATTGAAGTAGATCACCTCTAAGGTCCTTCCTGGATCTCTATAATTCTTTGAGTTCATATTGCTATATAACTTTAGATACTTTCCTTATAATACCCATAGTATGTTACAATTCCCATTCTACAGAAGAGGGAAACTGAGGCTTGGTGAAGGGAATTAATTTGCTCAAGATTCCCTAATGAGTTAAAATGAAAAGGTCTGGATGAGAACCTCTACTTTCCAATTCCTAGATTCATGGGATTTTTTTTCTGTTATACAACACTGCCTTTCACTTGAGCCAGACCCCCAAGAAAATCTAGGTAGCATTTTTGTTCTTGCCCCTACCCACTGACCCTCTCCCACAACACACACAAGCCAAAACCTCTCTCCCTCTTTCTTGTCCATGCTTGGACCATTAAAATTGCAGCCACGTGGCAGCTTTTGTCCAGAGGAAGGAAAGGCAGCAACCACCCAGCTGCTGGACTCTGGCTCATTCTAAAATTCTCCTTTTACAGGCTCTCAACATTAGACTGCTTGTTTGCCCCCTAGGCTGGGATCCTTGGTTTCTTCATTATGTTCAAGCTAAATTGTGCAGCAGCCCCTGCCCAAGTACAAAATTGAATCCTATGAAAAGCAAGAAATAAATAAATAAAGGCTAGGGGAGGTTGTGAGTTTCTGGGTTTGTTTAAAAGAGCCTTTTTCTGCTTCATCCTTTCTTTATAGGCTGGATTCCTCCAGGAGTTTAAGGGGGGGGGGGGAATTTCTGAACAAGAGTAGTAGCTGGCAGATATTTCTTGACCTGGTGCAGCTCTTTGTCCACCAGGGTTGGAGGAGGGATGATAAAATTTTAATTGGTTGGAGAGCTAAGATATCACCAGTAATTGGAGCCCAAGTGTCTCCCCAAGTCTTAAAACCAAGACCTTCAATGAAGAAAGGATCTTGAGATAGCCTCAGGTAGTACAGTGCCCAGGAAGGAATAGATATTATAGCGAGAGCTCCAGAATGGAAAGAGATCTAGATGATTCCCTCTGGCCCCAGAACACTCACTATACAACAATTGAAAAGTGGGCAGCATTTCCAGAAGGCCTTTGGAGATATGTGTGTGGCCTAGGAGAAATCAGGAAGGATTTTCACCTATTGACCTTTCCTAGGGCCGCCCTCAGCCTTAGGATACATGGTTGCTCTGTGCCTGGACAACCCTCCTGGGATCAGGTCAGCATTCTGGGGGAAGGCTATCCTACTCTGGCCCTCAAGTTCTTTTATCACTGACTACCATGAGAAAGGAGACTGTATGTTTCGGTGGAAAGAGGTCAAGATTTGGAGTCAGGAGATAAGGATTCAAGTCCTAATTCTATCTCTTACTACTTGGGTGCCTTTGGCAGCTTCTTTTTGTACTGGTTTCCTCCTTTCCTTCTTATTTTAATAAGAAGGTTGGACTCAGTGATCTCCAAGATCTCTTCTGGCTCTAAACTGTGAAGGTATTTACAAAGCAGACATCTGTCCAATAAATACAGATTTCTAAATTTAGCCCCCAGATCAGATGATACTCTTGGACCCCGTGAATCTTTGGTGAATGCAAGGGAACCCTCTTTCCAAACTGGCCCAGGTCAAGACCTGGGTGCCTAAGGTTAACTGAAGGCAAACTTCTCTGATTAGTTCTTTCCAAAAACATATAGAATTTCTAGTTCCTTCAATAACACAACCTGCCTGTGACATTGCTTATATATTTTAAAGCTAGAAAATACCTTAGAGGTCAGAGATTCCAGTTTCCTCATTTTACAGATAAGAAAACTGGGCTGAAAGAGGTTAATTAAATGACTTGCCTCAGTACACATATCTGAGGCAGGATTAGGACCCTGGTCTTCATGATTCCAAGATCAATATTCTATCCACTGTATCACACTGCATAAGGCTCACTCAGCCTCCAGTCTCCAGATGGAATAGTGGGAGAGGCAGAGCGATTTTTTTTCTGGGAAAAGGGGAAAACCCCACTCCCTGCTGGCTGTATACCCCTTCTCCTGGTTCTTGGGGTCCATGGAGGATCCTTAGACAGCCTTTAGGGAGCTGTCCCCCACTGCCTCTGCAAATTACTCGGCTTGCTTGAAGGCCCACATGATGAAGGAGACCCTGAGGAATGCCTTGGGGGAATCCATGACCTTCCCTAGAGAGCCTCGTGTCCAAACACCAGTGAGTTGATGATGCTTCTCTGTAGACGCAGCCTTTTCATCTGTGACAGCTGCTACCACGGGTAATTCTTTGCTGGTTATTTTTTTTAAGTGGAGATAAAATATACACTGGGCCTTCCCCCCTCCCTGAGGGATGCCAGTCTCTACTGCCACCAGCAGCAAAGCATAATGAGAGTAGGTCTCTAGAGTGCTGACCCCCTAGGCAGGATGCAACACAAAGAAAATAATAGCTAGCATTTATATTACATTTAAGTTTGCAAAGTGTTCTATGTATCTTTAAAAAAAATTTTTTTAATTTATTTAAGGCAATGGGGTTAAGTGACTTGCCCAAGGTCACACAGCTAGGTAATTATTAAGTGTCTGAGGTCACATTTGAACTCAGGTCCTCCCGATTCCAGGGCTGGTGTTCTATTCACCATGCCACCTAATTGCCCCCAACATATCTTACCTTGTGAATTCTCATAACCCTGTGATGAAGGAGTTATCGTTACCCCTATTTTATAGTTGAGGAAATTAAGGTTCAACACAATTCAGTGACTTACCCAAGATCATCTATCTAATAAATGTCTGAGGCAAGGTCTTCTTGACTCTATATTCATCACTCCATCCACTATAGAATCATCTGCCTCTATATTATCTCCCTAAACCCATAGTGCTCAACTTAGATAGAAAGTCAGGTCAACTGCTAAAAAAAACTGGATTTGTACCACTGCAGCTAACTGCTCACCTAGGAAAAAAATAAAACACCCCAAAGTTCAGATTTTCTCCTTTCTAGCCTATCTCTGCAAATAATAGTTATTCTGGCTCATCTTTACATCCCTGATATTCATGTTGTACCTTTGAGTTCACAGAATTCTTAGCACACATTCTCTCTTTTGATCCCTACTATGAGGAGGAAATTAGCACAGATATTAATGATTCTCACGTCACAGATGAAAAAACTCAGGCTCATGAAGTATCTTACTGGTGGTCCTACAGCATGGAAGTGGAATTTTGACCCAATTCTCACTCTAAAATCATTTTCCATTTCCATTGTTTCACACTACCACCAAGCCTATGCAGGGCTCTCAAGGAGAGGCTACCTTGTCTCTCAGTTCCTTCTAGTGACTCAGTCAGAATTTGAACTTGGGGACTCCTGAATGGGATTTTGTTGAGCATCATGAGCACCCTTCTGTAGAAGAACCTAAGATTCCCTACCTGTCCAGGCTTATATGCAAGGCAGTTTAAGTTAGACCATGTAATAAAAAGGCTAGACTCAGAGATGGCATGGGTATCTGGCAACCCTTCACACACTCCAAGAAGAGACTTTGAGATCTCTTTTTATGGAGAGCTGGTTCCTGCTCCTCCCCTTTCCTGTCTCCAAGAAAGGTATTGGATGAGAATTCTATATGTTCAGTCATTTTTCATTCATGTCCAACTCTGTAACCCTGTTTGGATTTTTTTGGCAAAGATACTGGAGTATTTTGTCCTTTTCCATCTATTTGATAGATGAGGAAACCAAGACAAACTGAGTTAAGTGACTTCTGAGAATGGATTTGAACTCAAGGCCTCCTGACTCCAGGCCCTGCACTCTACTCTGTCACCTAGTTGTCCACACTAGGCTCTTATTATGAGTAGTAATAGGGTCAGGACTTATTAATATCAACTAAAATTTATTTAGCTCTTTAAGGTTTACAAACTATTTTAAAAAAGTTTATCCTCATAACCAGGAAGATAGGGACTGTTATTATTCTCATGTTGCAGTTGAGGAAACTGGGGCAAACAGAAATTCAGTGATTTGCTTAGTGTCACACAGTTAAGTGTCTGAGACCAGCCCTCAATCCACTGTATCTTGTATGTGTTCATAACACTTGACTCCAAATCCAGAATTCTTTCTACTAAGCCATATAGGTTTTTTGGGGGGTCTTTTTTTAGGTTTTTGCAAGGCAATAGGGTTAAGTGACTTGCCCAAGGTCACATAGCTAGGTACTTATTAAGCATCTGAGGTCAAATTTGAACCCAGGTCCTCCTGATTCCAGAGCCAGTATTCTATCCACTGTGCCACCTAGCTGCCCCATTTTGGGGTCTTTTGCAACCAGATTTCAGTCACAGTTAAACTGTAAAGGGAAAAAAGAAAGATTTCATGGCAATGGAGTTAGAATTGTGTCTTCTGACTAGTTCAGACCTTACCTGATAAATCCAGTGTTATTTTTTTTCCCGTTTTCCTGACAGTCCCTGAAAAGAACCAGGCCAGTCTTGAGGATCCTAAGCAGTGTAGACCCTTCTCTGATTTTTTTCTTTCTCAAAAAACAAAAACAAAAATCTTCCCAGTCCCTAGATTTGAAAGAGTTGGTTTTATTCCAGACTAATTCCATCTCTTGATGGTTATGGTTTTTCTGGGCTCTGGATCAGGACTAGAACGCAATTTGCTCAACATGGTGTAACCCCTGTCCCAAAGCCCATTGCTCCCACTTCAGAATTGGCTAGCAAAATCAGAGACGTCCCTGAGGAGGATAGAATTCCCCCAATAGAGCAATGGAACATGTGTCACCCAGGCCTGGGTCTAAGGGTAATACCAGACTTTCTGTAAATTTCTAGACATAGGAACATTGAACTGAGGTCTGAACACTGATTAGAAACAAGGTTTCCAATGGAAAAACCCCACTAGCTTATGGAAAGATGATACTTCATTCTGTCCTGGTCCTGTGACCTTCTTTCTATTAATCCTGACTGTATAGGATAAAAAAAATCCTCTATCATTCCTTCCTTGCCCAAATTCATGACTTATTCTTCTTATTCCAGTTTATCTATTTCACATAAATCCTTCTTCCCTCCCTCCCTTCTTCCTTTCACTCCTTCCTCTCCTACTTCCTTCCTTTTTTCCTTTCCTTTGCTCCTTCTCACCTTCCTTCTTTTTTTTTTAGGTTGGTTTTTTTTTGAAAGGCAGTGGGGTTAAGTGGCTTGCCCAAGGTCACAGTTAGGTAATTATTAAGTGTCTGAGGTCAGATTTGAACTTAGGTACTCCTGTTTCCAGGGCTGGTACTCTATCCACTGCACCACCTAGCCGCCCCTCACCTTCCTTCTTTCTTGCTTGTCTATGTTTCTACCTGTCTAATCTCATTTCTTCCCTCCCTCTCTTTCTTAGCTTTCCTCTTTATTTTTATTTCTTCGTTTCCTTTCTCTTGTTTCATTTCTTCTTTTCCTTCTTTGTTTTTTAATCAAGAACCCTAAAGAAACAAACTCAAAGCTCTGCCCATTCTTATATCTGATGTCTCTTCTGATCCCATGTCATATTTGCATGAGTATGCATTTCTACATAGATATAATTAGTATACATATAGTCAGTCTTGGATCCTGCTTTTTTTAACCTTACATAATGTCAAATTTACATTTTCATTTATGGACTTAATCTTCATATTTAAGACTCTGCTCTTAAAAAGCAGCTTGTCTCAGTCTGGGCTAGTCAGACAGCAAAATGGTGCCAGAGTGAGAAGCTATTAATTTGTCCTGTTTAATTCAATCCTCTTCTAATCTTGTACCAACTCTATCTATATCCATCTTTGGTCTGTTCCTATCATTGTTTGATGAACGGTCACTAGGCTTAAGGAATTCTGCTGTGAACTCTCTGTTTTCCAAGAGCACCATGCTGTGTCCATGGAAGCATGGACACTTCTTCATAGTTGAAGGCCACACAGATTCTCCACAATGCACTGTGTGTGTGTAGGGGGGAGACTTATCTTTATAAACCACAGGGAAGAAGCTACACTGTCCACCTCCAAATCATTTATCCAGAGGCAGATGATGGCTCTTATTTCTCTGCAACTTTTGATTCTCCAAAAGATAGAAAGCCCCTTTATGAGTAAGAGAATGACTAAACTCAGAAAAGGTTGAGGGCCATGGACAAATCTCTCTCCTTCCCTACCTCCCCTCCATTAAACACTAAAACAATTCAGTCAGGAGGAATCATAGTTATGCCTTAGAAACCATAGAAACATATATGTTGTAGCTGGAAGAGACCTGAAAAATCATTTTTTCCACTACCTCCCCTTTCACCCCCCTTCATTTTGCATAGGAGGCCATTGAGACTCCAAGAGGGATAGTGGTCTTGTGGACCTCCTTCACACAACTAGTACATGGCAAGCTGGGACTAGGACCTGGTTCTTCAAATTCTGTCATGCACTGTGCCACACTGTCTTTTCTTTATATATCTCAGAGAAGCTAGAACAGTCCTAACCTCATAAAGAGCTCAATAAAGACTGTGGTTTGTAGAATGCACTGCCATATTGCCCTGGCTATATATTTTATATAGTTAAATGTGTCTTTTTGGTACCATTTAGACCCTAACTCTTTGAAGAGGTGGAGCCAAATTCTCAGTCCCCCAACTTTTTAATCCTTTGTCTATGTCTTGGGTTATGCATTATACTAGGTGCAAATTCAGAGTCCTTTGGAGATGATGGTGAGTCAGTGGTTGCTCCTGTCAATAGGAGCACCCTGAGATATTTCCAGCCTGGGCACTAGAGACCTTCATACCTCTTTTTTTGACCTTTAGAGGGTTTGAGAAGTAGGTGTCCGGGACTCCTCATGGGAAAAGGATTTTGATTCTTCTAAAGTTCCTAGCAAAACCAATTCAGTGCAATACTTTCAAGGAACCATTTCATCAGTAACAACCATACCTATTCCTGCTAAGGATGCTCTGTGACACAATCAGGTTATGGTCTAAGGCTAGTCACCTGAACTGATCACTTCTGGGGATCAATCATTTTCATATTATTTCAATACTACCAAAGATACACTATAAAGAAAGCAATTTCCCTTTCTATCCATCCATTCAACAAATATTTATTTACTGACTGCTAGGATCATAAGCTCCTAGAGTTAGAGTTAAAAGGGATCTTAGAGGTTACTGGGTTGGTGCAAACTTCTCATTTTACAAATGAAGAAACTGAGACTCAGGGTATTAAATATTGTTCTAGAAAGAGAGTTACATGATTGAGGAGGACATGTTCCTTTCCTTATAGAACTTACCATGAGTGGGAATGAGAAGTCAAATCTGAGACCCTGATACGGACTAGAACCAAGATTTCTTATGGGAAAATACTTCATTCTATTCTGTTCCTGTGACCTTTCGATTAAGCCTCACCTGATAGAATAAAGATAACCCCCTTTAATTTCTTCCTTTCTCAAATTAAAGCCTTATTATTCTTATTTCAGTTTACCTATTTCACAAAACGTCTTCTTCCTCCCTCCCTTTTTCCTTTTGCTCCTTCTTCCCCTCCTTCCTTCCTTTGCCCCTTCCTTCTTTTTTGTTTGTCTATGTTTCTACCTGCCTGCCTCATTTCTTCCCTACCTCTTTTTCATACTTTTCCTCTTTTTTCTTTCTTCCTTTCATTCTTCTTAAATTTTTTAAAAATTTATTTTCTAATTACATGCAAAGGTAGTTTTCAGTATTTATCCATTTGCAAGTTTATGAGCTCCACATTTTTCTACCACACTCTCTTCCCTCTCATCTCCCTATGACAAAGAACAATCTGGTAAAAGTTGTACATGTACAATTGTGTTTAACATATTTTTATATTAGTCATGTTGTGAAAGAGGAATTAGAACTAAGAGGAAAAAAACATGAATAAGAAAGAGAAATCCTTTTTTTTTTTAATCAAGAACACTATGGAAATAAACTCAAAACTCTAACTATTCTTATCTCTGTCAGCTGAAAGAGTCCTGGCCTTAGTAAACCAGAAGATCTGGGGTGTGAATCCTAGTTTTACAACTTTCTAGTCATGTGGCTGAGCAAGTCATTTGATCTGAGGATCATGTTTTCCATCTGTAAAAGAAGCATAGCAATATACATCTCCTGCCTATCCCTCAGATTTATTGTGAGAGAAGAGCCTTGTACAATGCTATATAAAATGAGGCTTCTACCACTGTTGCCAGAAGGTGATGTGTTACAAATCAATTGTTCAAAGATATGTGATTTTTGTCCATTTGGGTACTCCCTCAGCCAGTTCAGATTGTAGCTTATTCATGTTTTTGTAAATGGTTTAATGAGTCCCAGTGGCCCCAAAAAAATCTTATTCCCTAATAGCTAAACTCTTAGTGATGAGCCTTTTCCTTGGTCCTTAGACAACAGATAAATATTCTTTAGTTGGTTTTTCCAGATTGGAGGAATGTGTACATGAGTGTGGCTATTGAGGGCTTCATTCACATCATGAGAAAACCTTGCTCTAACATGGTTTCCCTTTTCCTCCCTCCCCCCACCTCTTGGTTTTTTTACCTCCACTTTTCATTTTGTTTTCCCCAATTAGAATATGTCCTTTGAGAGTAGGAACCTTCTTCTTTTATTGCATTTGTACCTCCAATGCTTAGCCCCTCCCTGATACAAAGTAAACACTTAATAAATAATGCCTCTTTTTCCTGGCCCTGAAAGGCTTCTTGTAAGATGGAGGTGCCTTTTGAACTGGGTCTTAGAAGAATTTCATCAGACTGAGATGGGGAGAAGGGGGGGAGGGGAGGCATCAGCCGCCAAGAAAGCAGTAGCTATAGTGACACAGAAGAGAGAAGCACCAGACATATTCTGGGAATTGTCAGTCCAGTCTGGCTGGACCAGAGGGGTAATAATACTAGTAAATGACATTTTTATAGGGCTTTAAAGTTTGCAAAGCACTTTACATTCATCAGTGCATTTGTGCCTAACAACAATTGAATGAGGTAGGTCCTACTAGTGTGATTATCTCAGGGTAGGGGAGAGGGAAAGTGAGGTTTTTGCAAAGTGAAATGACTTGCCTGGAAACACACTGCTAGGAAGCCTCAGGGCAGGATTTCAGCCCAGGCCCTCCTGACTCCAGATCTAGCAGCAGCCTCTCTCTCCTTTTCCTGGAAGGAATACCAGCCATAGCGTAGCACAATCCCCACCTCTGTTTTCACCCTATACTAAGGTCTGTTCAGAGTGACCAACACCCCTAACTCTGAACCATTCCTAAGCTCCAGGGCAGAAAGCCAGTGAAACCTGAGCCCCAGCCCCAGAGGGAGGGGGCCAAGTCAGGACTGGAGATACAGATTTGGGAGTCATCTGATCCGCACATGGGTGGTAGTTAAAAACACATGAAGAAATAAATGAACTCTACCAGGGAGTACATGTGGAGGGAGAAGGGCAAATGTACTGTGTTGTTTCTTCCTGAGCCACAAGAGTCCTCAGGATGGCGGGAGGAGGGAGGACACTCAGAGAAGAGCCCAGGCAGGCCTTGAGGGGCCACCTCCTCCTGGTGCTTGCTTGCTAATGGTACTGGGCTGGGTCCTAGGCTTCCCTGAGTGAGACTTGTGAAATTCCAGTCATCTCTTTGGTGTCAAATGTGTTGGGTGACTTCTCAGTTGCCTTCCACTTTGGTCATACACTGACATTGAATGTTGAAATACCCTTCTGCTGGATTCAATCCAGAATCACAGTGATGGGTTTTTTTCCTCTTTTTTCCCCCCTCCTTTATTAAATTCCTCACTAGGTTTAGAATAGCACAATCCAGGACTCTGGAGGTAAGTAGATTTCAGACTGTTAACTCAAGGTCTCTGTGCTTAGGAAGTGAACTGCCAGGAGCTACCAAGGGAGAAAATACTTGTGTTTTCACTTTACATTGTACCCGTTCCTTGGGTTTTCCTGAAGGATCATATTTTTCTTTGCTATTTTCCTTCAAGAGCTTCCACAATCTTTGCTTTCTCCATATGCTAGTATTAGAGGGGCTTAAGTGCATACAAATCCACAGTTAAATCTACACTTGATAGAATGAGGAATCTATACATTGTGCAATTCCAGATCCCACTTGGAATCCTAAGCTTCCCCTTCTTCTAAGATAATTTTGCTGGTAACCACCTCATAGAGAAAAAAAGACTCCTTAAAATCCTCTATATGGCATTCATGTGGGACCAAGTCAGCTTGTCAGGGTTATAAGAGCCTAATTTAATCCAAGCTTATTAACATGTAACATTTTAATTTGTCTTTTCAATATGCTTAGCAGAGAATAAGTGTAACGAATTTAATATCAGAAGTAAGGATTTTATGTGTTAATTACAATGTTTCCATTTCTTCTAGAAACTCTATCAAACAGGAGCTCCCTGGCATAACCCCTGTGGAAAAGAGAGCCCTGGAAAATGAACATTTTTTGGGGGGATTGGCTCTTTCCCACTCCCAAATTGCAGAACTGAAAGAAAAATGGGTTTGCACTGTGTCTAAGATTAACTGAAGTCTAATAATTCCTGGGGTGTACCTATCCCTAAGCAAAAGCAACAGATATCCTGACAGGAGGGGAATTTCAATTGTCCCAGGATCCTAGCTTGGCTGAGCTAGGAAACTGAACCTGCATTTCTCAGGCCCATGGAGGAGTCTCTGATTCCCTCACCCTGTGACCCCTCAATCACAAGCTCCAGGGCAACCTCTGAACTCTGTTTCACTTGACCCACGTTGAGATTTCAAGTTTCAGTCTAGTCATGAGTCCTAGATTTCAGTTTTCATAGAGCACTTTGGTGATAGAAATTGGGGGTAGGCAGTATAGTATAATAGGATATGTGTTAAATTGGGAGTCTGATGGCTTCAAATCTTGGTTCTGCCACATTGTCTGTAATGCAGATCACTTAAACTTTCAACTCTCCCTCTGCAAAATGACCAGATTGTGTCCGAAGTCCCTTCCAGCTCTAAATGTATGATACTATAATGGGTGAAGATAAGAGTCTATATTTTTGTACCTTTGACATAAGGGCCTTACAACAGTCCTAAGAGCTCAGAAGAACTGGTTTCATGTCTCATACAATTTAGTTAAATAATTCAGGATAAGTGTCTTAACCTCCAAAAGTTTGAGGGCAAGAGTATTCTGTTTTTTCTTTCTAGCATCAGGGTTTTGCACAAAGCATATATTGTACTTGGGAGTAATGAAGATCTGGGTTCAAATCGTACCTCTGACACAAGTCACAGAGTCATAGACTTGGTGCTGGAAGAACCCTCAGAGGTCATCTAGTCTCACTTGCTTTTTACAGATGAGGAAATGAAGATCCAGGTAGGTTCAATGACTTTTCCAGGGTCACACAGGGAGTAAGAAGCAGAATTTGAAGCCAGGTTCCAGGACAGAACTACAGAACCAATGCTCTTTCCCCTGAATCCTACTGTCTTCTAGAGAAAGTATCAATTTGATAAAAAAAAATCTCTTAGTCTCTCTGAGATTCAAGGAGTTCCCATGGTGAGGTAATCAAGTATTGTTTTCAAATTGTTTCTTGAGGCTTAATTTTCTTTTCCAAATAGATTGCTAGGTCCTAGAAGGCAGGAAGCTCAAATCTGGAGATGGAGTGGTGTCACAATAAACATATACTATTTGAACTCTCAGAAGAAATTTGTCAAAATGAAGAAAACTTGAAAACTTTTCAATTCAACAACTATTTAAAAATTGATTTATTTTCCCCAAGCTAAACCAAACATAGAACAAAACAGAGCAAAACAAATACCCCCCAAAGCTGTCACAATTAAGCAAAATAACATGAATAGTGTTCGTTAGATTGCACGTGCAAACCTGCTCCTCTGCTGTTTACCAATTAAAAAAAATTAGCTTTAACAAAGTAGCTCCAATTTTGTCCATTGTTTCTATCCTACATTTTGCAGCTGTTTCATGTTCTTTTCCTATAATAATAATAATAATAATAATAATAATAATAATAATAATAATAATAATAATAAATGCCATTCATGTAGTACTTATATGCTAATTACTATTACTTTCTCACTTGATCCTCCTAATAACCTTGTAAGGTAGGTACAATATATCATTCCTATTTTACAGAAAAAGGAAACTGAGGAAAGCAGGGTTAAGAGACTTATTTGGGGCCACACAGCTACTGTCTGAAAGCTGCTTTGAACTGAGGTGTTCTTGACTCTGGGCTGATGTTCTCTGCACTGCACCATCAAGCTGCTCAACTTAACACATTTAACTATGTGCATATTATTTTTTGGTTCTTTTTTATTTTCATCATTCTGCTTTACTTAATATTTTCCCAAATTTTTTATATTGTTCATATTTGTCATTCTTTATAATAATATTGCATTGCATCCACATACCACAATTTATTTATCATAATTTATTTATCATAATTATGCACAGGCCGTTTCCAATTTTTTTCTATTGAAATAAGGCTTTTATGAATATTTTTACACAAGTGGATTCTTTTTATTGTCACTCAGACCCTTACAAGAATTATGGGGAAAAGGGATATTGAAAGTTTTATTGTACAATTCTATATTGCTTTCTAAAACAATTGAATCACAACTCTACCAGCAATCAATCAACAAGAATTACTAAGCACCTATTATATGTCAGATACTATAAGGTGGGAATCTAAAGATCAAAAAAATGAAACAATGTCTTCCTTCAAGAAGTTAAAATTCTATCCAGAGAGACAATACATCCATAGATAAGCATATGTATGTATATATATATATATATATATATATATATATATATATATATATATATAATTGGGAGATGAATAATAAATTCAAAATAAATTAAAAGTCATTAAATATAGGGTAATTAGGGAGAGAGGGAGGAAAGGCACTCACTAGGGAGGGAATGTTTTCTGAAGAAGGTATTCTATGAAACAGAAATGCTGAAAGATATCAGTGCAAGAATGGGGGAGAAATTGTGGCTCTGTCTTGGGACAAGAGAAGGACTACCTTGTGTGAGGAACAGAGAAAAGACCAGTTTGGATGGATCAAGGAATGAAGAAAGGGGAATTAGTGTATAATGAAGCTGAAAAAATAGATTCAAGCCAAGTTGTAAAGGTCTTGGATAAGTCAAACAGAGGAGTTATTTTTTTCCCAAGAGCAAAAGGAAGACACTGAATCTGTACTTAAGAAAAATCAGTAGTGAATTAGCATCTTGATTTTCTTAAATTCCAACACTTAATTTTGTCATCTTTTACTATTCTTTTTACAATTTTATGGGTAATTCGGAGTAGCTTTTGTCCAATTAGATGTATTCTGAACATTTTACAAGACATTATTGATAATTTGCTTCTTTGGAAATTTCTATTTATTTCCTTTAAGAACTTTCTGTTAGAGAATGACTTAAAATTAGAAATCTCTGACTACTCTCTATAGAATTCCTATTCATACTTTTATCAGAGATATTTAAAGTAAGAATTTTCCCTTTTCAATCAATCATCAAACAATTCTTTCTTTCTTTCTTTTTTTTTTTTTTTTTTAGGATTTTGCAAGGCAAATGGGGTTAAGTGACTTGCCCAAAGTGACACAGCAAGGTAATTATTGTCTGAGGTCGGATTTGAACTCAGGTACTCCTGATTCCAGGACTGGTGCCCTAGCCACTGCACCACTTAGCTGCCCCCATCAAACAATTCTTAAGAGAATATTTTGTTCAAAGGCACTAAAAATATAAATAGAAAAGTGAATCCACAATTATGATAGACTAGCTCTTCTCAGCAATACAATAATCAAAGACAATTCTAAAGGACTTATGATAGAAAATATCCACATCCTGAGAAGGAACTATGAAGACTGAATGCAGACCAAAGCTTACCATTTTCAATCTTTAAAATTTCTTTTATATTTTATATTTTTTCTCTAATAGTTTTTTCCTTTTTGTTCTGATTCTTCTTTCACAACACGATTAATATGAAAATATATTTAACAGTTATATAACTTACATTAGATTACTCTCTGTCAAAGGGAGAGGGAAAGGAAAAAAGGAGGGAGAAAAATATGGAACTCAAAACCTTAGCAAGGGTGGAGCCAAGATGGCGACAAGAATGGATTGTGTCTTAGGCACTCTCTCATAAATCTTCAAAACTAAGGACTCTAAATTTTCGAGAGACAAAACCCACAGAGGGAACCCAGGGAGGCAGTTCTCCTACTCAAGGTAACCGGAAAGAGAGCAGAAAGGCTCTGCTCCCTGGGGTTGAAGGGGCAGCCTGCCAGAGGGGTGGCCCGCCAGAGCAAAAGAATTTCAGCCTCCTGGAGGCAGCCCCAGGGCACTGGGAGCCAGGGCTCACAGCAGCGGGGGAGTTTCCTGATCTATGCCCCGGGGAGCACCAAGCACAGATTGGGGTAACAGCAGGGGACCTCTGCCAGAGTGAGCATGTGAAGGCTATCCCTCAAGGCACACAGCGAGCAGCATGGCCACCTCAGCCCAGATCCAAGAAACAGAAGCAGGCAGAGCCAGTAAGCAGGAGCCCCCAGGGCATGAGCCCATTGAACCTAGGGAGGGGAGTGAAGAGAGAGAGAGATTGCAGAGCTCTGCCCCTGGAACAGGACTCTGGGGCTCTGACCACATTCAGATCTTGATCGCAGTCTAGGCCCCCCTATAGAACAGCAGAGCACCCCCCAACTCAGCCCCATGGCAGAGGGGGGCGCTTATGGTCATTCACAGACCAGGAGGGAGGACAGAGCCTCACACACTGAGACCCTTGTGGGAGTGTCCCAAAAGCTCAGGAAGCACCCCAAAAACAGGCTTAGTCTGGGAAAATGAGCAAGCAGAGAAAAAAAAGGAACACCATTGAGAAATATTTTGCATATGAGCCCAAGAAGGATCAAAATACTCAGTCTGAAGATAAAGAAGCACAAACTCCTGCATCTAAAGACTCCAAGAAAAACAGAAATTGGACTCAGGTTATGGCAGAGCTCAAAAAAGACTTTGAAAATCAAATGAGGGAGTTAGAAGAAAAACTGGGAAAAGAAATAAGAGAGATGCAGGAAAAACATGAAAATGAAGTCACAAGCTTAGTCAAGGAAATCCAAAAAAAATGCTGAAGAAAATAGCATACTAAAGACAGCTAGGTGGCACAGTGGATAAAGCACCAGCCTTGGAGTCAGGAGTACCTGGGTTCAAATCTGGTCTCAGGCACTTAATAATGACCTAGCTATGTGGCCTTAGCCAAGCCACTTAACTCCATTTGGCTTACAAAAAAAAAAACCTAAAAAAAAAAGAAAAAAATAGCATGCTAAAAACCAGCTTAGGTCAAATGGATAAAACAGTTCAAAAAGTTATTGAGGAGAAGAATGCTTTAAAAAAACAAAATTGGCCAGATGGAAAAAGAGATAAGAAAACTCTCTGAGGAAAACAAATCCTTCAGACAAAGAATAGAACTCAGGAAGACTGATGAATTTATGAGAAATCAGGACTCAATACTTCAAAACCAAAAAATGAAAAATTAGAAGAAAATGTGAAATATCCCATTGAAAAAACAACTGATATGGAAAACAGATTTAGGAAAGATAATTTAAAAATTATTGGAATACCTGAAAGTCATGATCAGGAAAAGAGCCTTGACATCATTTTCAAAGAATTACTTACAGGAAAATTGCCCTGATATCCTAGAAGCAGAGGGCAAAATAGAAATGGAGAGAATCCACCAATCCCCCCTGAGAAAGAGATCCCAAAAAACCAACCCCTAGGAATATTATAGCCAAGTTCCAGAACTCCCAAGTCAAAGAGAACATATTACAAGCAGCCAGAAGAATACAATTCAAATATCATGGAGCTGCAGTCAGGATCATACAGGACTTAGCAGCAACTACATTAAAAGCTCGTAGGGCTTGGAATATAATATACTGGAAGGCAAAAGAGCTTAGAATGCAACCAAGAATCAACTACCCAGCAAAACTGAATGTCCTCTTCCAGGGAAAAAGATAGACTTTCAATGAATCAGGGGAATTTCAAATGTTCCTTTTGGAATGGCCAGAGCTGAACAGAAGGTTTGATCTTCAGATACAGGACTCGGGTGAAGCATAGAGAGTGGAGGAGAAGGGGAAAATATGAGAGACTTAATGATGATGAACTGCATGTATTCCTGCATAGAAAAGTGACACTGATAATACTCATATGAACCTTCTCAATTAATAGAGCAGGTAGAGGGAGCTTTTATAGTTGAAGCACAGGAGAAAGCTGAATTTGAAGACAAAATATGGTGTAAAAATGGAGTCAATAGAAAAAAAAGGAAATGTAATGGGAGAAAAAAAAGGAAGGGGGAATAGGCCCAGATATTTCATATAATAACATTTTTCTTTATTACAAGGAGCTATTGCAATGATATGGAAGGGGAGAGGCAAGGGGGAATGAGGGAATCTTCGTTCTCATCAGAGGTGGCTAGGAGAGGAAACAGCAAATATACTCAATGAGGTATAGACATCTGGAGTAAGAGGGGGGGAGCAGGGGGAAGGGGTGGGGATGTGAATAAAGGAGGAGAGGATGGACCATGAGGGTAGAGTGGTCCCATATAACACATTTTCTGTTTTACTTCTTGCAAGGGGCTGGGATTGGATGGCCTGCCTGGGACCATAGGGCCAGGTGGATGCTGGGCCTAAGGGGTGGTATGGGGGCTTGGGCCAGGGCCAGGGATTTGTCTGCTGTGCCACTCAGCTACCCTACAGCAGAGTCAGAGTGAAAGGAGAGAGAAAATATAGTACATGGTAGTGGAGAAATACGAAAGGGGGGGAGTTGCGATCAGCAATGGCAATGGTAGAAAAATATGGAAGTAACTTTTGTGATGGACTTATCATAAAGAATGTGATCCACCCATGCCATGACAGAGTTGTTGGTGTTGGAACAAAGACTCAGGCACATTTATTATTATTATTTTTTTGGGGGGGGGTGCAGGGAAAATAGGGCTGGGTGGCCTGCCTGGGGCTGCATAGCAGGGTGATCATTGGGTGTCTGAGGCTGAATTTGGACCTGGGTGCTCCTAGCTCAAGGGCCAATGTTCTGTCCACTACCCAGCCACCCCTACTATTATTACTATTTTATTTTATTTTGGGTCTTTTTTTCTTTTTTTGTTTTTTTCAGGGAAGTGGGGTTGGGGTGGCTTGCATGTCACATGGCTGGGTGATTGTTGGGTGTACGGGGCTGGATGTGGGCTCGGGTGCTCATGGCTCCAGGGCTGGTGCTCCATCCATTGCGCCACCTGGCCATACCTACAATTATTACTATTATTTTTTAATTTTAATTTTTTCTCTCCCCTTTTATTTATCGCTCAAGCAAGTCTATATTTTTTTGGGGGGGGTATTTTGTTTACTCTTAAACAAGAATATTTTATTAATGTATAAAAAACATTATTTGTGCAAAATGAGAATAAATAAATATTAAACATAAAAAAACCTTACCAAAAAATTAGTTGTTAAAAACTATCCTTACATGTAGTTGGAAAAATAATAAACAAACAAGCAAACAAATAATTTAATAAATAAAAGTAAATTCAGTCCTTGACTGTGAAAGACATTTCTCTATAGTCTTCTCTAATGTTTTATGGCATCATTTGTTATTAATGATCTCATTTCATTTTCTATTAAAATGCTATCCGTTTTTCTAATAGTTTTTTATTTATAATGAATTTCCTAACCAGAAATTTGTATTCTTTAGATTTACTAAAGACCAGACTACTGCATTCATTTGGTTCTAAATTTTGATATTCTATTCCATTGATCTACTTTTCTGTTTTAGTAATTGTGACTTTATCGTCTAATATGAATCTGGCAACGTCAGTTCCCCCCTTCTTTTTCTTTTTTTACATCCCCTAATTGATTTTTCCTCCTTGCTATGAATTCCTTTTTTTTTAGTGCTACAATTCATCACATTGGTATAGTTAAATCTGTAGCTTAATTTGGGAATATTATAAGATTAGGTTTGGTGTGGGTTCTTAAAACTACTGTGACAGTTTACCCTTAAGGGAAACTTGTGGTTTTTAGAATTTATGCATGGAAAACATTGTTATAAGATTAGATTTTATGGTCCTTCTTTGAAAGAGACTGCCAACTTATAGAACATACTTATGAAAAAATACTGAAAAGTTTGAACATTAAATATTCTAGCAATTATTTAGAACATCCTTTATTTCTATTAATTATATAAATCCTGTATGTATCTTTATAAATCCCTGTTTTTAATACATTTTCATATTTTAAATATTGTTTCCTTTTTGTCAGTTTGTTTCTGGTTTTTCCTAGATATATCTGAAAATGTTGGTTTAGGGTGTTTCTTTGATGAAGTTATTTTGCTTCTTAGCTATGTTTTTTTTGTTGATTCTATTGAGTTTTCTAAGTAAATCATTGTGCTGTCTGAAAATAGAGGTTTAGACTCTTATTTGCAATGCTTACTCATTTAATTTTTTTTTCTTATTTTACTAAAGGTCATATTTCTAGAACTATAGTGAATAGTTTGAAATGTTTATTAAATACCTATTAAGTGCAAAGCACATTCTAAATAGATATTGACAATTTTAATAAGGTCCTTGGAAAATATGTGCTATGCTGTGTAGACAGATGGCTCTGGGAGGAAATGCCATCATTTCTCATCTACCCAGAGTAAAATCTTAAGCAAGAAGTCCTGAAACCAAGGATGGGAGTGGCTGTGCCAAAAGTCGGAATACTTACTGGTAGAAAAACTTTTCTTTCTGCCCCTCTTTACCCCCCCCCAAAACTGCTCACTTCAGGAGTGGCTAGATGGCACAGTGGATAGAGTACCAGTCCTGGAGTCAGGTGTACCTGAGTTCAAATCCGACCTCAGACACTTACAAATTACTTAGCTGTGTGGCTGCCTTGGGCAAGCCACTTAACCCCATTGCCTTGCAAAAACTAAAAAGAAATGAATAAAAGAAATAAAAAGAAATAAAACTGCTCACTTCACAAGTAGGAAGTCCACCAATTTTTGTGATTTTATTTTAAGTGCGTGGAAATGAGTGAGAGTATACCAAAAAGAATAGCTTTACTAAGGGCCCTAGAAGTTACAGAGAACTTTTGGTTCCTTTAATAAACACCTAGATTAAAAGGGATAGTAGTGTTAGAATGTTCTGCATTAGTTCAGTTCTAGGTACCAAGTTTTAAAATGAACATTTATAAACTTAGATTTATTCAGGGTATAAGTGACCACCAGAGTGATGAGAAGTCTGAAAATGACTGAGAAAGTGAAAATCCTTGATCTACAAAGGAGATGTCTTAGTAAGGATTTAGTAAGCATTATTGTTATTCAGTCATGTCCATTTGGAGTTTTCTTCACAAAGACACTAGAATGGTTTGTCGTTTCCTTCTCTAGCTCATTTTATAGATAAAGAAGCTGAGGCAAACAGGGTTAAATGACTTACCCAGGGTCATATAGTTAATAATTGTCTAAGGTAAGGAAGATGAGTCTTTTTGATTCCAAGCCCTGAACTCTCTCCATCCAAGAACAGTATATCTGTCTTTAAATATGCTAAAGGTTGTAATGTGAAAATGTAGATTTATTCTTTGTAATTTTAGAGAAATCAGAAGTAGGAACAATAGGGAAAAATGACAAGGAGATAGAATTTCATTTAAAAAATTTCTTAATTATAGGGGCAGCTAGGTGGCGCAGTGGATAGAGCACCGGCCTTGGAGTCAGGAGTACCTGAGTTCAAATCCAACCTCAGACACTTAATAATTACCTAGCTGTGTGCCCTTGGGCAAGCCACTTAACCCCACTGCCTTGCAAAAAACCTAAAACAAAACAAAAAAAATTCTTGATTATAAAAGTGTTCAAAAAATGGAATATATTTCACCCTTCCTAAAGGAGACACTCAGGCAAGTACTAGATAGGCATTTGTCAGTACTGCAAAGAATAGATGTGGGCAGTGAGTGGAAAGTCAAAGTAAATGACCCACACCTAAGAGTTTGTCATCTGTGATCACTGGACTAAGATTCCAGGACTGTGCAAAGGGTATGGCAGATCTGAATTCTGATACAGAATGGGGCCTCATGTAATCATACTGTCATAGGATTTAGAATTGGATCATTTTCCCAAAGATCCTCATTTTGCCAAAGAAGGAAACTAAGACCCTGATAGGGAAGCAATTTGCCTATGGTCTGACAGGTGCTAAGCAGGTGCTCTGTGGAATTTAAATAGCCTTAAATTATGGCTGAAATTGGTCTGGGGAAATGGGAAAGAGATGGAATGCTCAGGAATGAGGTCTTCTTTATGAAGCTTGCAGAATGCTTGGGCACTGTTCATTCATCTCTGAAGTATGTTCCCTTGAACAGGAGCCAAAACTCAGCAGTTCCTGGACCAGCTTAGCAAGGGGGCATTTTCACATACTAGTAGACCTTTGTTCTATTCATACAATCATATGGGAGACATTTGGCTACCACCTGATCTGCCAGACAGATATCATTTCCTCAGTGGCTGAAATTTAAATTCTGAGCCCCCAAATATTCTACAAAAAGATGACTTCCAGCATTCAGTCTGGCTGTAGGGGTTCAAACCTCTCATGAGTCCCCAAGCCCTGTAAGTCTAACCAAGCAAGACCTAGAAGAGTCATTTGGCCTTTCTCAGCCTCAGTTGCCATATCTATCTAAAGAGGATAATTATAAATGCCGTTGCTTTCTGTAGGAATTAGGTTGGGGAGGACAAAGTGACACAAAGAATGTGAAAACTCAGACTATCAAAATGTAAGATATTCTATAGCTCCTTTTATTGAGCCCCTAAGGGTAACATTTCTCTAGTAGGTCTTTTTTGCCAAGTATCTGGACTTTAACTCTCTCTTCCTTCTCCCTACCATTGCTATTGTTCTTTTGCACACATGTTACCTTCATTCTTTTGATTTTGTCTTTGTCCCCAAGCTTTTTTTGTGCTCCAGATAACATATATTATATATGTATATATATATGATATACACACAAATGTATATATCTATGTGTATATGTATGGTTACTGGTGACTTCTTTGAGTTTGGCCTTAAAAAGATAATTAAATTGAACATGTTTTAACATTCAATTTGTTCTAATGAAGGACAATCATTTGCCTCCAGAGTTTGACTCAAGAAAGAGCAAAACAGAATTAGGTTAATATACATGCTTACTATTTCTCTAAGCTTGTTGATTTTGCAGGCATGCATAGGGCCCTAGCAAGAAAATCAGACCCCAAAATGGAATTTAGAAGAGGGATTATTTATGCCATTTCACTATCAGAAGGTAGGATCTAAAAAAAGCTGCCTCTAGGGTCCATAAAGGGAGATGCCCTCAACTCAGGATGGAACTAGATACTAGACGTACCTTCTGGGAGGTATGCCCAGGAGGACATGCCAGAAGAAATGACTTTGCCCAACCCAGGATCAATTTTGCTAAGACCTCCATAAAGCATGTAAATCTTCCCCTTCCATAATGTTAGTGCCATCCAGTGACCACTGATACAATGGGGATTATAGGTCAACTATACATATACATATATATATATATATATATATATATATACACATATATAGATTTAGATATGATGTGGCCATAGAAACATTCCAACTAATTAGCAGGAAAGGAAAAAGGTAGAAAGTAAATCCAAGAGACTGAAGTGGCACAATGGATAGAGTTCCTAGCCCTGGAGTCAGAAGGACCTGAGTTCAAATCCTGCCTCATATACTGTACTAGTTGGACAAGACATTTAACTTCTATCTACTCAGTTTTCTCTACAAGATGGGAATAATAATAGAAATTATTTCCCAGAGCTATTGTGAGGATCATATCAAATAATTTTTGTAAAGTACTCTGTAAACCTTAAAGGGCCATATAAATGCTAGCCTTTGCTATAAGTGTTGTTGATGATAATAAAGAAAGCATTCCAGAAGCCTCAGGGGAAGAACTTAAGTTAGTGTAATCTCAGTGGAAAAGATGTCCAATCCCTTCTGTCCTCCCACTTTGTTCACATTTCTCTAGTGCAGTTATCATGTGTTATTTCATACTGTGGTTATTTGTATACCTAATCCCTTGTTTAGAGTTGAAGATGCCTGAGAGCAGGTACTAAGTCTTATCTAAATTTCTTCTATCACACAAGTGGGAGAAGGAAATGAGCAGGTTGTATAAGTCATATTATTATGTCCATTTCACAACTGAGGAAAAAAGACAAAGAGAAGGCAAATGATTTGTCTAGGGCCACACAACCAGTTACTGTCTGAGGTAGAATTTTGAATTCCGATCTTCTTGACTCCAAACCTAAGCCTCTATTCATTGCTTCATCAGCTGCCATAAATGTCTGTAAGCAGTGAGTGATGCTTTTGTCCTTTCTTATGGAAAAAGGCCATGACATCAGGGAGGTGATGCTCTTACAAGCACATGATTTGTATTCGACTGAGGGGGAATTGAGCTAAGTCACCAGCTTCACTTTGTCTTCCAGAGCCATCTAAGTCCAGTGACCAGATAGACTAACTGGAGATGATCCTGGAGATGAGAGTTAAGTGACTTGCCCAAGGTCATACACCTAGCTAGTGTCAAGTGTTTGAGGCTGGATTTGAACTCCCATCCTCCTGACTCCAAGGCCAGTGCTCTATCCACTGTGCCACCTAGTTTCTGAATTGAATTGTCATTGGGGGGCAGGGGAGAGAAAAGGGAAGAGAGGTTCCTTTGAATTGAAATCTTGGACCAATGAAGATCCTTTTTTCTTCTTTAAATGGTAAAGTGTTTATAGTTAAACAGTTCTATTTTTGGATGTAGCAGGAGGGCAAGAATTGATTAAATTTGGAAGAAAACATACTGGTCCTAGATTATTCAGATACTTTGATTTTATATTCTGTATATATATGTTCTCCCTCGAGAGGGCAGTGGCCCTACTATTTCAGGATAGATACTAAAACATAAAGATTTCTTTCTGAATTGTATTTTCTTTGTTCCCCTCAACACATCTACCAGTCTTTAATTACTCCAAATATTGAATCTTTCACCTTGGGTCCCACAGGATCAAGTCACCTAAAATGAACCAGAGGAAAGAGGCTGAAACTGGAAGCTGGAACTAGGGGTCAGGATATGGATGCTCAGAAGAGGCATTTTCAGTTTGGGTGCAGCTGATCATGAAGCAAAGACCTTCATTGGAACGGGTGCCTGGATGCAAGGAGAGTTCATCTAGAGTCACTTTGGGACCCAGGGGCACCTGGCAACGGAGACCCAAGACAGGGCCCCTAGAGGTTGCAAGTGGTTTCTTCTCACGTACCCTGGGGACTCATTCCACCTCTTACCAAGCCTCTGGCTCACTGGGGACCACAGCTGAGGGAGCCACAGTGTAGGGAGGAGTTTTTCCGGAGCAGGTTAGAGGAGACAGGAGGTTTCCCCAGGGACAGATGAAGGACTGTGAGGAGGAAAGTTGGCAACTCTTCTGGTTGGGAGGCCACCCTACCCAGGGACAAGTCCAATTCCCCAATTCTTTGCCAGCCAGGGACAAGGATAAGGTTCTGACAATTATCACTTGGGTGATCTAGGGCAATTCACTTAACCTCTCTGGGCTTCAGTTTCCTTTTAAGAAAAATCAAGGACTTGTGCTAAATAAATGACCTCTAAGATCCCTTCTAGTTCTATGATCTCATGAGTGAGATCAGGAGGAGAAGCAGAGAAGGGCTCGGATTCCCTTTATCTTTTCAATAGGGAGAGGTAAGCCTTCTTCTCAGTCTACAGATGATCACTCTTCTGCAAGCAGGAACCAGACCTTGGAGAGTGAGCTCCTTACTGCTATTCCAGCCAAGGTTTCTTTCCCTGAGCAAACTCCCACGCTCCCTCAGAACTCAGAGTCCAATTCTAACCACCTGACTCTCTAGAGGAGAAACCTCAAGTTGCCAGCAAAAATTTACAAAAATTTATTTTGCCTCCCTCTTTTCTCTGCTCCCTCTCCCAATCCCAAGTCAGGCTGCACTCCTCCTCACCCCCTTGGGAAATACATAAAGAACAAAGCATAAAAGTCCAATCATGGCGAAGTTTCTGATTCCAGTTGGAGATCCTACCTCATTCTTTCCCAGAAAAGTCTAGCCCTGATCTAGTGGTTTTCTCAGGTAAAAATCACTCTTGCCTTTGCATAGAATCCCAGGGTTTTAGAGAGCAGATCAGAGGTCATTCTGTCCTAGCTGACCCCCCCTCCCAGTACTAATGACCAAGCTATGCAAAACAGATTCACAGACTGTCTTTTTTTGTCTTCTAATGGTCAAAAAAGTTAAACTTTCTCCTGCCTTAATATAAGACTATTTGTTCTTATTCAGTCCTTCAACTGACTACATGAAGAAAACATTTTTCTCTCTTGTGAGGGTCTTCTTGGGTGATAAATTCTCATATAAAATTCTAGGAAAATTCTTTGTTAAATGAAATTGCTTTAAATAGAGAAGGATTTAGGGGGAAAATTGGGCCTGTTGAAACAAAAGCTATTAGTAAAAATTTAGGATGTTTTTGTATATAAATGTAAAATATATAATTTTAATATATCTTATCTTAAAAAACAATTATCTGACAATATGAAAATGACTCTGAAGTTTCTTCTTACAACTCATTAAATAGACAAAGATAGTTTAACAACTATCTGCTTTAACAACAAAATTCAATATAAGTGGGGCTGTGGATGGGAAAAAAGCTGGAAGATCTATGAATTGGGATCGGGGGGAACGTTTTTGGAAAACAATGTGGCAATATACAACAATAGCTATAATGAACAACAATGTACAACAATAGCTATAATGACCCTAAAAGCTATTACTTAAATATTTTAAGAGTTTGTAATTTTACTAAGGTCTGTCTTCTGTCTACCAATGTAAATCATGATTCCTTTACACATTTTTATAACAATAATATAGTTATCAAATGCATAGTACTTTAAAGTTTACAACACACCTTTCAGATATTGTCTCATTTGATTCTTATGACAGCTCAAGAAATTTAGGTACTATTATTACACCTATATAACAAAAGAGAAATTTGAGACAGCTTAAAGATTGTGACTTGCCCAGAGTCACACAACTAGCTAACAAATGTCTAAGGTTGGATTTGAATTCAGAGCTTTCTGAGTCCAGGTGTTCTATCCACAATGTCATCTAGCTGCCTGAATTGATAGATGATTACCTTGGCCATAAAAATTCAACACCTTAGCCAACCTAGTGATGAGTCCTCCTGAACCTGGTTAGGCCAGAAAACATATGTGCATTCTGTGGCTGAACCCATATTCAAATTCTTTCCAGCCTTGTAGAACTGCCAGAATTTATCTTTTACTGCCTTCATATCACTTCCAGGACTCAATAAGTAATAAAAGGAGGACATTAATAAAGGAAGAATTAAGGGAAAGAAATACATATCAGTTCAATAATATGTTTGATAATTAAAAAAACCTGGAAATAACCCACATGTACAAAGTATGAGTCAATAGATTATGGCACATGAATGTAATAGGATTATTATGCCACAATAAGTGACATGAAGAAATATTAGAATACCTTATATAAAGTGAAATTGAATCAAAAACTAATAAGAGCATTCTGATTATTACTATGCTTAAAAATAATAGAAGCAACAAATTTAAAAAATGAACAAAAGAAAAGAGATCAAAAGGGGATACAAAGGCAAAGAAGATACCATAGTTGTTGTAGAGAGACCAGGTTGTGCTTTGTTTCTGGGAGATGACTGGAGAAAAATGACTAATCTTTGCAGTCTTCTCCAACCAGCCCAATCTTTGTAATTTCATAGAACAGAAAAGAATTATTGAGAACGCTGAGAATATTTTCTTTACTACAGTATCACTCAATTACTTTTCAGCTGAAAGAAGTAGAGCCTTAAAACTAGCTGTCCCAACCAGAGTGGGTATGATTTTTTTAAAAAGGAACTGAAAGGGTTTCAATGCGATCACATATGACATCAGCAGCTCTGTAAACCAGAACATGGGTTATCCCTCTTCATGTATACCCTGGCCACTTGGTTACCTTGAGTGTATCTATACCCAGGTGCTCTGATCTGATCCCCATGTGTATGTATTCCATAAGTGAATACTACACATAATCCCTGTTCCCACTAAAGTTATGTGTATTTTTGAGAGAGCTCTAGGTTTATGGGGAAATTCTTTGTTGTTTTAAATGTTACTATGTTATTTCTTATGCCTACTTTCCCATTTATATAAAACTCTTATAAGAATAATATATGTGCTCATCAAGGACATCCTAGATGAGGATATAGGAAAGAATAGGCAGGCTTTCAAAACCAATATCATAGTATACTGCATCTTTATCATCACACAGATACCAAAGATATAGAAGACACAAGAATCTACTGTCAGTCAACTAAGTAAGAAAGCAGATATTTATTTAACATTTATGTTCCAGACAAAGTGCTCTGAGCTAGGGAAATAAAGATGGTCCCTACCATCAGGGGCTTACATTCTATTAGAGGAAGACAACATATAAAATGAAGATCTGTACAAAGTTGATATAAGGTAACTTTGGAGAGAAAGGAACAAGAAGTTGGATAAAGACAGAGGATAGTATTTGAGCTGAGTCTTGAAGGGAGCCAGGGATCCTAAGAGGTGGATATGAGGAGGGAGTGCATAAAGGTCAGAGTTTCTTATGAATTGAGCAGCAGTATAGCTAGAATGTTGAATGCATAGGAGTAAGAAGGCTGAAGTAGCAGGTTAGGGGAAATTTATGAAGAGCTTTAAATACTAAAAAGAAGAGCTTAAATTTGACCCTAATGGTAATAGGGAGCCAGAGGAATTTATTGCATATGAGAATGACAGTCAAACTTGAAGAAAAGAATTATTACTATAGTGTGGGAGATTTATTAAAATTTGAAGAGACTTGAGATAGGGAAATCAATTAAGAGAATTTAGAAATATTCCAGGTAAGATATGATGAGGATCTGAATTGGGGTAGTGACTTGGTGGATAAAAAGAAGGGTAGGTGTTGGAGAATTAGAAAAGAAGATTCAGTAATTAGATTCAATATGTGGGGTGAGTGAGCAAAAATAATGATCCAGCAAAGGTAACTATAAGGGCAGCAGCCAGAGAACCAAGAGAAAAGAGGAAACTCAAGAAGAAGAGAGTATTCTTCTAGAAGTATAAGGTGGCCAACAATGTCAAATATTACAGATAGATTAAGGAAGTAATTAGCAACTAAGAGATCATTGGTTGTGGAAATGTGTTTAACATAATTGCACATGGTAACCTATATCAGATTGCTTGCACTCTTAGGGAGAGTGGAGGAAAAAAAATTTCAATTCAAAATCTTATAAAAAATGAATGCTGAAAAGTATCTTTATATGTAATTGAAAAACATAAAAATCTAGTTACAATTTCTTTTTTAAAAAAGGGAGATCATTGGTAACTTGGAAGGAATAGTTTCAGTTGAGTAATGATGTGGGCAACCAGATTATAAGAAATTGAGAGGAGGGTAAGCAGAGTCAATGAATTAAACATGCTCTTTTTTTACTTGTTTGTTAATATTTTAAACTCTTGATTTGGTAGAATGTAATACCTTCTGTGGCCTAGACCCACATAGAATGCTGATATTTGGAGACTTCACTCATCTCATAAGAAAAAAACACAACTAAATATGGTCTGAAAAAATATTCTAAGAGAATAATGAAACAGTCACCACTTACACTCAGTCAAAAGGGTGTGGAATAGGAAGAGTTTAGTTTTGAGGCTGATAATCACTGATCAGAATAGTCTATACTCCTTTAGCCATTCTTTCCTCCCTGTCTTGACTTCCTTTCCCCCATACCTAAAAAGAGTGGTCTATGGCTATTGTTCAAATTGTGACAACCCTCTGACTCCCCAGTAGACATACTCTCTGCTTAGTCTTGCTCCTGGGTCAATGTGGAATCACCACGCCTTCTCTTTACTTGTATGTTCATTCTTTCTTGAGCTTTTTTTCCAGTATAGCTCTTATTGCAAATTCATGTAGCATATCCTTGTCTCAACAAAAACTCCACATGCTAACAGTCAGTGGTAGTTCCTGACCATTTCTTCCCTTGCTTTAGAAAACCAACTTAAAGGCTCTCTTATTAAAGGTATCTCTTGGGGTGGCTAGGTGGTGCAGTGGATAGAGCACTGGCCCTGGAGTCAGGAGTCCCTGAGTTCAAATGTTGTCTCAGACACAGAATAATTATCTAGCTGTGTGGCCTTGGGCAAGCCACTTAACCCCATTTGCCTTGCAAAAAACAAAGTGTCTCTTACGAATACATCAAAATTATGCAAGATCTTTTTGAAAGATATAACTGAGGTAGCTTTATTTCATGACCTCTACTCATAAATATCAGGCTAGGTATAAAACAGGAAGATACTCTTGCCACAGGATTTAGCCACATTTATGGAGGAGATGCAACACAGAATTCAAAGCAAAGAGGATTCTTCTATTATTGATGGTGAGGTACATGCTAGCTACATAAAATCCTAGACCACTGGAGAGCCTCCTGGGAGGAGATATATCCATTCAGAAGAGTTCTAATTATATGCAAAGAAAAAAATCAAATAGCTGAAGAATATCTATTGTCTGGACTCTGATGTTGTTCGAGAATCTTTTTTTTTTTTTTTAGGTTTTTTTTGCAAGGCAAATGAGGTTAAGTGGCTTGCCCAAGGCCACACAGCTAGGTAATTAGTAAGTGTCTGAGATCAGATTTGAACCCAGGTACTCCTGACTCCAGGGCCAGTGCTTTATCCACTACGCCACCTAGTGCCCCCTAGAGTGTTTTTTTTAGCAAGAATCTTTTTTTTTAAATGCATAAATTTTAATTGTTTTTTAATATCACCTAATTTCCCAATTTTCCCTACCTTTTCCTCCCAGAGAACTGTCCCTTATAGCAAATAGTGTTTTAAGACAAAATAAGAAAGAGGAAAAAAATCAGCCTAATTGATCAATATATTCAAAAAACCTGAAAAAAGTGTATAAGATCTAATACTTATAAACCTTCCATTTCTAAAAAGGGGTAGAGTGGAAGTGTCTTCTCAAATCTTTTCTTTCAAGGCATAGTTGTTCAATATATTTTGCAACGTTTCTTTTTGATTTATTCTGTGGTTGAACTTTTTATTTATTTTATGTATATTACTTTCTTTACTCTGCTTACTACACTTGGTCATCACTTCATGTAGCTCTTTCCATATTTCTTTGTATTCATCACATTCTTTATTTCTTATAGTGGACAAACCTTCCATTTCATTCACGTACCACAATTTACTAAGTCATTTCCGAATTGATGGGCATGTGTTTTCATAAAAAATTCTGCCATACAAAACCACTGTAACCAAGATCTCAAAACCATTGTAACCAAGACCAAAAGAAATGTAGTAAACTGGGCAACAATCTTTAGAACTAATGTTTCTGACAAAGGACTCATTTCTAAAATATACAGAGAACTGAGTCATAGTTTTAAAAAAAAGCCATTCCCTAATTGACAAATTGTCAAAAGATATGCAAAGGCAATTTACAGATGAGGAAATCAAAGCAATCCATAGTCATATGAAAAATTGTTCTAAATAATTAATTAATTAGAGAAATGCACATTAAAGCTTCTCTGAAATACCACCTAACACCTCTCAGGCTGACCAATACGACCAGAAAGGATAATGATCATTGTTGGAAGGGTTGTGGGAAATCTGGGACACTATTACATTGTTGGTGGAGCTGTGAACTCATGCAACCTTTCTGGAGAGAAATTTGGAACTATGCCCAAAGGGCAACAAAAATGTGCATACTCTTTGATCCAGCAATACCACTACTAGGTCTATACCCTGAAGAGATGATGAAAAAAGGGTAAAAACATCACTTGTACAAAAACATTCATAGCAGCCCTGTTTGTGGTGGCAAAGAATTGGAAATTAAGTAAATGTCCTTCATTTGGGGAATGATTTAACAAACTGTGTTATATGTATGTCATGGAACACTATTGTTCTATTAGAAAGCAGGAGGGATGGGAATTCAGGGAAGTCTGGAGGGATTTGCATGAACTGATGCTGAGTGAGATGAGCAGAACCAGAAAAACACTGTACACTCTAACAGCCATATGGCGGCAATCGTCACCCTTGATGGACTAGCTCATTCCATCAGTGCTACAATCTGGGACAATTTGGGGCTATCTGCAATGGAAAATACCATCTGTATCCAGAGAAACAACTGTGGAATTTAAACAAAGACCAAGGACTATTACCTTTAATTTAGGGGAAAAAACCCTGATATCTTATTGTCTGATCTTGCTATCTCTTATACTTTATGTTTCTTCCTTAAGGGTATAATTTCTCTCTCATCACACTCAATTTGGATCAATGTATACCATGGAAACAATGTAAAGACCAGCAAGTTGCCTTCTGTGGGGGTGTGTGGGGGGGGAGAAGTAAGATTAGGGGGAAAAATTGTAAAACTCAAAATAAATAAAATCTTTTAAAAAATGCTGCCATAAATATTTTGGTGTTTGGGGGGAGTTTCTTCTTATCAGTGACTTCCTTGGGTATAAGCCTAGTAATGAATCCTCTGGGTTAAAGGGTCTGGACATTTTAGTCACATTATTGGCATAATTCCAAATTGCTTTTCAAAAGAATTGCATTAATTCAAAGTTCTAAGAACATAATGGTGGCACTAGTGTGCCCATCTTCTCACAATTCCTCCAACAATGACTATTGCCATCGTTTATCATCATTGCCTGTTTACATAGTGTGAGGTAAAGTCTCTTGGTTTGGGTTTTGATTTGCATTCTTCTTATTATTTTTATTTTAGAATATTCTTTAATGTAGTTGTTAATAGTTTACAATTCTTGTTCCGAGAATCATTTGTTCATATCTTTTAAACATTTATCTTTTAGAAAATTACTTTTGATTACACACATGTATATATACATATTCATTGTTTTTTATATCCTGAATACCAAATACTTAACAGATCCAATTTTTTCAACATTTTTCTTATTATCCAAGATATATTAATTTTGTTTGTTTAGAAGCTTTTCAGTTTAATTTTTTGTAATTGTCTTTATCCTTTCTTTGATTAAGAATACATTTCTTACCCAAAGCTGTGAAAGGCATATGATTTGCTTTTTTCCTAATTTTAATAGCATAATTATATTTATATGATACACATATAATATAATTATATAATAGTATTACAATTTAATAGTACAATTAAAACAATAATACAATTTAATAGTATAATATTTAATATTAAGTTTTGGTATCCATTGATCTAAGCCTAATTTCCACCAGACTACTTTCTGCTTTCTCCAGCAGCTTTTTTTTTTTTAGTTTTTTTAGCAAGGCAATGGGGTTAAGTGACTTACTCATGGTCACACAGATAGGTAATTATTAAGTGTCTGAGATTGGATTTGAACTCAGGTCCTCCTGACTCCAGGGCTGGTGCTCTATCCACTGAGCCACATAGCTGCCCCTCCCCAGCAATCTTTAGGGAATTATTTCTTTTGTCGTTTATCTTTCCCAGTTTATTGAACACTGAATTTTTGAATTCCATTGTTTTTTATTCTTCTTTCTATTTTTATTCTTCTATCTATTCCATTGATCAGCCTTTCTATTTTTCAACACTAGGATCAGATGGTTTTGATGACAGTTACTCTATAAGATAGTTTGAGATCTAGAAGCTCTGTTACTGTTTCTTCCTTTATCCTTATCTTTATGTCTTAATTTCTTTTGAAATGCTAGATCTTTTGCATTTCAGATTAATTTTGTAATTATTTTATTAAGTTCTGTTAAGTATTCCTTCAATAGTTTGATTGATATAACATGAAACTAAAAATCAATTTTGGAAGTATTACCATTTTTATTATATTGGTCTGAACTTGCCATGAGCACTGAATATTACTCCAGCTATTTAAATTGCTTATTTCCTTAAGGAGCATTTTGTTTTTGAATCTATACAAGAATTTTGCGTGCATTTGTAGATTGATCCTTATTTTGTGAATTATTTGATATGAAATTTCCCTTTCTATTATTAACTCTGGGATTTTGTTAATATTACATAGAAATGCTGTTGATTTTTTTTTGAGGTTTATTTTGTAGTTTACAACTGCTGAAACTATAAATTTTTCCAATTAGTATTTTTACTGATTTTCTAAGTAAAAGGTCTTATTTTCTATCTAAAGTGTCCTATAAGGATAGTTTTAGCTCCTTTTTATCTATGTCCATAATTTTGTTCTCTTGTCTTCTTGTTATTGCTAATTTTTCTAGGATTATACCAATATATAATAGTAGGAAAAATGGGCATCCTTGCTGTGCTCTTATGTTTATTGAGGAAGGTTCTATCACCATTGCATATAATGCTTGATTTTAGGTTTTCAATTTATTTTTTTATTTAAAAAAATAATTTTATTGATTTTTTTTCTGTTTTTTACATAACTATAGTATTCTGTGATTTTCTCTCCCTCTCCCTCCCCAAGAGCCATCCCATCTAGACAGATAGTGGGGGGTGATTTTTCTGAGAGAAAATAAAAGTCAGAACAAATTATTGAGACATTGAGAAAATCCCAAAACACATGCTAACATATAACACCCATGGACCTCCCACCTCCATGTCTTCTCATTTGATCTTTATAATTTTGCTACATTTAATTTTATTTTGGGTATGTTATTGTCCTTCCTATTTTCATTGCCATAGTTACCCTATTATTGTTTTGGTTCTGTTTACTTCACTCTCCATAGTTCATATAAATCTTTTCAAGCTTCTCTATATTCATCACACTCATCATTTATTACAGTATAAAAGTATCCAGTTACATTCATGTACTAAATTTGTTTAATCCTTTCCCAATCAAAGGGCATCCACTTTGTTTTCAATTCTTAACTATCACAAAAAGAGCTGCTGTAAATATTTTAGAGACCATGGAAATATTTTTCTTACTGATGACTTCCTTTAGGTAAATTTCAGCAATAGAATCACTGGTTCAAAGAGTATAGATAGTTTAGTTATTTCATTTCTATAATTCCAAATTATTTACCAAAATGGTTGCTTCCCTTCACAGTTCCTACCATCAATGTATTAATGTGCCTTACATAGAAACTTTTTATGACATTAAAAAGTTCCCTATGTCTATGCATTGCAGGCATTTTTTCCTTTTTAGCATAAATGAGTGTTGTATTTTGTTATTGAGATAAATTATATGATTTGGAATGTTTTTTGTTTTTCATTATTAATGATTAATTGGTATTGATTATTTTCCCATTGTTGAACCATCCTTACATCCCTAGTATAAATCCAACTTGGTTGTGATGAATGATTTCTTGGATGAATCACTACATCTGTTTGATAAGATGTTATTTAAAATTTTAATTTTGGGGGTGGCTAGGTGGCACTCAGACACTTAATAATTACCTAGCTGTGTAGCCTTGGGCAAGCCACTTAACCCCATTGCCTTGCAAAAACCTAAAAAAATAAAATAAAATTTTGATTTTTGTATCTTTTAATGATATTGGCCAAGAGCTCTCCTATGATATATCATTTCTTGATTTAGATATTAAGAATAAATAGTCTCAAAAGAACTTTGGCAGGGTGATTTTTTTCTCAATTTTTCACAAAAATTTGTGTAGTATTGCTTTTTAATGTTCTTTATATGTTTGATGAAATTTTCCTGTGAATCCAAAAGGACCAGTTTTTTTCTTTTGGAAATTACTTATCCGGGCAACTAGGTGGCACAGTGGACAGAGCACCAGCCCTAGAGTCAGGAGGATCTGAGTTCAAATTTGACCTCATATACATAATAATTACCTAGCTGTGTGACCTTGGCCAAGTCACTTAACTCCATTGCCTTGCCAAAAAAAAGGGAAGTTACTTATCACTAGTTCTAGTTCTTTTTTGCAAGCAGATTTTTAAAAGATCTCTACTTAATCTTCACTTAGTTTGAGTATTTTGTTTTTGCAAATATTCCTCTATTTCTTTTGTGTTTTTTAGTTTTGTTAATATGTAACTATGCATAGTAAGTTTTGATAATTTTTGTTCTGATTTTGTTGTCATGTAAGCTAGTTTATTTTCTATTTTGTTAGTTTATTTCCTATTCTTTTTTTGTTTGTTTTTGTTTTTTGTTTTTTAGGTTTTTTTTTTCGCTATTCCAAATATTTTAATAAGAGTTCTCTGCAAGGCATTTAGAACACCAATTTGTGAGGATAAACTCCATTGGAGAGAGAGAATACAGAACGCAGGTAACCGCGGAGCTGAGGAATTTTCTTGATTTTGGGCAGGAGCTGAGAATCCACTGCTTTCTGATCAGCCTTGCGCTGCTCTGTAATCTCATATTTCTCTTTCTCTGTGTCAAAAATCTCTCCTTAGTGTCTGGGTTTACGGAGCCTCTTCTTCTTAAAGTAAGCATCAGTAAGACGATTTGGAATTTTTACACCAGAAAGGTTAACCCTAGTAGAGGTGGCAATGACAAATTTCTGATGGGTCCTTCGTAGAGGAACCCGATTGATGGTCAGAGGTCCAGTCACTAGCCAGCTGCTTCAGGAAAACCACACACTTGCCCCTGTGGCGGCCAGTGAGCAGAATCAGAACTGTGCCTGGGATGATGCTAGAGCGAAGTTTCCTCACATGCTGGCTGAAGGGTTTTTTGCCATGACTTAGGAGTTTTCTGGGCACATCTTCAGTAGGGTAATACCTGGGCATTTTGCGAATCTTTACCACTCGGTTTCCTCCATTTTTATTACAACCAACTGGCTTTGAGATAGTAGCAGGCACCCTGTCTTTCTTTTTCCTTTCAATCCGGGTTTTTGGTGCAGCATATTTCCACTTGTACATGGCTCTGAGGGAATACATTGCAGACCTGGAGTATCTCCCTATCCCTCAGGCCAAGACTGGGTTTCGACTGCAATGCTTTCGAGGTTTTTTCACCACCTTTTCAGCCCCATCTTCCTTTTTGACCTTCTTTTCCTTTGGAGGCTTTGGGAGGTTTTTTGTCCGCCAACTTGAGAGAAGGGGAAAGAGCGTTTTTTTAGGTTTTTGCAAGGCAATGGGGTTAAGTGGCTTGCCCAAGGCCACACAGGTAGGAAATTATTAAGTGTCTGAGGCCACATTTGAACTCAGGTACCCCCTGACTCCGGGGCCGGTGCTCTATACACTGCGCCACCTAGCCGCCCCTATTCTCTTGTTTTTAATCATATTGACTAAAAGCTTATCAATTTTGTTAAAAATTTCAAAGAACTAGTTATTGACTTTATCATTTCTATTGCTTTTTTGGTTTCTATTTTTTCTGCTCTAATTTTTAATGTCCCTTTTTGTGTTCATTATAGGTTTTCTCATTTTTTGGTATTTCTATTCATATTTACTTTATTAATCTCTCCTTTTATCTTATTGGTGTATTTTAGTCTAGATTATTAATGTAGGGATATTATTTTTCTGCTTGACTGTTTTAACTGAAATTTTAGTATATTGTTTCATATTATAATTTTCCTTCAAATAATTATTGTTTTTATGATTTATTCTTTGATTTGTCCCCTTATTATTTAGGGTTTTGTTAATTCTCTGGGGGGGGTTCTGTCTTTGGTTTATGTCTATGAGATGATTATGATTTTTATTGCATCACAGTGTGTAAAGGATGTGCTTATTACTTATATCTTTTTGCATTTGTTTGCAATATCTCTACCCTAGTACATGGTCAATATTTGAAAAAGTTCCATGCAGTGCTGTGAAATACATATATTCTTTAACAATCCCAATGTGAAGGTGCCATAACTTTTTATTTCTAATTTCTCTAAAAATTTTTCAATTCTATATTTTCCTTTTTTATTTATCTTTCTGTTGGACTTATCCAAAATTGAGAGAGGGACATTGAAATCTCCTGCCACTATTGTATTACTGTCTATGTGTTATTGTAGTTTGGTTATTCTTTCCTTAATGAATTTAGATGTTAAGACATCTTCCTTTAAGCAATAAATTGCAGGGTTTTCTTTTCTTATCCAATCCATCACTTTTTTCTTTATATTCTATTATTCAATCCATTCATTTTTAAAGTTATGAAAGATAGGTTTGTATTTTCCTTCATTTGTCTCTGATACAGTTTTCTATACACACACACACACACACACACACACACACACAAACACACAACACACAACACAGAGACATAGACAATTATTCCTTCCCTTCCTCTGTAAACACAACACTTTGTCCAAGCTAGGGGTTCTTAATCTTTTTTTTTTGTCATGGACTCCTTAGCAATGTGGTAAAACCAAAGGTTTCTTCTCAGAATAATGTTCTTTTTTAATGTATTAAATTAATATCCATTGAATTATACAGAAAATCAAATATATTGAAATTCAGTTATTAAAACATGTTTTTAAAAACAAGGTAACGGGGAGGCTAGGTGGCACAGTGGACAGAGCACTGGCCCTGGAGTCAGGAGTACCTGAGTTCAAATACCACCTCAGACACTTAATAATTACCTAACTGTGTGGCCTTGGGCAAGCCTCTTAACCCCATTGCCTTGCAAATAAAAACTAAAAAAAAAAAAAGTTAGCAGAGTCCTTGTTAAGAACTCCTGAGTTATTTGGGCATCTTATAGATTATCCATAAGTTTATGTACCTTGAACAAAATTGATGGATGAGTTGGTCTCAAAGTTAAAGAAGATCAAATTGCCTGTTGGAGTTACAACACTTCTTTAATGATTCCAAATTTCTCCCTAAAATGAAGATCTACCCTTTAAATTATTAATATTCTACTAGTGTTTTTATATGTTCACAAGTCATGGAACACAAGTCTCTGAAGAATTAAAATTTGAGTATTACTCAGAAAGCAATGGAAAAATACATGGTGAGTGAGGAGGTCATACCACATAATAAATAACTATGAAGAAGAATGGGAATAATGGATATTATCAAAGAAAACTATGATTTAAAAAGAAAATGAACTGGCCACATGGCAAGAACAAAGGATAATCTTTTGAAGGTTAATGTGCTCTTCAGGTATGCTTACAATGTCAAGAGAACATGAGGAAAGCCCTCAACACAGGGTGGATGACTTGGCGTGAACTGAAGGAAGAACATGAATAGACAATAGTGAAGCAGATGTAGTCAGGGTTATTGTAGCTAATATCTACATAGAGGAGATTACAGATCCCTCGAATATTAGGTTTTATTAAATGCCTTTGTTTTTAACTAAGTGTATCCTCTGACACAGAAAAGAAAACATATCAGTGGTGGTTCATCAACTATGGTTTGAAAATGATCACCCTGGGAGGCTAGGTGGCGCAGTGGATAGAGCCCTGTCCCTGGAGTCAGGAGTACCTGAGTTCAAATCCAGACTCAGACACTTAATATTTACCTAGCTGTGTGACCTTAGACAAATAAATCACTTAACCCTAGTGCCTTGCAAAAAAAAAAAAAAGACCAAAAAAACCCCCAAAATGATCACCCAACCTGTATAGAACCTTGGTTGGCTTCTTGGAATTCATGGGGAAAAGGTCTCAGATAATATGTATTGATATTGTTAAAGTTTACATGCATTTTAAAAAACAAACTGGGTATAATTCAGAGGTTATAGTTTTATCTTATATTTTTTAAAAAATGTGTGTTTTTAAATGTTTATTTTTGCTGCTGGATATTGTTTAGAACTTAAGAAGCAACCCAATGGAAAGAAAATAAATTTGTTAACACTGGCCCTAGATTTTGCCTTCCATTCCTTTTTTCTTCTTTTTAATTTTCAACTTGAAAATTTTTGAGAACAGTCTCTAAATTCCAGTTGAAATTGATGTTTTTCAAGAAACTTTCCTTCCAACAACATTCTCCACTTCTTAAGCCCAACTCTTTCTATTGTACATGCACATCTTTTGACAACTATATGTCTTTCATTGTTCCCAGAGCATTTCTCATATAAATGGTTCATCTCCTCATTTAGACCATAAGCTCCTTAAGGAAAGGAACTGAATTTCATAATTACTTAGCATTGATCACTGAAGCAATACCTGTAGAATATTTCTTTTCATTCACTCTTGGTTTTTCTAAGAACTAACCCAGACGTGCCATATTGTTCCCTGGTCTTCTTCAAGCTACACTCCTGTGCTTTAATCTCCATCTTCAATGAGGCAACTACAGCTCCCACACCGAAGCTCTGGATGTCTGATTGGTGAACGTTCACCATAACCAGCCCAAACATAGATACACCATACTGCAGCCCACCAATTTTTATGCCACAATATAGCATCTATAGGCTTTTCTTCTTTCCCTCCTCCACAGTCACCACATCTCTTATTCCCCATTGTAACTTTCCACCTCTAGTTCTAGGAATGGTAATCAAATCAATAACACTATTCCTCTTTTTATTTTTTTAGATTTTTCAAGGCAATAGGGTTAAGTGGCTTCTCGAAGATCACACAGCTAGGTAATCATTAAGTGTCTGAGGCCAGATTTGAACTCGGGTACTCTTGACTCCAGGGAGTGCTCTATCCACTGCATCACCTAGCCGCCCAATGTCAATTACCTAAAGATGCCATTCACTTTGTCTGTGACTTTCATAATCATAAATCATAATCCCTGACCACTACTCCCCTTTGTGAGTTGTCTCATTGAAATATAAGCTCCTTGGGGTGTGTAAAGAGTGGCAAGAGTGGACTTTCCAGAAGTAAGGCTGGAGATGGCACGGCAGGGTGGGGAGGTATTGGGTTCTTCTAGTTACTAAGTAGAAATTGAGCCCAGAAGGTATGATGAAAACTAGAGGATCAAGTCCTCTCTAGAACTCATTACTTAGGTATGATCCATTCTACCAAGTAAGTACCATCCTATGTCCACAGTAGTTCTAGTTGTACTCTCTTGTTGTCTACTCACTTATTTTAGGAAAAGTAAGATACCAGACCATCTCAATTAAAGCAAATGGTTTCAACTTGCCCTGACTCCGCTATCCACAGAGATCTTTTATACACCCAAAAGAAAGATGCTCTAGTGTAGGCAGGGTGAGGGTGAAGGGATTGTCAAGGAAACTCCTCTTTGCCTTGCTTCCTACCAACTGAGCTGGGACCTCTGGCATTGGGGTGAATTCAGGACCATTTCTGGGAGACCAGGCTTCCTTCCGTCATCTTGACTTGTGCTATTTCCTGTCAGCAAAGTCTGTATGTCGGCACTACTGGGAGTGGGCTGTGCATGGATCGCTGCCTTTTGGACAGGTCAGACATCTCAGCCTGAGTAGCACCAGATGTGATTCTAATCAGAGGGAACAAATCCATCAAGGAAGCAACTTTGCTTTTGTACTCTTTCCCCTTCTCACCCTTCTCCAGGCTTACATACAGCTTTTCCTTGGTTTCCCCCAGAGCCTCTCTCTGCAGCCTCAAACACATTCAGCTCTGGTTGTGTTTAGAGGGGAAATTGAGAAGGGAGGGAATGAAATCTTGGTCAAATGATGTAAATGGTTCTCTGTCCCATTTCTGAGTCCCAGTTAGGGTTCAGCTCCACTTTTCACAATCAAAGTACCAACTGGGAAATGTCTCCTATGAACTCAATACCCCTACTTTCTAGTCGTTCCTGACTCTTCATTCTCTGGTGACAATTCTTTCTGTCACCTTGTCAATTCACTGATGCCCAGCATACACAGTGAGTGCATAAGAAAATATTAGTACCCCAATGTCAAGGAGACGAAGGGTACTAACTATTGATAGGTAATGAAGTGCCTTTATTCCCCAGTTAGTTTGATGTTGGTTCAACACATAAAATAATCCTCCTGTAAACTGCCCTTCTCTAGTCCTTAACTATTTGCCTTACAATTCTGTTGGTTCATCCACTAGAATCCATTTCCCATCCTCTAACCCAAGCTGTCCAAACTAGCATCACTTTGTTTTTTGAAGATGCAAATCTTTTTACAGTTGGAGATTCAGGTACAGCCTTTCTCACCTCTAGTGAGTAATGTCGGGGCATCTAGGTAGCGCAGTGGATAGAACACCAGCCCTGAAATCGTGAGTACCTGAGTTCAAATCCAGACTCAGACACTTAATAATTATCTAGCTGTGTGGCCTTGGGCAAGCCACTTAACCCCATTGCCTTGCCAAAATATATATACATATATATATATATATATATATATATATATATATATATATATACACATATATATATGTATATGTTTAGCGAGTAATGTCACACTCAGCTTCTTGACTGTCTACACTGGTGTCTCTCTCTCTCTCTTTCCTCCTTTATAAAAAAAAAGAATTGGATTAATGGTTTCTGACACTTTTGACATTCAAGGATCCAATTTCTGGAACTTGGATTAGAAGTTGCTTGAATATAAGGAATTATTATGTATATGAGTCGTGTTAATATAGGCATTCTGTAAATATTGCATTCTCTGACTGCAAGGACACAGATAAAATTCCAACTGGTGAGACAGAGAAGCTACAGTCCCAACCATTGAACAGCTGGAGGTCCTGCTCATAATGACATTTCTACCCTTCCTATTGGAGACATTCAGAATACCTCCCAAGAAAGAGCCAGACCAACACACCTGTCACTTTGCAGGATGTAAAGTAGCCACATTCTCCTGTAAACATTTCTGCCCATCATCCTTTACTTTCTCAATGAAAAGTCAACTAGGGCTAAAAGGGAACTCTATTTTTATCAGTTAACTTTGGGCTCTATGAGATGTTGTGGCAAGACAGTATCAGTTATTTCGTTTGAGGATACAGGGAGCTAAAAGACAGGGGATGTCTGGATCCCATCTCTGTCTAAATGCATTGAATCAATCAACTCAATCAATAAACAATCATAAAGTACCTACTATGGGAACGGGGAAACAAAAGACCAGGAACTCACAGCCTAATGAGAGAAGGAAAATGCTGGTATGGCACAATGGAAGAGAATTCGGACTAGTAGTCAGACCTGGATTCTAGCCATGGTTCTGATGCAAATAATGACTCTGTAACCCTGGGTTAGCTGCTTCCTCTTTCTGAACCTCATGGCTCTTCTCTGCAAATTGAGGTTAGACTAGATGGTCTCTAATTGCCTTTTCAGTTCTAACATCCCCTGGGGTGCTGGATAAACTAGTCTACTCTCCATCTCCAGCATCTAGAGTTCTGAGGCTGACACAGAGCCCCCCCCCCCCCAGCCTGGTAAAAGAGAGGACAATAGAAACCCTCAGCCTAGTTCCAGTTACGGTAATAGATTAGGAACTGTTCTCATACATAGCTAGGTTGGAATTCCTCAGAGAACTAGCAAACAGGCACCCCAGAGCCAAGCAGCAACACTTGTCAGACGGCCGGCGGCAAACAACATCTGGGATCTCTTTCCCAGCCTCTGGATTCCTTCCCAGCCCCAACCACAGCTCCCCCTCATCAAGTTAGGCGCGGTAGCTGGGCCTGGGGCCCCAGGTCCTCTATGCTTGCTTTTTCCTGGTCTGGGCTCCACCCCAGAAGAGGAGGACTGAGCTTTTCAGAATTGTAGTTTGTTCCTGGGGGAATGGGTGGAGCTGAGATCTAGGGGAGGGGTGTTCACCCTGTTTTCTGAGAAGGAGGATCTCCTGAGACTATTCCCCTTTCTTCCCCTCCCTCCCCAGAAGAGGCAAAGAATGGTGGTCTAGTTAGTCCACTGAGCTATGAAACCCTAGGAAATGGTGAGCTGAGTGATGGAGATGGGAAACTACCTCTGGAACAATGACCTGTTTCTTTGGGCAAAGCTTGCTTGATCTGGGAGAGTATTTTCTATGGAGTATTTTTAAATCATCTATAATTTTAAACAAAGTGCCACCAGGTTGTATAATTAAGGCCATCAATTCATCATTTTTAATTGCCCATGAAATTTTATAACAGGAATTTAAAGAAAATTATTTCAAGAATTCTCTGGGAAAAAAAAATTCTAGGAAGAAAAATCCCAGATTATCCCTGTTTCTCCTGGTGGTACTTTGGGGGCTTAGTGATGGAATTTGCTATTTGAGCGAAGGTTCCTGAAACTGCTTTCCTTGAACCCTGGGAGCAGGTACCCTCACTGCTAAATTGAATTGCAGCCTTGAATACCTAATTTATTTCAAGACTCAGTTTAAGCTTCACTTGTGCATTAATCTATTGTAGCACCCCATCCCTAAATGCCAGTGTCTTCCCCAGAAGGTTCCCTTATATTTGATTTCTATACATCTTGACTGTACCAATGAAATCATATATCCCAGTGAGACTTTAGCAAAAGTTGGAGATCTGGAGGAGTTAAAAAACATATTGAAATGTAAGATGAAATAAGCTGCCCGCATGAAGTCTGGGAAAAATGAAATAGGATACCCAGTGAAGGCCTTCCCATTTTACATTGCAATGTCTTTGTCTTTTAGCCTTTTTAGCCCCATCAGACCCCAAGCTTTGACTTCATCTAATGAGAGAAGGAAAGTGCTGGTATGGCATAATGGAAGAGAATTTGGACTAGGAGTCAGACCTAGATTCTAGTCATGGTTCTTATGCAAATAATGACTATATGACCTTGAGTTAGTTGCTTCCTCTTTCTGAACCTCATGGCTCTTCTCTGCAAAGGAAGGAGGTTAGACTAGATATACAAGCTTTTTTCCCTGATTAGAATGTAAGTTCTTTGAGGACAGGTACTGTTTCATTTTTGTCTTAATGTCCCCAGTACATAGTATATATAACACCTGGAGCACCTTAAATGTTTAATAAGTATTTGTTGACTGACCAATTAATGAAGATAAACAATGCAGGTCCCATTCAACTTGCCCCTTGGATGAGTAATGAACCCATTCCCCAACAGGGTTTTGAAGAAGACAGATGAGCAAACAAGGACTCCCTCCTTTTCTGAGCAGTGTAGGACAGTACAGTGATGGCAGAATTCTTTGCTGTTGTGATTTGGATGTACAGAAATATAGAAAGGGACCAGCTTCTACCCTTACTAGAAGCTTCCTACCCTTTATCTAGAATTATAGAACCTTAGGGTTAGAAGAGCCTCTGGAGACCATCTCTACATGAGCAATAAACCTTTCTAAAATCCTTTAACCAGTGGTTATTCAGACTTTGCTGGAGAATCCACTGCCTTTGCTGGAGAATCCATAGATGGAGAATCCACTGCCTATTGAAACATTGGATCTCAAGTTTGGGAGACTCTGATTATTAGGAAATTTTGCTTTACTCATAATTGAAATAAGTTTTCCTAAAACTTCTACCCATTTACTGTTCTTCATTCTTTCCTTGGGGACCAAGTAGAACAAATATAATCCCTCATACTCATAGTAGCCTTTCAAATTCTTGAACACAGGGAATATGCCACCCTCTTCTAAGTAGTCTCTAGGCCTAACCCCCTTAGTTCCTTCAAATGAGCCAAGTACTTTTATTCACCCTGTGAAGAAGACCATACAGGTGTTATGATTCTCATTTTTACCTTCCTTCTCCTCTCTTCCAGAACTGAGATTTTGTGCCTTGCCCTGCCAGTAATGACAACACTGATGATCCCCCTGCCACAGAGCATCTCCTCCAGAGGGGTCCCTCAGGGCTATGGCAACTTGGCAAATGGATTTACAAATCCTACTATATATAGACATCCCATCGGCAATCCCTCAAGTTCAGAAACACTGGGATGTAATAAGCATCTATTTCCACAACCAACAGAGCAACAAGCACCATTGTCTGGGGGGCAGGAAACAACACTGGGCTGCCACTGCCATCTCCCACTCTCTTTTCATTAATCCTGTCCCTTCTTTAGGTGTCCCAGGTTCAAAATTAACCTTTTCCAAGAAGTCTTCCCTGATTAATGTTTCTTTCCATTGACTGATTGTTCTTTTTCATGTACTTGCATTTGGAGTATCATTTTCTATTATCTTTTACAGTTGAATATTGATTCACAAATGCTTTTTGTATGTTCAGCACCCAGGGTCTCACAATGGGGCTCCCTTTCCATCTACACCAGAATGGTTGAAGTAGCTATGTATTCCACTCTCTAGCTCATAAGCCCCCATTAAATCTTTTTTCTTTTTTTAATCAAATCAAATCAAATAAGATGACTTCGAATTCAAAGTAAAGACATTTAAGGGGAAAATAATAAGAAAATACCAGGGAATTGAATCAGGCATTAGATGCTCTTGCTGTTCATTCCCAAATGATTTCTCTTTCCATATGTGTCTCCTGTGCAATGATAGCCTCAGCTCTTTATTAATCACTCTGTCTTTCCAACCTAAGAGGAGGAGGAAGATAAAACAGTAATTCAAAGAAATGTACTAGGGAAATTTGCTGCCACTTTAGAGAATACAGGGCTTCCTGGGGTTTTACAATGGGCTAGGGATCATTGACTTGTCCCTAGTGGAGAGACTCACTAAAACTATGAGCTAGGACATGCAAGGTTCCTCAAGCTGGACCGGTCATAGAGGAGAACAGGTGATCCACTAAGGTCACAAAGAATATGGCATGACTGACCTATTGAACAACAACAGCAGAGTGGCGATTTCTTTTACACAAGCTGAGAAGTACTGCAGTCTGGAGAGCACTGAACTCCTGGCAAAGGAGGATAATCTCTCATTAGCAACCTGGACAGCACCTCTTACCATCATCATCAAAGTCCAGATGATATAGTGCTCAGTTCATAGCTGTTTTCATCTGGTCTCTCCCTCAAATCTCCAATTCCACTTCTTAGCTTTTAAGAGACTTCCCCCAGGGCTATTCAAATCTTCTCATGTTCAGAGATTTCTCATGTTCAGAGATTTCTCATGCTATGAGCTCATGCACAGCCTTCTGGGAGGGATGGGGTTCAAAAAAGCCCCACAGAAATAAATATTAATAACCAATGATTTGGGGAAATCCAGAGTTCCTCCCCACTACTTTTTCCAAAGTCCTTATTTCAAAACTTGAGTACTTTCTTCTCTATCAGACCCCTACCTTTACATGGAATCTCCAATTTAAGGTGAATTCCACTCAAATCAGAGTGGAAGTCAATGCTTTGTCTAGATTGCCCTAGACTGGGGGTGGTTTGTGTATAGGGATAGTCTCTCTCTCTCTCTTTGACTAGATTGTCAATTCAGCACCTCATTGAAGAGAGTTCACTTCTCTTTGTAAAACACACCTCTCATTAATTGTTAACCTATCAGAGTTGATTGCCATCTGCTGGAACATCTTTTGTCCAAGGGCACATAAACTTCAAGAACTGGTCATACTTCCTCTTTGATTGTTGAAAAGACTATGAGCCCTTTTTGCCATTCACTTGCTGACTGTGATTGATAAAAATTGATTATAATTTACCCCCACACTTTGTCTCTTAAAATTATTTTTACTACCACAATAGTCTGCCTGGACCAACCCATTCCATAAGAGGCAACTTGGTCTAGTGGAAGGAATCAGATGATTTGGTTTCAAGCCCAGTTCTCATTTCTTTTTTCTTTTTTTTTTAGGTTTTTGCCAAGGCCACACAGGTAATTATTAAGTGTCTGAGGTCACATTTGAACTCAGGTACACCTGATTCCAGGGCCAGTAGCCCCCCCCTCCAGTTCTCATTTCACTGACTATGTGTTTTGGAGAAGTTACTCAATCTTTCTAAACCCCAATCACTCATCTCTAAAGGGAGTATAATACCTTCAGTACCTCGCTCACACAAGCTTATTAGGGGAAAAAATGCTATATAAATGTTAGTTCTTATCATAAAAGTGTGGCACTTAGGTCTTATCTCCTCAACTAAATGCTAAGTTTCCTGAAGAGGGTAAGCCTTTCTTTTGCCCAGAAGTTTTGCACAAGGGGAGACATAAAATTGGACTGAAAAAGTTCTAACAACTTTTATGTGAGGGACAGGCCTAATTAGACATTGGAATGAGTAATAATCAGTTAATCTTTTTCCAACTAAATATCCATGATGCTCTATCAACCAAAAAGGAATTTATTAAGCACCTACTATAAGGCAGGTCTTGTAAATTCAAACTCCAAATGAAAAAGTCCTTGTCATCAAGTTTATATCCTATCTGGGGAAATAATCTATCTATCTATCTATCTATCTATCTATCTATCTATCTATCTATATATATGTATATATATACATATATGTATATATATGTATATGTATATATATATATGTAAATGAGCATATACAAATTTCTCCTTCCTTAACCATCTGAGTCCCTCTGATCTTCAATGAAAATCCTCAAATACCTTCATGGACTAATCATCATGGCTACCAGGATTTGAGGATAAGGGGAAGTCACCAACAGTTACAGAAACTTAATAAGCACAGAGCTTAAGCATTTTCAAATAGCAGACTGCTGCTTTGAAGTTTAGGAATCCCATTCTCTACTATCCAGTCTCAGAGAATACACAGGACCTGAACTTCATTCATAGCCAGAATTGTGAAATAGAAAGAGAATTGAGATGCAAGTCAAGAAACTCAGGGTTCCATTCCTAAATCCCCAAATAATGGGCTGTGTGACTTTGGGTAAGTCACTATCTTTCTCTGGGTCAAGGTTTCCTCTCCTGTAAAATTAGGAGACTGGGTCAGCTGTTTTTTGAGGTTTCTTTAAATGTTAAGAATGTATAATTATATGTCATACTGATTCTTTTTTATTATTTTAAATTTTATTTATATAAGGCAATGGGGTTAAGTGACTTGCCCAAGGTCACACTGCGAGGCAATTATTAAGTGTCTGAGGCTAGATTTGAAGTCAGGTCCTGGGACAGCTAGGTGGCGCAGTGGATAAAGCACCGGCCTGGAGTCAGGAGTACCTGGGTTCAAATCTGGTCTCAGACACTTAATAATTACCTAGCTGTGTGGCCTTGGGCAAGCCACTTAACCCCATTTGCCTTGCAAAAAACCTAAAAAAAAAAAAAAAAAAAAAAAAGAAAAGAAAATTAAAAAAAAAATGAAGTCAGGTCCTCCTGACTCCAGGGCATTGCTCTATCCACTGCGCCACCTAGCTGCCCTTGTTATGCTCATTCTTGACTCCAAGTCTGCTCATTCCTTTGCCCCTAAATGACACTGACCCACCTTCCCCCATCAATTCAAATCCCTCATCTACTAAAAGTCCACCTTTTTGGTGAAATTTTGCTCCCCCTTCTCTTAACTCCCTAAGTGATTGTTGTGAGTATCCCTCATTTTGGTACCATACCCTGCCACCTATTCTTACTTGTTTCACATGTTTTTATTGCGTCTCTTCAATTAAACTTGAAGTCAGGAAACCAAAAAAATTTAATAAATACCTACTAGAAAATAGGAATGATAGGGATAATAGGAAAAATAGAGAAAATCTTAGAGGGAAGACAGGCAGTAGCATTAAAGACAGGGAAGGACTTTTTGTAGAAAATGGAATTGTAGCTGTGATTTGAAGGAATCCAGTTTCCTAAGGCAAAGATAAAAATGCCAAGCAAAGAGGATAAACAGTAAAAGTACAGAGTTGGATTGTCTTTTGTGAGGAATAGCAAGCATACCAGACTCAATGAAATGTAGTATACATGTAGGGGAGTATAGTGTAAGAAGACTGGAAAAAGTAGAGAACAAATTATGAAAAGTTTTAAAAGCCTAACAGAGGATTTTATATTTTATCTTAGAGGCAATTTTTTTACAAGTAGAGGAATGGTATGACTAGATCTGTATTTTAGGAGGATCACTTTGAATGAACTGAATTGACTAGAGACATAGGGTAAAGAGGTCCTTGGGGGGGAAACATACCATTATCATGAGTAGCCTAGATGAAGATACTGCAAAGGAGTTTAGGATAGAGTAGTACTACAGAAACCTAGCAAAAAGAACATTAAGTAGGAGATGATCAACAGTTCCAAAGGCTGCAGAGAAGTCAAAAAGGATGAGGACTGAAAAAGGTCATCAGATTTGTCCATTAAAAGATCATTGATAACTTTGGAAAAAAGAAATTTCAATGAAAAGATCAGCTTAGTAGTCATCTTGAAGAAAGTTAAAAGAGTGAGAGGAAAAGAAGTGGAACCATTAATTTAGAAAACATTCTCTTTTTTAACTTTATCTAAATCATAATAAATTCTGCTCTAATCCCTTATTTTTTTTTTTTTTTTTTAGATTTTTCAAGGCAATGTGGTTAAGTGGCTTGCCCAAGGCTACACAGCTAGGTAATTAGTGTCTGAGGCTGGGTTTCAACTCAGGTACTCCTGACTCCAAGGCTGGTGCTCTATCCACTATGCCACCTAGCCTCCCCCAATCCCTTATTTTACCACTAAATGTTATTGTTCTTCATCCTTCATTTTTGAAGAGGACTAATGACATCATGGGATAATGTCTTGACTTGCACATGAATTCGATTTAAATAATGCAAAGTTGCACACTCTTTTCTAGAATCATCGAAGCTCAGTGGTAGAACAAGACAAGATAACTGTTGATGACCTGGGATGCAGTGGATGACCTTGGCACTGGCTCCAGGACTGGTACTCTATCCACTGTGCCACCTAGCTGCCCCCTCCCCACTTCTCTTAACCCCTTTCCTTTCTATTTCCCTGTGGAATAAAATGACTTTCTAAAATTTACTCTTCCCTTCTTGAATCAATATATATGACAGTGAGGTTCAAGTTTGACCACTACCTTCTCCATTGTATAAATTCTTTCTTGTACATCACATTCATGTGTGATAATTTTCCTCATTCTTCTTATCCTTTATTATTCTGTCACAATATATTACTCTTCCCCATGCTTCCATTCTTCTTTTGAGATCATTCAAACATAATAAAATCATGCTCAAGACTCTCTGTGTAATTACATTTCTTCTAAAACCCCTGATGATAAAGTGCTGAGGATTTACATATATCATTTCCTCATATAAGAATGTATTTAACCTTGTTTAGACTCTTATAACTTCTCACTCATATTTACCCATTTATGCTTCTGTAATATCCTGTATTAGAATGTCAAATTTCTATTCAATAATGGTCTTTTCATCAGGAATATTTGAAAGTCTTCTATTTCATTAAAATGTCCAGTTCCCCTGCCATCACCACCACCACCACCATAGGATTATATTTAGTCTTTCTGGATATGTTTTTCTTGGTTGTAATCCTAGATTCTTTGCCTTCTATAAAATATCATATTCCAAGACCTCTTTTTTGGGATAGTGGTGGCTGCTATATCTTGTGTGATCCTGACTGGGATTCCATGGTACTTGAGTTCTTTTTTTCTTATTGGACTTGAAATGAAATGAAAATGTTCTCCTTGACCTGGGAGTTCTGAATTTTGACTGTAATAATCATGAAAGTTTTTGTTTTGGGGTTTCTTTCAGGAGGTGACTGGTGAATTCTTTCAATTTCTACTTTGCCCTCAGATGCAGTTTTTCTTCTTTCTTTCTTTTTTCTTTTTTTTTAAAGGTTTTTGCAAGGCAAATAGAGTTAAGCGGCTTGCCCAAGGCCACACAGCTAAGTAATTATTAAGTGTCTGAAGCCAGATTTGAACTCAGGCACTCCTGATTCTAGGACCGGTGCTCTATCCACTGCACCACCTAGCCACCCCAGATGCAATTTTTCTTTATAATTTCTTGAAAAGTATGTTCAGGCTCCTTTTTTTTATTTTTAGGTCTTAGGTAGTCCAATGATTCCTTTTTTAATTTAAAAAAATGACCCCATGATGATCAACTTTGATGGACTTGCTATTCCATCAGTGCAACAATCAGGGACAATTTGAGGCTATCTGCAACAGAAAATACCATCTGTATCCAGAGAAACAACTGTGGAGTTTGAACAAAGACCAAGGACTATTACCTTTAATTTAGAAAAAAAAACTGATATCTTATTGTCTGATCTTGGTATCTCTTTTACTTTATGTTTCTTTCTTAAGGATATGATTTCTCTCTCATCACACTCAATTTGGATCAATGTATACCATGGAAACAATATAAAGACTGACAAGTTGCCTTCTGGGGGGGGGGAGAGAAGTAAGATTAGGGGAAAAATTGTAAAACTCAAAATAAATAAAATCTTTAAATAAAAATGCCCCCTAATCTGGCTTTAGACACTTACAACCTGAATTCCTGAACAAGCCACTTACTATCTGTTTGCCTCGGTTTCCTCATATGATAAATGAGCTAAAGAAAGATATGGCAAACCTCTCCAGTATTTTTGCCATGAAAACCCCAAGTGGAGTCACAAAAAAGTTGGACACAGCAAATGGACTGAATAACAACAATAACAATACCAACAACTTTGCTTATACCGCAATGACAAGGAATCAACAGAATTTATTCCATAATGGAGATTAAAAAATCTCCTTCCATGGGGGGTGGCTAGGTTGCTCAGTGGACAGAGCACTGGCCCTGGAGTCAGGAGTACCTGGGTTCAAGTCTGACCTCAGACACTTAATAATTATCTAGCTGTGTGGCCTTGGGCAAACCACTTGACCCCATTGCCTTGTAAAAACCTAAAAAAAAATCTCCTTCCACAAGATTGAGACTAGTCAAGCAAGGGGGGAAATATGTGAAGCTATTTACACAAGACTATTAACTGAAACACCACTGTGACATAATGCAGAGGTTGAAAGTGGGTCAAAATTATGTCTGTATATGTAGTAGTTAGGCTATATCTCAGCATGAATCATTGCTATTTTCAAAGGAATGTTTCTGAAATATGTTTAGAAGATAGAACATCACAACTCTGCTTACATACAGAAAATAATAAAGGGGGAAATATTAATAGGTCATACAAATAGTGACCTCTCTAAATAATCCCAATAATAAATATAAATTAGTATAACTCTTAGACCATAACAAATAGCCACATTAAATATAGAACCTGGATACCATGTATTATCAGAAAATCACAAGACCAAAGTGTCAAAGACTATAGAATGGGAAAGATTATTTGAGGGAACTTTTTTTTAGGGAACTTTTTCCCCAAGGCAAATGGGGTTAAGTGACTTGCCCAAGGCCACACAGCTTGGTAATTATTAAGTATCTGAGGTTGGATTTGAACTCAAGTACTACTGACTCCAGAGCAGGTGCTCTATCCACTGTGCCACCTAGCTGCCCCCGGGAAGGATTATTTGAACAGAAGACTTTCATTCTTCTCTTCAGCCAGTAGATTAATAGGCCCCAAGACATTTCTAGCTACTTTCTGGAGTTCCAGTTCTCTCTTATTTTCTCTTTGAGAATCTTTTTTTCCTGTATTATCTTTAACTTGCCAAATTCTTCATGTTCTTGTTCATTCAAGCTCTGTGATGATGAAAGCAAATGTACACACAATCCAGGGAATGATCACATGTTCATTGACATTTGCTCATCTGTTTGTTATTTTAATGACCTCATTTAATGTAACAAATGATGTCTGTAGTGATGCGAGCTCCACCAATAGCTCCTCTGTTTGGCATAGTTTGACTTCAGTTTAGACAGTTATTTTCCAACTTTGACCAAACCAATCAATTCATAACTATCAGCTTCTTCTTGATAATGCTCAAATTCTTGGCAGAGTGACACCTGTTCCATTACCTTTCTTTGCCCTGATAATCACTTCAGTTTTGTTCATAGTCCAAATAATAGTGGTAATTAAGCTGCCAGCTGTGAATTTGACCTCAACAAGTGAAAAAAACAGCTTTTCATGTAATTTCATTCAACATCATTTTGATCTCAGTGATCTTCTTTGAAATCTGCTGAACCTGAAAAATCAAGGCATTAGATTTTTTTCTTTAGGGGGTATTGGCCAGTCTTTGCTTCTTTAAAAGAAAGATTTTGATACAGCCTTTGCCATATATCCTGGCAATTGCTGTCTGGTGGAAGTGGCTTAGTGATCTATCATTTCTGACTTTGAAGTCATCATTCCCTACTGATCACTTCCTCCTCCTCCCTCCCCCAACTCTTTCTTCTCCTCCTCTTCCTTTTCCTCCTACAATCCTATTCCAATAATTTTTAAAATTATTTATCTCTCCTTGATCTATTTTCTAAGTCTATTCTAAGTCAAATAAATCCCATGAGTTATTTCAAATTTTCTTCTATTTTTTTGGTCCTTTGTTGATGTTTTATTATTTCTTGATGTCTCATAGAATCATTAGCTTTCATTTTGACAATTCTAATTTTTAAGGAATTATTTTCTTCGGTTAGATTTTGTACTTCCTTTACCATAGTGTTAGTTTTCTTTTCATGTCATTTTCCTATAGTTCTCATTTATTTTTACAAATAATTTTAAGAGAAAACTGGAACAGGGAAGCTAGGTGGTGCAGTGGATAGAGCACCAGCCCTGGAGTCAGGAGTACCTGAGTTCAAATCCAGCCTCAGACACTTAATAATTACCTAGCTATGTGGCCTTGGGCAAGCCATTTAACCCCATTTGCCTTGCAAAAAAAAAACTAAACAAAAAAGAGAGAGAGAACTGGATCAAATTTATAAGAACACAAATCATTCCCAAATTGCTAAATGGTCAAAAGGTATGAACAGACAGTTTACAGAAGAAGAAATAAAAGTTATCTATAATCAATTGAAAAAATGCTCTAAATCACTTTTGATTAGAGAAATGCAAATTAAAAACAATTCTGTGGCACTCCTCACACTATCAGATTGGCTGATATGACTAAGAAGAAGGAAAATGACAAATGTTGGAGGGGTTGAAGAAAAATAGTGACACTAATACGCTGATGGAGATGAGAACTGATTCAACCATTCTGGAAAGCAATTTGAAATCATGCCCAGAGGTCTATAAAACCATGCATATCCTTTGACTCAGTAATACCTGTATTAAGTCTATACCCTAAAGAGATTTTCAAAATAAAAGGAAAAGGACTTATATGTTAAAAAATATATATTTAAGAAGTTCTTTTTATGGTAGCAAAGAGTTAGAAATTGAGGGGATGCACAGCCATTGAGAAATAGCTGAATTAATTGTAGTATATGATTGTGATGGAATATTATTGGGCTATAAGAAATGATGAGTAGCATTATAAGAAATGATGCTTTCAGAAAAACCTTGGAAGACTTACATGAACTGATATAATGTGAAATGAACAGAAACAGTTGAACATCATACACATTAATAGTAATATTATAGGATGAACAACTGTGAATAACCTAGCAATATAACAATCCAAGACAATTCTGAAAGACTTATGATGAACAAAAAGCTATCCACCTCTACACAAAGCACTGATGGACTCAGAATGCAGACTAAAGCATCTTTTTTAAAACTTCCTTTTATTATTCTTGGGTTGTTTTTTGTTTTTTGGTCTGTTTTCTTTTGCAACATGGTTAATATGGAAATGTTTTACATATATACATAGACAGATAAAATTTCTATCAATTTACTACCTTTCTCAAGGACGGAGAGGAAAGGGATATGGAAAAGGGAAAATTTTGGAACTCAAAAATTTTAAAAATGATTATTAAAAGTGTTTGTTTAGGGGAGCCTAGATGGCGCAGTGGATAGAGCACCGGCCTTGGAGTCAGGAGTACCTGAATTCAAATCCAGCCTCAGACACTTAATAATTACCTAGCTGTGTGGCCTTGGGCAAGCCACTTAACCCCCATTGTCTTGCAAAAACTAAAAAAAAAAAGTGTTTGTTTACATGTAATTGAAGGAAAAATAAAATGAAAACTAAATATAGAGAGAAAAAATAAAATAATTTTCCTCTACTTTTCTTTAATTTACTCTAGGAATTCTTGTTGAGATTGATTTCAATCTGAATTTTTCTTTGGGGTTTTGCCTAGATGTGTTCAGGCTATTGTTTTTCTCTGTATGTGAGTCTTGAGCATCCCTGTCCCCAGAGTATCTCTGTATGCTCAGATTATTTTTAAACTTTTTTTGTTTACTCATTCTTTCAGTCTGCTACTCAATTTGGACTTTATGTTAGCGTTGGACTCTATTCATTTCTTGGAGTAGGAGAATATGTCTGACCTGAGGTTTTGTCTTTTTATTTTCTTTTGCTTCTTTTACAACTTGGTATTATTTTTTTCAGTGTTCCTAAAGTGGTGTGATCTAGAGAGAGGTCTGCTCACTGCCTTTCAAATCTGATCTCTATAAATTGGGTTTATTGAATTTTTGTAGACTACTGCTGGACACATTGAGAAGTTCTACAGTATCATATTGACTGAACTATAGGCTCCTCTTTGGTCTTGGTCTCCTGACTTGATTATACTACTTCAAGTGTATAAACTGGGCTAAAAGAACTAAGTTGCTGCTATGCTCCTAGATTCAGAACTACACAGCTAAGTTTCTGGAACTTGTTTTATGTATAGTCCTAGATCTCACATTCCCTTGTGACTGCTCTTCTCTGCCCTGGGTCTGTGGTCCTAAATTGATAAACGGACAACAGAGCTACCAGATGATACCCACTGCTGCTCCCAGCACAAGTTCAGGACCCTGAATTCTCTGTGCTGAGGTGCTTTCTGCTCTGATGTCTCAGCTCCCTTTTCATGCCTTAACACTAGAATGCTCTCCTACACTTCAGTTGCCACTTGTTCCTGTCCTATTGTCAGCAGATGTCTTTGTCGATTTTTCGAAGCTAACTTTGAATGGAAAAAAAAGAAGATTCCCATTTTCTTGGATTTCCCATTCAGAATTCAGTCTGGTCCACTTTGTAGGTTGTATTTTTCTAGGAGGAGGTATGCTTGGGAACTTAAGCAAAAATGCTTTCTCTCATTCCAGTATCTTGACTCTGCCTTCTATAGAGAGCTTTCTCAAGAAGAAAGGCTACCTCATCATATGAGACAAGGGTGAAGGAGAGATTGTGGGGGAAAGCATCTAAGTGATGTGAAATGGAGATGAGAATAGCAGGGGAAGCTTTTAAGAAAAAGATTTATTTTTTTTCAATAAAATATGAGTCAAAGTTCTCAGATTAGAATAGTGGGGGGAGTCATAGGAGCTTTGAGGAGAAATGAAAAGATTTGGAAAAGCTAATATGATAAGTGGGATAGTAAATGGATCAAGGAGGAGGAAAGGATTGTCTTGCCATTATGAGGGCCCTATTGAGATTATCTAACATAAATTTGTAGTGAACCCAGTCACTATGGTTTTGTGATTTTCTCCAACTTGGTTCAGTAGCATATAAATAGGTACAAAAGTAGAGAATGGTGGGACTAATCCAAGGTTAGAGTTTGGAGGGGGCAAGATCAGTGATAGGATAATGAAGCAATTGATTAAAGGGAGAGAGACTACATCTTAGGCATGTCTTATATATATTCCCTCCTCTCCCTTCATCTCCACCCCCTCAATTGCTTAGTCTGGATTCATAGCACATAGCACATCAAATCTTAGTGAATGAATAAATGAACTAGCTGTGTGCTATAAGCCTGGGCACTATATAGGGTAAATTAGACAAATTCCTGCCCTCTAAGTGCTAACATTCTATATCTTCACAGGCACTGAGTACAGTCTCAATGAAATTTTTATATATCCTTGGAAGCATTCACTTTGTTTTCCAACTTGAAATGCAGACATTCCATCTTCTTTTCCTCCCATTTATCTCTATTCCTCACTCATCAATTACAAGCACATTCATTTGCCCAGCAGAAGCTACCCAAGAAATTAGATAAAATTGATCCACTGCAATTTATTCACTCTGTTTTCCCAAGAAATAACATCCCTCCCATGTTTTATTCATGTAGACACCATGCTCTCACTTTTATCTCTATCCCTCAGTAACGTTTTCAATTTACTCAATTTATAGCTTTGAGACACCCTTGGGCTGAGTGTGAGGGGAGGCCACCTCAAATGGTCTGAAGCTCAGCTCAGCCTTAAATTGTCTCAGTGATGTTGTCTCTGCGAGGCAGATGCTCTGAAGCGAAACCAAAGGTGATTCCTGTAAGATCTAGCTGGCTCTGGTCTCAGGGAGAAAGGTTTCTGGGGGCAGTGGAAAGAAAAGATATAGAGAGATATAATGAAGGCGCTAACGCTCTGGAGGGAAGATGAGCTCTGGGAGATGAGATCCCTGCTGAATTTGGAGAAAGCTCAGACAGCTGCTAATGTTTACAGAAGGAAGCAGGGGTAGCCTTTGCTGTGACCATTAAGGTCGCCTGTTAGGGAGATAGATGTCTTCTAAAACCAGGTTCAGTCAGACCCCTGTTTTCCTCATGGCTGTATGCCATCCCCCAAGAAAGGTTAAGCTTTTCAAAACCTGAAAAAGGATATTTTTAAGTCTTCTTTGTCTCCATTAGAGGAGAACAGATGACCGCCAATGGACATCTTGCTGTATTGGGGGGGTATTGCTTTTAAAAAAAAAAGTTTTGGTTTTTTTTTCTCCAATAGCCACAGATCCAGCTGTGTTCTTGTTGACAAGCACATCTCTGTAATGAGAGCTAACTCTAAGCTAGTCAGCTATGAAGAAACTGATTACCAAGCTCTTCACATCTCCCTCCCCCACTCCTTTTCCTCCTCTTCCTCTCTTTAGGTCATTTTATTGCTTATTAGCATATCCATGAGAGGGTTAACTAGAGAAAGGGAAGAAGGATAGATTCTAATCCCCAAGGCTATTCTTCTTGTGTTTCTGCACAGTCCTGGTGGGGAAGGTGAATGGTGTAAGTTAAATGAGCCTGGAGAATTCTCTGTGATTATTCTCTGTCCACCAAAGGCACTGATAACAGGAAAACTCCTCTCCCTGCTGGGAATCTCCTGATCAGCTTAAGCAGCAGTTTAACAATATGGAAACATTTAGGGATGGTCATTCCTGGTCTGAAGGACTTCCAAAGTTCTTTCAGAGGCTTAGGATTTGATGGGAACTGAGAAGGGATTAACATAAGTATTCAGAGATAGATAATGGTGAAAACTGTATTATAGTTTGTGTAGCCCCTATTATAACTCCCTTAGGGCTCTACTCAACTCACACTCTCACTCCTAAATCTGACTCCCCAAAGGGTGGCTTCAAACCCTTGGGTTTTAGGATAATCTGGGTTGTCACTTCTATAGTTAAAATTTGCAAGCCCCCACTGGTGAGTTTACCTAATCAGCTAGTAGATGCAATTATCTCAAATCAAAAATATTTACTAAGGTGGCATAGTAAGAACAGTAGCTACAATGCACACCTTCCCTCCATTAACCTGGGGGTACTTTTCCACGGCATCAATGGGAATAGTGGGTGCATATTTATAGTATATTTAATATATTTTAGTATGTTTATATATTTAGAGCATATCTGTATTTAGGAATACATAGAGGAAACAAATATGGCTAAACTTCCTGAACTCAAGAGATGTACCAGTCTCAGCCCTTTCATTAGCAGGGATTGTAGTTGTGTGCCACTGTAGTTATACAAGGACAAAAATTTTTTAAAAAGCAAAACAATTCCCTAAATTGCTATGACCAACTTTTCCAGTACTGGTTGCATCTTCATTCTATCCCCCAAGCTCATTGGTCAAGGTAGGGGAGGGGAGTTGGAATACTCCTTACTTCTCATTGTTACTTCGAGGTTCTCTCCCACCTCCAACACTCAATAATAACATTTGTTACATTGGAGCTTATGCTATTCATATCTACCACCCAATCAAAATCTAGGTAACTGTTGTCTACAGATCCTAAGGTTACTCCTCTTCCTCTTCCTCTTCCAGTGAATTCAGCACCTCGCTCACATTCTTTTTTCCTCTTCCCCAATTCCTTTTCTCCTACTAGGGAACTTCAATATACATATTAACTCACCTTCAATTTATCACTCAGTTCCTCAACTTACTGACTTTCGTTTTGTTTTTTTTGTTTTGTTTTGTTTTGTTTTTTTAGGTTTTTGCAAGGCAATGGAGTTAAGTGGCTTGCCCAAGGCCACACAGCTAGATAATTACTAAGTGTCTGAGACCAGATTTGAACCCAGGTACTCCTGACTCCAGGGCCGGTGCTTTATCCACTGCGCCACCTAGCCGCCCCTCCACTGTGCCACCTAGCTGCCCCTACTTACTGACTTTCTATGACATACTCCTCCACCTCCCTCAGTCACACACAAAGATAGTCATACTATTATTATTAACTACATTAACTTTATAATTGTATATTTGCATAATTGTATTATTTGTATAATTGTATTATACAAATGTATTAACTGTATGTTCAAAATTTCAAAATTCCCTTACATAACCATACTCTCCTAGCTTTGCATCTCTTCCTCTATATTCCCTTACAAAACCCTACTCTTCTTCTGTAATATGATTTTCAACTCCTTGAAGAGGAAGAAGTGGCTTCTTTCAATCCTGACCACATGGTAAACCAAATCAGCTCTACATTGTCTTCCTATCTTGAATCCCTAGCACCCTCTTCATATTGCTAGTTATGGAGAACCAAGTTTCAGCCTTAGATCACTCTCATCACCTTCAATCTGTCACCTTTAATCCTAAATACAAGCTGCTGAATAAATTTGGAAAAAATTGTGCAACTGTTCTGCCTAGGTCCACTACAAACTTGTTATACATCAACTGGACCCTTACTACTAATAGGCAATCCTATTGTCTTCCTTGATTAACTCACTTATTCCAGTCTCCAAACTCTTTCAAACCTTTTCATACCTTCTCCTATCTTCCACAATCAATCCTGCCCCCACTTTCTCAGCTGAGAAGCTGGCCTCACATTTAAAAAAAAATGAAGTTATTCCCTCTAAGAAACTTGTTCTCTCTTCTTCCTTACTTCCTATCATTTGGATATCTCTGCCAGTATCTCCTCCTTGACCTCTGTCTCACATGATGAAGTGGCCTTAAGCCTTATCAAAGGTAACCCTTCTACTTATTCACACAATTTCATTCCATCTGTCTTCTCCAACAGATTGCCCCCTCTGTCACCCCCATTATTTCACTAATTTTCAATTTCTCCCTTTATATTGAATCATACCCTACTGAATTCAAAATGTGCCCATGTCCCTAACCTCAAAACTTTCACTTTGAACAGAACTAAGATGGCAGAGAAAAGGCAGTGACTCACCTAAGCTCTCCCCCAAACCCATTTAAATAATGTCATAAAACAATTCCTGGAGCTGCAGAATCTACAAATGGAAGGAGTAAAATAATTTTTTCTTTTTCTTTTTTTTGCTTTTTGTAAGGTAGCAGGATCTCTCAGCTAGTAAGTATCAAGTGTCTGAGGTCAAATTTGAACTCCTCTCTGCCCCCATGAAATAATTTTCTAGCTAAAGACAACTTAAGGAGGTCAGCAGAAAAAGCCTGTCACACCTGGACAAGGGTGGAGCACAATCCACTGTGGAGACCACACCAGCCCAGACTCAACCGCAGCAAAAACCCAATGTTAGCCAACCAGGAATAGACCTTGGGAGCCATTGACTCTTCTGGAGCTTTTAGCCCATAGACAATAAGGGATTGAACAACAGTTCAGAAAGAAACTACAGGGGTCTCTTTGCTAGCACTGAGGCAGTACTCTGCTGCTTTGTCACATTCTTGGGTGGCTGTCCCAGGGCAAAGGGGAGCACTAATACACCAGAGCTTGTGCCTTTTTTTCTTATCAGAGTTCCAGGGCAGAAAAGAGTGCTATGGTCACTCAAAGACCAGAGCACAGGCCAGAAGAGGAATAAACAGATCTCTCCTTAGATCACATCACTTTGGAAGAACTGAAAACTTACAGGTCCCCAGAAGTATCTTTGAAAACAGCAACACAAAAACCCTGAAGCTTGGGACAGTGCACTCTCCAACCTGGAAGCTGAGTTTTAAAAAAAAGTTTTTAAAAAAAGAGTTAAAAGTAAAGAAATAGACTGGGAAAATGAGCAAGCAACAGAAAAAATTCTGACCAAAGAAAGTTACTATGGTGACAAGAAAGATCAAAAGATACATTCAGAAGAAGATAACAAAGTCAAAGCTCCTATATCCAAAGCTTCCAAGAAAAATATTTGGTCTCAGACCATGGAAGAACTCAAAAAGGATTTTGAAATTCAATTAAGAAAAGTAGAGGTAGAAGAAAAATTGTCTCAGTGGGAAGAGAAATGAGAGCAATGCACAAAAATCATAAAATGGCACAGCAGATAGAGCAATGGCCCTGGAGTCAAAAGGACCTGAGTTCAAATCACATCTCAGACACTTAATGCTTACATAGCTGTGTGATCTTGGGCAATTCAGTTAACCCCATTGCCTTGTAAAAATCAAAAAAGAAATAAAAGAAAATCATGAAAAACAAGTCAATATTGGTAAAGGAGACACACATACACAATACTGAAGAAAATAATAACTTAAAAAATAGACTAGGCCAAATGATGAAAGAGGAATAAAAAGTCAAGGAGGAGAAGAATGCCTTAGAAATTAGAATTGGCCTAATGGAAAAAGAGGCACAAAAATTCATAGAAGAAATATATTCCCTGAAAAGCAGAATAGTTCAAATGGAAAAGGATATACAAAAAGTTCACCAAAGAAAGTAATGCCTTAAAAATTAGACTTGAGAAAATGGAAGCTAAGGATTTCATGGGAAATCAAGAAACAATAAAACAAAGTCAAAAGAATAAAAAAATAGAAGACAATGTGTAATATCTTATTGGAAAAACAACTGACCTGAAATATAGATCCAGGAGAGATAATTTAAAAATTATTGGATTGGGGGCAGCTAGGTGGCATAGTGGATAGAGCACCGGCCCTGGAGTCAGGAGTACCTGGGTTCAAATCCAGTCTCAGACACTTAATAATTACCTAGCTGTGTGGCCTTGGGCAAGCCACTTAACCCCATTTGCCTTGCAAAAACCTAAAAAAAAATTATTGGATTGTCAGAAAGTCATGATCAAAACATTATTATAATTTTTTTGTTTTTGCAAGGCAATGAGGTTAAGTGACTTGCCCAAGGTCACACAGCTAGGAAATTAAGTGTCTGAGGCTGGATTTGAACTCAAGTACCCCTGACTCCAGGGCCATTGCTCTACCCACTGTGCCACCTAGCTGCCCCCCCTTTTATAATTTTTTTTTGGAGTCATGATCAAAATAAAAGAGCCTTAACATCTCTCAAGAAATTTTCAAGGAGAGACAGCTAGGTTGCAGATAGAGCACTGGCCCTGAAGTCAAGAGGACCTGAGTTTAAATCTGGCCTCAAACATTTACTGCTCTGATATTCTAGAACCAAAGGGTAAAATGGTCAATGAAAGAATTAAACAATTACTTCCTGAAAGAGATCCCAAAATGAACCCCCCTCCCAGAAATATTATAGCCAAATTCCAGAACTCCCAGGTTAAGGAGGAAATATTGCAAGCAACCCAAAGGTAACAATTCAAGTACTGTAAAGCACCAATCTGTATAACACAAGATTTAGCAGCTTCTACATTAAAAGATCAGAGGGCTTGGAATATGACATTCCAGAGAGCAAAGGAGCTAGGATTACAACCAAGAATTACCTATCCAGCAAAATTGAGTAGAATCCTTCAAAGGAAAAAAATGGATATTCAATGAACTAGAGGACTTTTAAGGATTCTTGAGGAAAGACCAGAGTGCAATAGAAAATTTGATTTCCAAGCATAAGATTCAAGAGAAGTATAAAAAAAAAATAAGGAGAGGGAAATCATAAGGGACTTAAAGTTAAACTGTTTACATGGGAAGATAATATTGTAAATTCATAAGAAGTTTCTCATTATTAGGTCAAGTAAAAGAACTATAATGCACAGAGGGCACAGGTGTGAATTAAATATGAAGGAATGAGATCTAAAAAAATTTTTTTGAGAGTAATGTACTGGGAGAAAGGGAAAGGAAGAGGTAAGATGGGGCATATTATCTCACATAAAAGAGGTAAGAAAAAACAAACTAGAGGAGAAGAGGGGGGACCTGAGAGGGAGTGGGTGAACCTTACTCTCATCAGAATTGGCTCAAAAAGTAGGAGGGAAAAGGGACTGATGGGGAGAGTGTGAAGGAAGAGAGGGAAGATTGGATGGAGTAGTCAGAAGCAAATAACTTTTGAGGAGGGATAGAGTAAAAGGAGAGAAAGAATAGAATAAATAGGGGAGGGAAGTTGGAATGGGATGGAGGGAAAATCAACAATAGTAACTTTGAAAAAAATTTTGAAGCAAATTTCTTGGATACAAGCTTCATTCCTCAAACATATAGAGAAATGAGTTAAATTTATAAAAATAAGATCAATTCCCTAATTTAAAAAATGATAAAAAAAATATGAAGTTTTCAGATGAAATAATCAAAGTTAATCATATTAAAAAATTGCTGTCACTCACTAGTGACTGGAGAAATGCAAATTAAAACATACCTCATACCTATCATATTGGTTAATATAACAAAAAAGGAAAATGACCAGTGTTGGAGGGGATGTGGGGGAAAAATGAGAAATTAATGCATTCTTGGTGGAGTTGTGAACTGATTCAACTATTCTAAAATTTTAAAAATATTTATTTTTCCTATTATGTGTAGAGATAAATTTCAACATTCATTTTTCTGCAGTTTCTTCCCCCTTGCTTATATAGCATATACATTTACAATTGTGTTTCACATATTTCCATATTGATCATGCTGTAAAAGAAAACCCCCAAAAAAGGTAAAAACCACAAGAAGGTAAAAGCAAAAAACAAAATTCAAAAAATGATGAAAATAGTATACTTCTATTTGTGTTCTTCCTCTGGATATGGATGATATTTTCAACTGAAATTCTTTTAGAATTGTCTTTCATCACTGACTTTTTTTTAGGTTTGTTTTGGGTTTTTTTTTTTTGCCAAGGCAGTGAGGTTAAGTGGCTTGCCCAAGTGGACACTCCATTCACTGACTTTTAGAATTTAAAAGGTTGGACTTCCGGCCAAGATGGTGGAGAGAAGACAGGCACAGTTCTAGAGTCTCCTGATCTCTTCCCCATCTATCACATGAAACAAACCTCTTAGAGGAAGTCCAACTCACAGAACCCAGAGAGAAAAGCCAGGAGAAAGAGCATCTACCTCAGGATTTGTCTCCCACTGCAGCTTTGGTAGAATTCGGGCGGGTGAGTGTCAGACCCAGATCAGCCAGAGTAACAGCTGAATTCAAACCAGGAGTCTGAGGGCCCGAGAGCCGGACCTGCTGGATCAGCGGTGGGGCTGGACGAAAGGGGCTTGGGTCCGTGGGGAAGCAGAGGTGCTGGTGTTGGTGCTGTCCTCCTAGAGCTTGGGGAAGGGGCTTCGGGGAGAGGTCTGGTGCAGGAGAATTGCGGACACCATCCCTGGGCTCCTTCAGTCTGAGAAACTCTGAGCCCACACCTCCATTGCACTGAGGCCTCCTCCAAAACAAACAATTGCAAACTACTTCTACCTCAGGCCCAGGTGTGTGAGCAGAAGAACCAGCCCAGCTGAGGAATGACCTCAGGACAGGGTAAAGCCCACCATTGATTGAAGGCAAAAGAATTCAATAGTTCCAACCCCTCCCTTGAAGCAAAGAGAGAAGGCCTCTCAACCCAGGTCACAGACACTCCAGAGAGGGCAACCAGCACCTCCTACTGGCCAGCCAGAGAAACTGCACTCAGTAAAGCCTTTAGCGATCCCAAGTCCAGGTGAACCAGCCCCCCCCCCCAACTCGAGGTCTTAGCATAATGAAGAAGGGTCAGCGGAAAGGTGGATCCATAGAAAAATTCCTGGAAGGGAAAGACCCCAACTCAGAGAGACCTGGAACCTCTGAGGAGAATACAATCTGGTCTCCAGCACAGAAAGACTTCCTTGAAGAAATAAGGAAGGAGCTTAAAAATTTGGGAGAGACAATTAATACCTTGCAACAAGAAAACAAAACCTTAGAAAGTACAATTGGACAAACACAAAAGGAGAATAAATCTCTCAGATCATCAATTGGACAATTACAAAATGAGAACAATTCTCTCAGATCCTCAAATGAGCAAATGCAAAAAGAAACTAATTCTCTCAAAACCTCAATTGGTCATATGGAAAGCTCTCTCAAAAGTAGAATTGACCAATTGGAAAAGGAGTTGCAAAAGGTTAATGAAGAAAACTCCTCCCCCTCAAAAAGAATGGAGTCTACAGAAACTAATGACTCCAGGAGACAGCAAGAGTCAGTTAAACAAAATAAAAAAAATAGAAAAAATAGAAGCAAATGCAAAATACCTCATCAACAAAACCACTGACCTTGAGAATAGATCGAGGAGGGGCAATCTGAAAATTATAGGACTTCCTGAAAACATTGAAGAGAAAAAAAGCCTGGACTTAACATTACAGGATCTAGTGCTGGAAAACTGCCCTGATATCATGGAATCGGAGGGCAAAGTAGTTAATGAAAGAGTACATAGATCCCCACCAGAAAAAGATCCTAAAATGAAAACACCAAGGAATGTTGTGGCCAAACTGCAGAACTATCAGATAAAAGAGAAAATCCTGCAAGCAGCCAGAAAGAAACAATTTAAATATCAAGGAGCCACAGTAAGGATCACGCAGGACCTGGCTGCATCAACATTAAGGGATCGAAGGGCCTGGAACGAGATATTTCGAAGAGCACTGGAGCTTAGAATGCAGCCAAGAATCTACTTTCCCACAAAGCTGAGCCTACTCTTCCAGGGAAAAAGATGGACATTTAACGAAATGGAAGAATTCCAAAAATTTCTGATGAAAAGACCAGAGCTAAACAGAAAATTTGGACATCAAACAGGAGATCCAAGAGACACATGAAAAGGTAAAAAAAAGGGGGGGACAGAAAAAGACAAAAAAATGCAATAAATGTAACTCTAACAGAAAGAATACACCTTGCCAGAAATGATGGACATTCATGACCTATCCATGAGACTACTATCTAATGGGATGTAACTGGCTTTAACCCCATTTGGGAGAAAGACTCTAATAACTCTCAGGAATTTAGACTCTATTAGATAGAATATACAGAATTAGAAGGGTCAGACACTCAGAATTTTCTATGACTTAGATAGAATGATCTAAAAAAAACCTACCACCCTAAAAAGGGGGACAGGAAAGAGACGGGAGGAGGGAGGAGATTGAATGGGGTAAATCACATTACACTAAGAGGTACCAAAAACCTATGGTAATAGTGGGGAAGAAGGGAGCAGAGGAGAAACACCTGAATCTTCTTCTCATCAGACTTGGCTTAAAGTCAACCTACACATACTCAGTTAACTTATAAAACATCTAACCTTTCAAGTACTAAAAGGGGAAAAGGGGAGGGGGGATGGAGAAAAGGAAGGGGAGTGGGGGAAATAAGGGGAAATAATAAAAGGAAGGGAAGGGAAAAAGGGAAAAAGTGAAAGGGGAAAGAAAGGGGAGGGTATGATATAGGAGGGCAAACACACTAAAGGGGGTGGTTTTCAGAAACAAAGGACTGGGGAATATGGATAAAAGAGGGGAAAAGGGGAAAAATACAAACAGAGGGAAGATAGCATGGAGGGCAATAAAGAATTAGTAATCATAACCTTAAATGTGAATGGGATGAACTCTCCCTTAAAACGTAAGCAAATAGCAGAGTGGATTAAAAACCAGAATCCTACAATATGCTGCTTACAAGAAACTCATTTGAAGCAGAGAGATACATATAGAGTAAAGGTAAAAGGTTGGAGCAAAATATATTTTGCTTCAGCTGAAGAATCCTTATCTCAGACAAAGCAGCAGCAAAAATAGATAGCGTTAAAAGAGATAAGGAAGGAAACTATATCCTCCTAAAAGATACCATAGACAATAAAGTCATTTCAATATTGAATATATATGCACCCAGTGGGACAGCATCCAAATTCTTAGAGGAGAAGCTGAAAGAATTACAGGAAGACATAGATAGCAAAACTCTACTAGTGGGAGACCTCAACCTCCCGCTATCAGATCTAGATAAATCGAATCATAAAACAAACAAGAAAGAAATTAGGGAGATAAATAGATTGTTAGAAAAATTAGATATGGTAGATTTCTGGAGGAAACTGAATGGGGATAAAAAGGAATATACCTTTTTCTCTGCAGTACATGGAACTTATACAAAAATTGACCATGTACTAGGACATAAAAACCTAATGATCAACTGCAGAAAGGCAGAAATAGTGAATACATCTTTCTCAGATCACAATGCAATAAAAGTCATATGCAATACTGGGCCAAGGAGATATAGACCCACAACAAATTGGAAACTGAATAACCTCATTTTAAAAAATGAGTGGACCAAAAAACAAATTATAGAAAGAATTAACCATTTTATCATAGATAATGATAATAATGAAACAACATACCAAAACCTATGGGATTCATTCAAAGCAGCTCTCAGGGGATATATTATAGCTCTAAATGCTTATATGAATAAATTGGAGAAAGAGGAAATCAATGAACTAAACATGCAACTAAAAAAATTAGAGAAAGAATAAATCAAAAATCCCCAATTAAGTACCAAATTAGAAATTCTAAAAAATTAAAGTAGAAATTAATAAAATTGAAAGCAAAAAAATTATTGAATTAATAAATAAAACCAAAAGTTGCTATTATGAAAAAACCAATAAAATTGATAAACCTCTGGTCAATTTGATTAAAAAAAAGAAAGAAGAAAACCAAACAGCTAGCATCATAAATGAAAAAGGTGAACTCACCACCAATGAGGAAGAAATTAAAGTAATAATTCGAAATTATTTTGCCCAACTCTATGCCAATAAATATGATAATCTAAGTGAAATGGATGAATATTTACAAAAATATAAGTTGCCCAGGTTAAATGAAGAAGAGATTAAATACCTAAACAACCCTATCTCAGAAAAAGAAATTCAACAAGCCATTACTGAACTCCCTAAAAAAAAATCTCCAGGGCCTGATGGATTCACAAGTGAATTCTACCAAACATTTAAGGAACAATTGGTTCCAATCCTATATAAACTCTTTGGAAAAATAGGGAAAGATGGAACTCTGCCTAACTCTTTCTATGAAACCAATATGGTACTGTTACCTAAACCAGGAAGAGTTAAAACAAAGAAAGAAAATTATAGACCTATTTCCCTGATGAATATAGATACAAAAATCCTAAATAAAATCTTAGCAAAATGATTACAACAAGTCATCACTAGGATAATACATTATGATCAAGTAGGATTTATTCCAGGAATGCAGGGTTGGTTCGATATTAGGAAAACTGTTAGTATACTTAATTATATCAACAACAAACCTATCAGAAATCATATGATCATATCAATAGATGCTGAAAAAGCTTTTGACAAAATACAGCATCCATTCCTATTAAAAACACTAGAGAGTGTAGGAATAAATGGACTGTTCCTTACAATAATTAGCAGTATCTATCTGAAACCATCAACAAGCATTATACTCAATGGGGAGAGGCTAGAAGCATTCCCAATAAGATCAGGGGTGAAACAAGGGTGCCCATTATCACCACTACTATTCAATATTGTATTAGAAATGTCAGCATCAGCAATTAGAGAAGAAAAACAAATTAAAGGAATTAGAATTGGGAAGGAAGAGACAAAACTCTCACTCTTTTCAGATGACATGATGCTCTACCTAGAAAATCCCAAGAAATCATCTAAAAAACTACTGGAAACAATTAGCAATTTTAGAAAAGTTACAGGTTATAAAATAAACCCTCATAAATCCTCAACTTTTCTATATATGTCTAGCAAGAAACAGCAGGAAGAGCTAGAAAGAGAAATCCCATTCAAAGTAACCTCAGACAATATAAAATATTTGGGAGTCTATTTGCCAAGACAGACTCAGAATCTTTTTGAAAACAATGATAAAACACTTCTCACACAAATTAAATTAGATTTAAATAACTGGGCAAATATCAACTGCTCATGGATAGGTAGAGCTAATATAATAAAAATGACAATTCTACCAAAACTAAACTATCTGTTTAGTGCCCTACCAATCAAAATTCCAAAAAATTACTTTAACAAGTTAGAAAAAATTTTAAGTAAATTCATATGGAGAAAGAAAAAGTCAAGAATTGCCAGGAGCTTAATGAAAAGTGCAAAAGATGGTGGCTTAGCCCTACCCGATCTAAAATTATATTATAAAGCATCAGTCATCAAAACTGTTTGTATTGGCTAAGAAATAGAGTGGTGGACCAGTGGAATAGACTAGGTGTAAAAGCAGGAGATGATTATAGTAATCTGCTCTTTGATAAACCCAAAGAGTCTGGCCATTGGGATAAAAACTCCCTCTTTGATAAAAAAAAATTGCTGGGAAAATTGGAGGTTAGTATGGAAGAAACTTAGATTAGACCAACACCTCACACCCTTTACCAAGATATGATCCAAATGGTTACAGGACATAGACATAAAAAACAATACTATAAGCAAATTAGAAGATCAAGGACTAGTCTACCTGTCAGATCTATGGAAAGGGGAACAGTTTATGACTAAGGAAGAGTTGGAGAATATCACCAAAAACCAATTAGATGATTTCGATTACATTAAATTAAAAAGCTTTTGCACAGATAAAAACCAATGTAACCAAGATCAAAAGAAATGTAGTAAATTGGGAAACAATCTTTACAACTAATGATTCTGACAAAGGAGTCATTTCTAAAATATACAGAGAACTGAGACATATTTTTAAAAACAAAAAGCCATTCCCCAATTGACAAATGGTCAAAGGATATGCAAACAGATGAGATCAAAGCAATCCATAGCCATATGAAAAAATGTTCTAAGTCATTAATTATTAGAGAAATGCAAATTAAAGCTTCTCTGAGGTACCACCTCACACCTCTCAGATTGGCCAGTATGACCAGGAAGGATAATGATCATTGTTGGAAGGGATGTGGGAATTCTAGGACACTATTACACTGTTGGTGGAGCTGTGAACTCATCCAACCCTTCTGGAGAGCTATTTGGAACTATGCCCAAAGGGCAACAAAAATGTGCATACCCTTTGACCCAGCAATACCACTATTGGGTCTATACCCTGAAGAGATGAGGAAAAAGGGTAAAAACATTACTTGTACAAAAATATTTATAGCAGCCCTGTTTGTGGTGTCAAAGAATTGGAAATCAAGTAAATGTCCTTCAATTGGGGAATGGCTTGGCAAACTGTGGTATATGTATGTCATGGAACACTATTGTTCTATTAGAAATCAGGAGGGATGGGATTTCAGGGAAACCTGGAGGGATTTGCATGAACTGATGCTGAGTGAGATGAGCAGAACCAGAAAAACACTGTACACCCTAACAGCAACATGGGAGTGATGTTCAACCTTGAAAGACTTGCTCATTCCATCAGTGCAACAATCGGGAACAATTTTGGGCTGTCTGCAAAGGAGAGTACCATCTGTATCCAGATAAGGAGCTGTGGAGTTTGAACAAAGTGCAAGGACTATTCCCTTTAATTTAGAAAAAAAAAAAGATAGCTAATTGTATGATCTTGTTACTTCTTAGACTTCTCTTCTCTTTAAGGATATGATTTCTCTCTCATCACACCCAATTCGGAACAAGGTACAACATGGAAACAAAGTAAAGACTGACACAGTGCTTTCTGTGGAGGGGAGGGGGGGAGGGAAGCAAGTTTGGGGGAAAAATGTAAAACTCAAATAATATCTTTAATAAAAATAAATTAAAACAAAAAAAGAATTTAAAAGGTCTTTTGGAATTGTCTTTGAGAAGAACTAAATCATCACAGATGATTGCCACACAATTTCAACCATTCTATAGATCAATTCAGAACTATGCCCAAAGGGTCATAAAACCATGCATACCCTTTGATCTAGCAACACCATTACTAGATCTGTATTCCAAAAGAAATTTCAAAAAAAAGGGGGAAAAGGAAAAGGACCCATAAGTACAAAACTCTCTAAAGCAATCCTTTTCTGGTTGCAAAGAATTGGAAATTAAGGGGATTAACATCAATTGGGAAATGACTGAGTGAATTCTGGTAATGTGATTATGAAGGAATATTATTATGTTATAAGAAATGAAGAGCCTGGCCCCTAGGAGGTGTAGTGAATAGAGACTGGCCCTGGAATCTGGAGAACCCGAGTTCAAATCTAGTCTCAGACACTTACTAATTCATTATCTGTGTGACCTTGGGCAAGTCACTTAACCCCATTGCCTTAAATAAAATTAAAAAAAAAAGTTAGAGCAGGATGCTCTCAGATAAACCTGGAAAGATTTACATGAGCTGATGAAAAGTGAAATTTACTATGTACAAAGTAAAAGCAATATTCTAAGATGATTAGCTTTGAATGATTTAGCTATTCTCAACAGTACAATGATCCAAGACAAGTCTGAAAGATTTATGAGGAAAAATGTTATCCAGTCCCAAAGAAAGAACTGACACTGTCTGAATAAAGACTGAAAAATATTTTTTTACTTTACTTTTCTTGAATTTTTTTGTTCTATATATTTCTTTCACAACATGACTAATAAGGAAACGTTTTGCATGATTACATATGTATAACATATCAAATTGCTTGTCTCAATGAGGAAAAGTGGGAAGGAGGGAAGATAATTTGAAATCCAAAGTTTTAAAAATGAATGTTAAAAATTGTTTTTAAGGGCCTCTATGGGGGCCACCAGAAGAAGATATGCTACACACCTCAAGATGTGGATCTCTGGTCTTTGGTTGGGAATAAGTCCCAAGCTTCTCTGTTTTTAAAAACCACGATCTTAAGTTTTATCCCTCCTGGTCACTCTTCTCTCCAAACTTTCTTGACCATGTCTACCCTGATTCTCAATTTGGACTTTGGGAACTGTCTTCCTCCAAAGAAGGCAACTGAGAGGAAGCACAGGCATCAGCATTTCATCCAATGACAAAGGCAGATACAGAGAAACCTTAAGCAGAAACAAATGCAGGTCCCTAACAGGCCTTCCATATCAGGGCATTCTAAACTCCACAATAAAGGGGGGACTCTGAGCATAAATAGTAAACAGAAACTTCATCCTCTCCCTGAACCTATAGGGGAAACACTCAGTCAGAAGAATGGAATTGAGAGGTCTTTGAATAGGGAGGTATCAACAGTGTCTTGGTTGACACCTGCTCCTTCACAGAAGACCAGTTCAGTGTCTTTGTCCTCTATGGAAGATCTCCTATCAGAGTTCCAGGGTGGTCTCATCCTCCTTCCACCTACCTGAACCCTCCCAGCTGCTTCAGAGAAGGGTTGCAGCAAGAAGATGGTGGCTCTTGACTGTGAGATGGTGATATGGCCTAAAGGTCATACCAATCTTTAGCCCAATGTAGTATTATCTTGAAGATTCTCCTGGGCAAGATTATAGTGGGCCACGGCATACATAATGACTTCAAAGCTCTTCATTACTTTCACTCCAAACCCTTACCAAAGACACTTCCCAAATTCCTATCCTTAATTCCCAGGCTGACTTCCCTAAGCCTGAGTCTTTGATGCATCTGACCAAGCAGCTGCTCCATCAGGACATTCAGGAAGGGAAGAATGGGCATTCCTCAGTTGAAGATGCCAAGGCAACCATGGACCTCTACAAGTTGGTGGAAGTTGAGTGGGAGTAACAGCTGGCCCAGTCTCCTCCCTCTCAAGAATAAGGGAGGAAGAGTTGTGGGACTGGTAGTTATTGTAGAGAGAGGGCATCAGACTGAGGGACAATAGCTAGCTCAGACTATCTGACCAGCTCAAGACTTAGGCTGGAGCTTTTGGGAAGTGAGTCTACCCCAGATCTAATCTCTCCTACCATAGAACATTGACATTTTTATCACAGGTATTGTGTTCTACTTGTCTAGAGTATTTCCCCCTCTCAGTCCCAGTGAAGGGTTGGGGTAAGGGGAAACTCCCAACATTGATAGCCAGCCTGGCTACCCACACCTTAACATTGCTGTTTTAGGCTGGTCACAAATCCCAGCATGCTTTGCTCCAGGCAGGCTAACAGGTCAGTGTCGAGATGTATAGTTTCCCTAGATCTTCCCTAAAACATTATGACTGTGATTAAGTACTTTTGTCTCAAAGTACCATCAGCCTGTACTACTTTTAACCCAGGATCATCCATCCTAGCTACATGGAGGAGCCACCTCTGACAGTTGATTCCCTGTTTTTTTCACTGAGTAGTGGGAAGCAAGAAAATCAACTTTTTCATGGTACATTTTTTAAAAAATATCCTCTTTCCAAATATGCAAAGACAATTTACAGATGAGGAGATCAAAGCAATCCATAGTCATATGAAAAATTGCTCTAAATCATTAAATATTAGAGAAATGCAAATTAAAGCTTCTCTGAGGTACCACCTCACACCTCTCAGACTGGCCAATATGACCAGAAAGGATAATGATCATTGTTGGAAGGGTTGTGGGAAATCTGGGACACTATTACACTATTTGTGGAGCTGTGAACTCATCCAACCTTTGTGGAGAGAAATTTGGAACTACACCCAAAGGGCAACAAAAATGTGCATACCCTTTGATCCAGCAATACCCCTACTGGGTCTGTACCCTGAAGAGATGATGAAAAAGGGTAAAAACATTACTTATACAAAAATATTCATAGCAGCCCTGTTTGTGGTGGCAAAGAATTGGAAATTAAGTAAATGCCCTTTAATTGGGGAATGGCTTAGCAAACTGTGGTATATGTATATCATGTAACATTATTGTTCTATTAGAAATCAAGAGGGATGGGAATTCAGGGAAGCCTGGAGGAATTTGCATGAACTGATGCTGAGTGAGATGAGCAGAAGCAGAAAAGCACCGTACACCATAACAGCAACATGTGGGCAGTGATAAACCTTGATGGACTTGCTCATTCCATCAGTGCAACAATCAGGGACAATTTGAGGCTGTCTGCAATGGAAAATACCATCTGTATCCAGAGAGACCACTGTGGAGTTTGAACAAAGACCAAGGACTATTACCTTAAATTTAGAAGAAAAAAAACCTGATATCTTATTGTCTGATCTTGCTATCACTTATACTTTATGTTTCTTCCTTAAGGATATGATTTCTCTCTCATCACACTCAATTTGGATCAATGTAAAGACTAACAGAGTGCCTTCTGTGGGGGGTGGGGGGAGGAAAGTAAGATTAGGGGGAAAAACTGCAAAACTCAAAATAAATAAATAAAATCTAACAAAAATAAAAAATAAAAAAGTAAAAAATAAAATATCCTCTTTCCTAAGGGGAAAGAGTTATTTATTTGAGTCTCAGGTGCCTGCTGAAAAAGTATTTGTTTTCAATGCTCCCTCCTTCATGTTAAGTGAAGCCTCTAAATGCCCAAGTTACTTCCTTGTAAACTCTAAAAAGAAATTTTTATAAAGGAAAAAAATTGTTTTTAACCTGTAGCTAGGGAAAAGTAAAATACTAAATTAATTTTTTAAAATACAAGATGAAAAAATCCCTTCACTTTAATCTTTCTTTTCCCATTATCTTTATTTCTTCTTTCCTCTGTGACTAACTTTTTTTTAGCCATCTATAATAGGTGCCTCTACTTTCTGTCTTCTCACTCTTAATTTCTTATAATGTGGCTTCTGACTTCATCATTCTACTGCTCTCCTCAAAGTTACTAATGATCTCTTAGTTGCCAAATCCATTGATTTTATCTCAATTCTCATTCTCACAGACCTCTTTAACATTGTTGATTGCCCCTTTTCTAGGCTTTCTGGACTCTACCCTCTGCTGGCTCTCCTCCTTCCTATTTGATACCTTTTTTTTTTTAAGGTTTTTTTTTGAAAGGCAAATGGGGTTAAGTGGCTTGCTCAAGACCACACAGCTAGGTAATTATTAAGTATCTGAGGCTGGATTTGAACTTGGGGACTTCTGACTCCAGGACCTGTGCACTATCCACTGCAACACCTAGCCGCCCCTCCTCCTTCCTATTTGACTGCTCCTTTTTTTTCTTTGTTGGATCCTCTTCCAGCTCATACCTTCCCACAGTAGGTATCTCTCAGGGTTCTATCCTGGGCCCTCTTCTCTAAATCCCCTGGATTTAGTTACCATTTCTCTATTTATAATCCTCACATCTACCTGTTTTACTCCAGACTCTCTACTGAGCTCCAGTTTCACATCTCCAACTGCCCTTCAGACCAGTAGACTATAAAAACCAGAATGTCCAAAATTTTATCTTTCCCCCTAAACCCTTCCCCCTCCCATCTTCCCTACTACAGGAAAGAGTCACACCATTCTCCCAGTCGCCATGGTTTGCAACCAAGTGTCATCCTTGACTCCTCACTCTCCCCCACTGCCATATCCAACCTGTTATGAAGGTCTATCAAGCTCACCATTACCTCATCTTTTGTATATTCCCTCTTCTCTCTTCTGACACTGCTACTACCTTAGTTCAGGTCCCCAGCATATCTCATATCTCGGATTACTCTAATAGCCAACTCATAGGTCAACCTGCCTCAAGTCCCTGACTCTCCAATACATCCTCATTCACTCACTAAAGTGATTTTCCTAAACCACAATTCATGTCACTCCCTGCCCCCATTCAATAAATTCCAGTGGTTCCCTATCACCTCCAAGAGTAAATAAAAAATACTCTAGTTGGGATTCAAAGATCTTCATAACCCAACCCCCTCCTACCTTTCCAGTCTTCTTATGCCTTACTAGCCTACACATGCTCTTCTATCTAGTGATACAAGTGGGAGTTGAGTGGGAGCAACTCCTGGCTGACCCATCAAAAAGATATTCCTTCTCTTGACTCCACGAATTCCATTTCGCTGTCCCCCTTGCTTGGAACATTCTTCCTCTTCCACTCTGACTACTGCTTAACATGAAGGAGGGAGCATTGAAAACAAATACTTTTTCAGCAGTACTATCTTACATCCTACAAGAAGCCTTCTCTATCCCCTCTTAATTCTAATGTCTTCCCTTGTTAATTATTTCTTATTTATTCTGTATACAGTTTACTTTGTATATATTTGTTTGCATGTTGTCTCTCCCATTAGATTGTAAACTACTGGAGGCTTTTTTCTCTTTTTTGCATCCCCCAGTGTTTAGCTCAGTATCTGGAAAATAAATAAATGGATAAATGAATGAATCAAGAGTTAATTTAATTAAATAATTTGAATTACATAAATAAATTGATTTATTGACTGATTAATTGATTAGCTGATGCTATGACACATTGTTTCTCAAGAATAATTAAATAAAATAGGGTGAGCTACTTCCTTTTCTATTCTTGTCCTTACTATTGCAAATCCTTGAAGATGCCTTCATATGGCAGCCAGGTGGAAAAGTAGATAGAGCACTGTCCCTTTGTATCTCAGAAATTATCTGTAAGATGCCACTTGCCTATGCAAAAATTCTTGGTTACAGCTTATAATATTAGTGGTAGTAGTAATAATAAAAATAATAATAATATAATCCTTATCTCCATCTCCTGGTTTCCTTCACCTCTCCCCTAAAATTCTACCTTCTACAATTCCCTTTAATGTTAATGTCTTCCCTCTGAGATTATCTCAAATTTATCAGCGCATATTTTGTGTGTACATGATTGTTTGCATGCCATCTCTCCCCATTATATTGTAAGTTCCTAAGAGCAAGGACTGCTTTTCACCCTTTTTTTCATGCCCAGCACTCAGTACTTAGACTGGTATAATGTGGGTGATTAATAAATGTTTGCTTATTGTTTATTTAAGTTACTAGTTCAAAGTCACAAAGAGGCAGTGGCAGAACCTGGTTCCCTGACTTCCTATGCAGAAATTCTTCTGGTACCTTCAGAGCAGATCTTTGCATAAGGATTGACATTACAGTTTTCATTACCTCTTTCAGTTCTTTTCCCAGTTGATAGCCACAGATCAGCCACAAGAGCAGTCAGTTTGGGAAGGGTGGTGATTTTGAAACCAGAAATTCTCCAGGAGGGAATGGAAGGCCAGGCTTCAGGATCATTTACATTACTCAGCAGAGAAGAAGACAACTTGCTTTCCAACTCAGTTCCTACATGGCACTCTGGATATGAAATGTATCCTTAAAACACTTGTCATATTTTATCTGATGTTTAAAACTGATTTTCTTTTTGGATGACACACAGGATGAACCTGCTGTTTGATGATATCTCTATCAGCAGCAGGCTGTGTGGCAAGACACACAATCTCTCCCTACTTCTTTGAGTACAGCCCCAGAAATCGAAGTGAAGTAGAGCTCAAAGGAAAGACAAGATCTTAATTTGTAGAGGAGAATCTGGAGCTAAAATGAACTTCAGATTGTCAAAAAGATTGGGAAATCCTTCTTTCCAAAAGCCCTTGTTTCCTTCATTAACTTTAAACACTCAACAGCTCAGCTCTCTCCTAGGCCATCATTCCTGCCCTAACCACCTTCTTCTCTTTCCCCAATATTGACCTCTTGGTGAACCAGTTCAACTCCACACTCTCCTCTTCTTTGTAGTCCCTAACCCTCTTATCACCTAATATGCTCTGTCAGATCTCAGCATTGGTTGACTCCCATCATTCACCATTTTCATTTGTTTGTTTTTAAATTTTATTTTATTTAAGCAATGGGGTTAAGTGTTTTGCCCAAGGTCACATAGCTAGGCAATTATTAAGTGTCTGAGGCTGGATTTAAATTCAGGTCCTCTAGACTCCAGGGCTGGTGTTCTATCTACTGTGCCACCTAGCCACCCCCATTCACCATTTTCAATTCATACACTTGCTGCTGAATAAAGGTGGAGAAAATCACACCACTGTTCTGACTGGGTCCACTACACATTAAAGTTATACAACCTCAACTGGGTCTTCACTACTGCTAGATAATCCTGCTAGATTTCTCCTATCAATTCACCATCCAAGTCTACAGAGAGGCTCTTCTAAATTGTTTCATTGGCCTCAATACTCTCATGGTTCTGCCTTCTCTTTCACTCTCAGCTGGGAACCTTGCCTCAAATTTTACAGGAAAAAAATGAATTCACTTTGAGCTCCCTCTTCTCCTCTCTTCCTCACCTTCTATCATTCAAGTGCATTCTGACACCATTTCCTCCTTAACCCCTGTCTCACAAGATGAGGTGGCCTTACCAAGGTTAAACACCACCCTCTGTCACCCTGACTCTTTCACATCTTTTCAAGCTCTCCTTCTGTATTGGTTCATTTCCTATTGCCTAAAAAACATGCACATTTCTCTTTCATTCTCAAAAAACAGCATTTGATCCTTCCATATCACTGTTTTCTTTTATCTCTTCTGCCCATTGTGACTTGAAAAGGACTTCTATAATGGGTGCCTTCACTTTCTCTCTTCTCACTCTTAACTTCATATAATCTTCCTTCTGATCTCATCATTCCACTGAAACTGTTCTCTTGGTTATCACATCCAATGGCCTTGTCTCAATTCTGACTTCTCTGACAATATTGATTGTCTGCCCTCCTCTTCTTGATACTCTCTTCTCTCTAGATTTTCAGGATATCACCCTCTGCTGGTTCTCCTATCTGACTACTCCTTCTGCCTCCTTTGCTGAATCCTCCAGATCACACCCTCCCACAGTAGGTATCTCTCAGTGTTCTGTTTTCTTTTCTCTTCTTCCTTTATACTACTTTATTTGGTCATTTCATCAGTTGCCACAGATTTAATTACCATCTTTATGCTGATAGTTCTCACCTTTACCTTTCCTGCCTCAACTTCTCTCCTGACTTCTAATCTCACATCTCCAACTAACATCTTGAACTGCAACTCCAGTAGACATCCAAAATTCAATATTTCCAAAATAGAAAGCCATCTCATCATTCAGACTTGGAGGGTGGATCCATGAATTCCAAAGTTTCCACTTAAGTAGGGACCCCTCATTTCTCACCTGGGAATACTACTTTAGGACTTTTCTGATTTATCCACCATGTTATCCTTGGTAGGTGCATTCTCCTTCTCACATCTTCACTTTTTTTTTTTAAGGTTTTTGCAAGGCAATGGGGTTAAGTGGCTTGCCCAAAGCCACACAGATAGGTAATTATTAAGTGTCTGAGGCCGGATTTGAACTCAGGTGCTCCTGACTCCAGGGCCGGTGCTCTATCCACTGTACCACCTAACTGTCCCCACATCTTCCCTTTTAAGTATCTTTTTGGATGTTGTTTTCCCTAATTAGATTGTAAGATCCCTTGAGGAGATCAGGGCCTGTCTCTCTCTCTTTCTTTCTCTCTCTTCTTTCCTTTCTTTGTTTCTTTCTCTTTCTTTTGTATTTGTATCCTCATGCTTAGGACACAATTGGTGCTTAATAAATGTTTACTGACTATTATTGGTGAGTCAGTCTGCCTCAAGTCTCTCCATTCCAATCCATCATCTATTCAGCCACCAAAGTGATTTTCCTAAAGCAGAGGTCCAACCAAATCACTCCCAAACTCAATATACTCTAGGATCAAATATAAAATCCTTTGACTAGAAAGCCCTTCATGACCTAGTCCCTCCCACTTTCCTACTTTTACTCTCTGACCATGCTCTTGAATTAAGTGACATTGACCTTCTTAGTATTCTCCAAATAAAATACTCCATTTCTGAGTTCCTGGGTTTTTCTTAGGTTGTTCCCTAAGCCTAGAAAGTTTTCCTTCCAACTCTCCTATCTGCATCCTTCCTTCTTGAAGTTCCAACTAAAATTTCATCTTCAACATGAAGCTTTTGAAAACTCCTCTTCTTTCTAGGGCCTTCCCTCTTCAAATTATGTCCTGTTTATCTTGTATTAACCTTGTTTGTATATATTTGTGTGCTTGTTGTCTCCTCCATTAGATTCTAAGCTCCTTGAGGGCAGCAACTGCCTTTTGCCTCTTTAAGTATCCCCCAATGCTTAGTCCAGTGACTGGAACAAAGTAGGAATTTTTTTTTTGACAGGCAATGGGGCTTGCCCAAGGTCACACAGCTAGGTAATTATTAAATGTCTGAATTTGTATTTGAACTCAGGTCCTCCTGACTCCAGGGCCAATGCTCTATCCACTTCGCAACCTACTTGCCCCCAAAATAGGCATTTAATAAATGATTATCAACTAACTCACATAAGCTTCTGTCCTTAGAAAGGTTACAATTCAATTCACTTAAATTCAGTTTCTGGAACAGTTCAGTAGTATAAGATATAGAGCACCAAATCTAAAATCAAGAAAGACCTAAGTTCAAATCTGACTTCAGATACTTATTAACTGGGTAAGTCACATAATTATTTTTTGCTTCTGTTTCCTTATTTGTAAAATGAACTGGAGAAGGAAATGGTAAACACTTCCAGCATCTTTGTCAAGAAAACTCCAAATGGGGTCACAAAGAGTTGTACACACCTGAAATGACTGAATAACAACAATTTCAATTTCTAAGGCACCATGGCATAGGGGCATAGAAGCTGACTCCTCAAAGACAAGAAGACTGGGGTCAAAGTTGACCCTCAGATGCTTACTGCTTCTGTGATCCTATACAAGTTGATTACCTTCTCAGTACCCTAGAGAATTTGCTAAAACTATAGGGCAAAGATGGAGACAAACTGCATTAGTAGAGGCAGTTTCTTTTTCTGGGAATTCTCTGTCCCCTTATTTTAGCTCTTCTTCCATATAACCACCCATTTAATAATAATAATATCACTGGAGTGGTATTAGTAATGTATAGATATGTGATGTTAAGCCTTCTTGGATTTGACTTTCTGAGCCACCATGTCTCTCATAGTGAAAGGGGACTCCCACTTAACACCAGAGGCAACATGTTCTTGCCACTATCGGGTTACCAGTAATAGATCTAAAAGATGTACCTCCAAAGTTTAATGTAAGGGACTGCTCTCCCTAGTGGGATGAGGCTAATCAGTCCTTTCTCTTCACCCATTTCCTCTCCCTCTTCAAATTTCCTAAAGGGACTTTCTCTGGGCAGTTATGTGAAACCCAAAGATGTCAGCTTCATTCTTCCCAGAAAGCAATGAGTAATAACTCTGGCTGACTACTGAGCTGAGATATTTGGGCTGGCAATGATTCAGTGAGGAACTACCCAGATTCACCTGGGTCTCATTCTCATATTATCTCCTGGATTAAAGGGTAGAGTTAACGTTGTTTTTCTTTCTAAAATTACTATAATTTTTTTTTGTTTTTTCATTGCCTTCATTAAACAGAGACATCCTTCTAACAGAAGATGTACTAGTTAATGTTTAATAATTGTTTCTGTGAGTGGGGGAATACATTCCATAGTATACACGTTTCAGTTTAAACTTCTTTATTAACATTTTCTGTATCACTTTAAGTCGATATAATCAACAAAATAATAAATCAAACTCCTATTTGTAGCTTTCCAATTTCCAAGGCATAAATGTTCACATTGAGGGAACCAATTGAAGCTGACTCCAGCACACTTCAACTGTAATAAAGAATAAACAAGAGATCAAAATAAAAGTAGTTCAAGAAAACTAACCTGTGTTACAAAACCATGCCCATCCTCTTCTGCAAAGGAGATATCTTTTCTCATAAACTTTATAGATATACAGCATTCCATTTCATTTTTTCTTCTTTCCATTGATAATATTGAAGTCATTTTGCATAGTATTCCTAGTTCTACTTATGTTATTCTGCATCACTTTTCTGCTTCTCTGAATTTTTCAAATTCATAATTACCTATGATACAGTAATATTCCATTACATTCATATGTCACAGTTTATTTAACTATTTTCCAATCAAATTGGAATCTACTTCATCTCCAGGTCTTTGTTCTCATTTGAAGTACTATTATTAATGTTTTGACGTACATGAAATCTCCCTTCCTTTGACCTCCCTATAGTATATTCCTAGCAGTAGGATTTATGAGTCAAAAAAACAGATTTTAAAAATCTGGACATTTTAGTCACTTTTGGCATCCAAATTCCAAATTGCTTACCAGAGAATTATTGGACCAATTTACAGCATCACCAAGAGTGTATTAATGTGCCATCTTTTCATGTATTCTCTTTTGTCATAGAATTTGCCAATTTGTTGAAATTGGGGGTGAATCACTAAAACCTTTGATTTGTATTTCTATTATTATTGGTGATTTAGAACAACTTTTCCTGTAATTATTAGTAGTTTCTTTCCTCCCTTCTTTCCTTCTTTTCTCCCCTCAATGATGAACTTTTAAGGCCCAGCTCAAATGTTAACTACTCTGTTAAGCTTTACTCAATTTTTCCAACTGGAATGATTTGTTCCCTCTTCTGAATATCGGCCACAGAGTTTAGGCACTCAATAAAAGCTCATTGAATGAAATTGAATCATAGTACCTCCCTAATGGCACATTCCAATTATTTTAGCTATTTGGGTGTATCTTATCTCCCTTATGGGACTGTAAGTTCCAGAGAGAAATAACACCAATTCATGTTGTATCATCCTCAGAAGGAAGCACTGAGTATGAATACAATAGGCACTCAATAAATGTATGTCAGATTGAATGGAATTTGTAGTAATACCAGATCTGTTTAATTCTATGATTTTTGTTCAGCAGTCAAGATGCAAAGGGAATTGAATACATTTTAAGTGATAAGTGGATGGACTTCATGTGGAAGTGTCTTTCCTCGGACCTGTCCTTATGAATCCTTAGCAATTTCAAGGGAAAGGACCTGATTCATCTTCTCCATACTCCATATCCATTCCACAACATACAAAGTTAAGGAAAAGAATACCAACTTAGAGGCCATCCTGATTTTTAGTGAAGATCTTCTTACTTGATCTCATCAATCAATCAAAAATAATTTATTAAATAACCTCAATGTGCTCTGCTGGGCTGGGTTTACATATGCTAATGAATATTGCAATAAGTATACAATATTTACCCAAGGACTCTCATTTTCATAGCTACTCTTTTTTTCCAGTGATATCTTTAAATTTTTATTTGATTAATCAAAATATCTGCATGCATTCAAAAGAAGTAATATGTAGATGAGGGAGATAGTATTCAGTCTAAGAAGGCATATTCCCTTAAGTTATTATACATATAGAGTCACACTGCATATTTTTAAGAGCTAAATGGAAATGAATTCACAGACCCCTTGTTTTGAAAAAGTTAAAAGCTGAAGACCTCTGGATTGAATGGGATTCTCAATATGGAATAAGAACTTTCTATGGAAAAGAACACCTAAGAACCCAGAGGTCTTCAAGCCTCAGTCTTCTGCTTGGAGTCCACTGCACTAAACCAGTCTATTTTTTTGGAGGGGGGGAACTTCTTAACTTTTTAAGTTTATTTATTTTTTCACATTACTACAATAATCATGTAAAAGTAAACATAACCCCCCCCACACACACACACAAAGAAAGAGAAACCTCAAGAAAAATAAAGTGAGAAGAAAAAAAGTATGCTTCAGTCTGTATTCAGATACCATCAGCTCTGTCTTTGGGATAGATAGCATTCTTTATCATAAGTTCATCAGAGAAATTGCTTCAATATTTTTTCCCACAATTGCTATTGCTAGCTATATTTCCCTCTGTCCTATTCCTCCTCATTCTCATTTATTCTATTCTCTTTTCACCTGTTCTTCCTCAAAAGTGTGTTGTATCTAACTACCCTCCCCCATGATGTCCCTCTTCTATTACCTACACCTCCCCTCCCCCAACCTCCTCCCATCCCTCTCCTTTCCTATTTCTTTTTCTTGCCTCTTTTATGCAAATATCTTAGCCCATCCTGTCTTTCTTTTCCCTTTCTCCCAGTACACACCTTTCTCACTCAACTCCATTTTTATAATATACTTTCATATTCAGTTCCCTCATGTGTCCTGTCCATTTATGCTCCTTCTAATTTCCCTAATAAATAAGAAGGCTCATAGGAGTTATCAGTATTACCTTCCCATGCAGGAATATAAGCAGTTCAACATCATTAAATGCTTTATAATTGGCTCTTCCCATTCACCCTCTCTAAGCTTAACCTGAATCTTGCACTTGAAGTTCAGCCTTTTTGTTCAGCTCTGGTCATTTCAACAAAGTTTGAAAGTCACCTATTTCATCTTTTCCCCTGAAAGAATATATTCAATTTTGCTGGTGGCTGATTCCCGGTTGTAATTCAAGTTCTTTTACCTTCTGGAATATCATATTCCAAGCCCTCCTAAACCTTAATGTGGTCACTGCTTAGGCCTGTGTAATCCTGACTGTAGCTCTACAATATTTGAATTGTTTCTTTCTGGCTGCATGTAATATTTTCTCCTTGAGGTGGGAGTTCTGGAATTTGGCTATAATATTCCTGGGAGTTTTAATTTTGAGATCTCTTTTAGAAGGTGATTGGTGGATTTTCTCAATTCCTATTTTATCTTCTGTTTCTAGGCTATCAAGGCAATTTTCATGGTTTATTTCCTGAAAAATGAAGTCTAGGCTCTTTTCCCGGTCATGACTTTCAGGTAGTCCAATAATTTTAAAATTATCTCTTCTTGATCTGTTTTCCAGGTCAGTTGTTTTCTCCATGAGATATTTCACATTTTCTTCTAGTTTTTCATTCTTTTGATTTTGTTTTATTGTTTCTTGATTTCTCCTCTTTGGTCTTTTTAAACTGCTTTTTTCCATTTGACATAAACTGGTTTTAAGATATTATTTTCTTTAGGATTTTTTGTATCTCCTTAACTAAACTGCTGACTTAGTTTTCATGATTTTCCCGTTTTGTTCTCATTTCTCTTCCCAATTTTTTCTCTACCTCCCTTACTTGATTTTCAAAATTTTTTTTGAGCTCTTCCATAGCCTGAGACCAATTCATATTTTTCTTGGAGGCTTTAGATACAGAAGTTTTGACTTCGTTATCTTCTAAGTGTGTAATGTGATCCTTCATGGGACTAAAGTAATTGTCTATTGGATTTTTTTTCTTCTGTTGTTTTGTCTTCTGTTTTCTTCTGTTCATTTCCCCAGCTTATGACTTGATTTTAACTCTTTGTTAAGGTGAGGCTCTGCTTCCAGGTTGGAGGACTCATATCACTAAATTTTAAGGGTTTTTTGCAACTATTTTTCAAGGATATTCCCCCCCAATACCTCAATTCCTTCAAGGTCTTCTAAGAGACTGACTGCTTTCCTAGCCTGTGCTCTGGTCTGTGGATGATGACAAGCATTCCCCTCTGTCCTGAAACTGTGAGGAGTGTCCCTTCATTGATATGGCAGTAAAGCTCCTTTTCCTGTGATCAGTGTCCAGACTGCAACCTGGATCTGAGTATGAACAAAGCATTAGAGTTCTGACTCAGTCCTGACAGAGTCCTCTGAAGTCTCCCCAGTCCTCCCCTTACTGGGGCTGAGCACTCTGAAAGCAGATGCTAGGTGTCTCCCCAAGCCTGCTCCTGGCCCCCAGGGTCTGGGGCTGCACTGTGACTTGAGCTGACCTGGGCTCTGTACTCACTCCGGTGCAGCAGAGTTTTCCTGCTGACATTCCAAGTTGTTTTTGACAATTCCTAGGCTGAGAGGTCTGGAAACCACACCCACTTCCCAGGACCCAGGCACCCCCCAGGGACCCAGTGCCCCATGGGCTGTTCCTGGATGGTTGGAGCCAGTTTGCTTTGGCAGCCCAGGTGTGCTGCAGCCCTTTCTGACCCTGGTGTAATAGACCTTTCCCAAGGATTTTCCAAGTTTTTCTTGGGCTGAAAAATTGTTTCACTTGGTCTTTCAGTGGGTTCTGCCACTCTAGAATTTGGTTAGAGTCATTATTTAAAGGTATTTGGAGTGGTTTGGGGAAGAGCTTGTGGGAATTCCTGCCTTTACTCCATCATCTTGGCTTTTCCCCGACCTTTCTTATCTACTCTTAATGATTCCTTCACCTAAAGGGACATCATCACAAGTTCTCTTTGCCAAGGATGGGATGGAGGATGGGGGTGGCAGAAGCCTGCAGTTTAGTTAAGAAACTGCCATATATCTCAGATTTAAACTAAACACTGTTCTTTTTCTACTTCACAAGTTTTTCTCTTCTCTCCAACTCCTGTCCTCATATTAGAAGACTTCAACATAGATATTGATGATTTCTCAAACATCCTCACCAATCAGTTCCTTAACTTACTCATTTTCCATGACCTCTTCTTCCATCCCACCTGAGTCACATATGGCCACACTTATGTTCATGAACTGAGAAATTTCCTTAATCAAAATCTGTTGTCATTTCATCTTTCCTTCTACCTTGCAACTCTCTTATCATCTTTATTGCAGCATCCAGTACCTCAATCTGTTAGTTGTTTCCCAGGCCATCACCCCTGCATGGGTTACATTTTCCTGGCTCCCCATCTTGACCAGAGTATGAACCAGTTCTACTCTACGCTCTCTCTCTTCTTTCAAGTCTCTTGTTCCCTTATCCTATCTTTGATCTTGCCCTGCCCAAGTCTCAATGTTGGATCACTTCCATCATCTACTACTATCTTTATTCTTTCTCACAAGCTGCTGAAATACAGAAAAATCACAAAACCATAATGACTGGGACCACTGGAAAGGTGTCATATAATATCATCTGGGCAAAGCATTCCTTCCCAACTCCCCAATCCATTGCCTATCCCACTCAACACATAAGTTTTTCCAATGTTCTCATCATTCCTCAAACTTCCCAAGGCTCCTTCTCTCTCCACTCTCAGGGGAGAACCGTGTTTAGATTTTATTCAACATATTGAGGATTTTCAGCGGCAGCTTTCCTTTCCTCAAGATCTCATATCACTCAGGTACTCCCCCCCCCAATCACTTCCCACACCATCTCATATGAAGAGGTGATTATTTCCTTGCCAAGGCAAACTCCTCAACATGCACGAGTGAACCCATTTCATCTCTTCTCCAGAAGACTGTTCTTTTATCTTCACTCTCTCACTAATCTTCAATTTCTCCCTCTCTACTGGCTGTTTCCCTACTACCCCCAAATATGTCTATTTTTTCTCCAAAAATTGTTCACTGGATCGTTCCATCCTTTTGTTTTCCCAAATCTTTCTTCTTTTTTTTGGCTACTTAATTGATGCCTCTGTTTTCCTTCCTCTCACTGTTTGATTCTCTTCAGTCTGGCTTCAGCCTTCATTTAACTGAAACTATCTCAGAAGTTACTAATGGTCTAATGATTTTTTTTTAGGTTTTTGCAAGGCAAATGGGGTTAAAGTGGCTTGCCCAAGGCCACACAACTAGGTAATTACTACGTGTCTGAGACTGGATTTGAACCCAGGTACTCCTGACTCCAAGGCCGGTGCTTTATCCACTATGCCACCTAGCCGCCCCTAAATGATTTTTCTTAATCTTCATCCTTTTTGACCTCTCTATAGTCTTTGACACGGTTGATCACCTCTTCTTGATTCACTTCTCTCTTGGTTTCTGTGGTATTACTCTAACTTCTATCTCCTCTGAAGGATCTTCAACCAGGTTATTCCCATTACTGGTGGTTATTTCCCAGGGTTCTGTCCTGGGTCCTTCTCTCTTCTCCGTTACTGCCTTTTATCTCATTCAGACTCAATGGATTGAATTATCATCTCTTTGCAAATGATATTCAGATCTATTTGTCCAGTCCTAACCTCTCTCCTAAGCTCCACTCTCACACTTCCATGTCTGTTGAATATCTTGAACAGCATGTCCTGAAGACATCTTAAATTCAATATATCCTAAGTCAACTCATTTCCCCCCCAATTCTTTTCTTCTTTCAAATGTCCTTATTACTTTTGAGGGCACCACCATCTTTCCAGTGACCCAGGATTGCAATCTAGGTGCCATCCTCAACAGCCCCAATGTCCCTCACCACCCCCTCTCCCGTATTCAATCTGTTGCCAAATGTGCCAATTCCACATTGTCAGCATTTCCAATATGTACCTCTTTCTCTCTTTCTCCCTAGTGAAAACTCTTATCACATCATGGCTGAATTGTTGCAATAGTTAGTCTCTCCTCTCTCCAGCTCATCCTTGACTCAATCTCCTGAAAATGCAAGTCTGACCATGTCACTCTGTTATTTAATCAAAACTAGTGGTTCTCTATAAACTCCAGGATGAAATATAGAATTGGCATTCAAAGCACTTCACAACCGAGCCCTCTCCTACCTTTCCAAGTTTTTTTTGAATATTACTCCCATGACACTTTATAATCCTGTGACACTAGCCTACCTTTCTGTTCCTCACACAATTTTCAGTGCCTATCCCCCATACTTGGAATTTTCTCCCTCCTCTTTGACTTCTCTGGCTTCCTTCAGGTCTCAGCTAAAATCTCACCTATTCTAGAAGACTATTTTATCCTGACCCTCCTCAATGCTAGTGCATTCCCTGTTGGTTATCTCCAATTTATACTGCTTACATTTTAAGCATTGTCTTCGTTTTTTGCATAGTGACTCCATTAGACTATGAGCTCCTTGAAAGCAGGGACTGGTTTTTGTTTCACTTTGTATGACCAGAGCTTAGAACTATGGCTGGCAGATGGTTGGCATTTAAATACTTGTTGACTCGGAGCAGCTAGGTGGTGCATGGGGTGGCTAGGTGGTGCAGTGAATAGAGCATTGGCCTTGGAGTCAGGAGTACCTGGGTTCAAATCCAACCTCAGACACTTAATAATTACCTAGCCATGTAGCCTTGGGCAAGCCACTTAACCCCATTGCCTTGCAAAAACCTAAATATATATATATATTTATTAAATACTTGTTGACTGATTCTCAGAGAATTAGTAGACCAGACACAATTTGCTCCTAGAGGAAGGGTCATGGATTTGGTGTATTTTTCTTAATAATTCTTTTGTTAAAAATATTTGCTTGCCCTTCCCAATATTAAATAAAATGGCATTTTAATTGCAGGAGCACATCTAACCTTAACCATGTGAACAGAATATTGTAGAGATGGGAGAGGGAGATAGAGGGAGAAGGAGAAGGGAGGGTATTATTTTCTAGAAATTCTCTACAAACCTTCCAAGATTCCCAGTAACTGGAAGCTGGCTCTTCTAATCCACAAAAGAATAGATTTGTGCAACAAATCTAAGATTGGGAGAAAGGTAGTAAGATCCAGAGAGAACTTATGACAGTTTTTCAGAAGCAGATGCACCACAAAACTACTAAAAGACTCAGCCCCAGGCAGTTTCCAGGAAAGACAAATACATCTAAGCCTAGTTTGGCTGGGGAAAGCAGCTCCTAGTCAGTAAGAATTCTAAGGATCAGTATGTGAATGAAACAAGAGAGACCTTCAATACCTCCACACTAACCCCACTCTTGGTCAGCATTCCTTTTCAATGTCACCCTAAATAACTATCTGGATGGGGGGGTGATTTTTGGAAATTAAGATGATGGAAATGAAAGATAGGTAATTATATATGCATGTGTTTATACATACACATCTATTTATATATCACATCCTTAACTAAAGGCAATTGGTCAGTGAGCGCCCAAATGATTTGGGGGGAGAGTGAAAGTTCATAATCTTTGTTCCATTGTGTCTCCCAGCTACCTAGAGCATGCATTTTCCTCCTGTAGAACAGCAAATAAAATTAACTATGCTCTGTGGAACTTTTACTTTGTAAATTTCAGTTTCCCCTTGAGATAACTGGAAACACCCTGTGGTGTTGAGAAATCATGGGTGGGGAGACACAGCTTAGCCTGGCCATACAAAGAAGCTTCTATTAACCAATGTTCTTTCTTTCTTTCTTGCCCCTAAATTCCATCTTCTCCTTAAAGGATACCAGGAACAGCAATCATAACCCCTCCACTATCATGCCATAATTGTTCTCACTCTAAATTAAAAGCTGAATTTTCTATTTACCCTCACAATCATAATTTCAGGCATCTATTGTTGCCTTGGGGTTCTTAAGTCACTGTCTGCCCCCTTCTGGTAGATAGAGAATTTTCAGGCTACCTAACAGACTTTCTTTGACCAGCTCAGTAAGCCATAGAACTTGTGAATGAGCCCATCTTCTTTGGTTTCCAAGAATATCTGGGCCCACTTGCTTCCCCCCCCCCCATGACCCCAAAGATTTCAAAAGACAGGCATCCTTATACTCTTCCCTCCCAAGCTATGACTATATAGGTCGACTTAACTAGAGATTTGAAAATTTGAACAGTGAGTTGAAACAGAAACAGGGAAGCAAATTCAGGTTTTTGGTTTTTTTTTAAATTATCTTTCCCCTTCTGACAGAGTTTCTAACCTGTAAGAGTTAACTTCTGGAGTTCTTCACATTCCTTTACTGGTGTAGACACAAGTTCACTTGTAATCCATAGAGAGATGGTTAATGACAAGAGTTCATCTCCAGATGGAACTCCAGGTACAGTGGAAAATAATGCATGAATTATCAACCCTGGTTGCAGAGGATCAATAACTAAAAATGTTATCCATCTCCTGACAGACTGTTACAAATATCCAGAATGAGATATATTTTGAATGTGGTCATTATAGGAATTTATTTTTGCTTGACTATGCATATTTGTCACAAGGATTTTTTTTCTTTCCCAATTTTTTTGGAGGGGGGAAGCAGATAAAAGAGAAATAAATTCTTATTTGAAAAATTTGTCATTAGAATAACAGTTCATTTAACAAATGAGGAAACAGAAGCAAACAAGGTTGAGTGACTTGCTAAAGGTCATACAGCTAAAGTTCCAGTCTAGTCACCTAGCTGTCCTGTTGCATTCTACCTTGTATCATGCATGTACTGTTTTATACTTACTTGTATTCTCCACCCTCCCATCTGCAAATGGAATGTAAGTTTATTAGAGCCAGGAATTTTGTTTTTCATTTTTGAATCTTCATTTAAGTACACAGTGTCTTGGATTTCGTTAGCAAAACAAGAAAAGGGAAAATGGGACCAACAGAAACTATGGTCCCTAGAGAAATTCCATCAATTGAGACTAGTTTTCTTTATCCCTAAGTCAGGGATAGTGGGAGAAACATTTGGAATTTCCAGAAAGTTGGGTGTTTGGGTATTTTTTAATTTGGTTCCTCCCCTCCCTATTTTATTTCAAGCAGAAAGAAGGTACAAGAAGGCAGCTTGCAAACCCAGCAGGTTGTGCTCAAAAAGTCCCTTGGTGCTATCTCCTTTAAAACACCCAAGTGGAGGAGGGGAGAACAACAGAGCAGTTCCCCTTCCAAGAGTTAAAAGGAATCAAACAAATCCTTTCCTGGGTATATAGACAGGCATATGCACGTGTCACAAAGGTCTAGCCTGTTCCCAGGCTCTAGCTTCTAGTGTGTGTCTGGACCTTTTACACACACATAGCTCACATCCCAGAGAGGAGAAAATATCAACACAAGCTGGATATTTTCATGTGGGTGGGAGGCAGCTTGTGCTTCTTGACGAAAGAACTTATATTTTTAAAACTGGCATGCCTTCTAGAACAGTGAAGACCAAGAAGTCCTGCTAATAAGTGGGTCACAGAGTTTTCTCCTACATGGAAGATGAAATAAATATCTATTTACTCATTGCCTTGTCAGTGGTTTCAAAACTCTTATGTCAACTCTGAAACCTTGCTCAGATTTGGAAACCCATTCTGCTTCCTTCTGCTTTGACCTGTCTTCTGTGACTTCTTCATTCTGCCCAACAGTTGTTCTCCACCTGGAAGTCATCTTCCAAACTTCTGGCTCTTGTCATTCTACAAGGTTTCCATGATGCTCCTTCATCTGCTCTTCATCTAAGAGTTTTCTTATATCTATCTGATCTGGTCAAAATGATCATTATAGGATTTGTAGTCATCTAGTGAGTATCTGGGCACTTTGTGATATTGTAAAATTCACAATTCAGGTATAGCCCAAGGTCTTCAATACATTACCTTGTTTTATTGGTGGGGGAAAGGAGTACAAAGGAGAGGGGGGCAAGTTTCAGGGATTCTTTTAAGAAACTCAAATACATATTTCTTGCCTAATAACAATAGTAGAAAGGATGAAGCCTTTAGCATTTTTTTAGATGAAAGCTGAAATCCTAAGCAAAGATTAGTTAATATTTATTTAATATATATTTATTTATTACATATGTATGTATTTATTAATATTTACATTTAATATATTTAATAAAAACTACAGTAGAACTTGCGGGGAAAAGGGTTGCAAGATAAACAAGAAGGGAAGAAGAAAAATAAAGAACCCACCCATCCCAACTGCTCCACCACCACCATCTTGATCACCATCGGTCCTCAAACTGATGCAAACAACCTAGAACCCTAAAACCAAGATCTAAGTTCAAAGAGAGCTTCAGACACTTACTAGCTTTATAACTTTGGGCAAGTCACAACTCTTCAGTTGTGGCTTCAATTTTCTCATCTATAAACCTGCCTGCCAGAATTGTTGGAAGGACAAAATGAGATATTTATAAAACCCTTTACAAACTGGAAAGTAGCTTTAAATGCTAGTTGTTGTTATTACTTTCTTGGGCCTGACACCTGACTTGGTAGCTCCTTGAGGTTAGCCTGTTTTTGTCTTTCTTTTCTGTGTGCCAAGTATACAGTAGGTGATTAATAAATGGTTGTTGATTTGCTGACACAGAGGACATCAAAAGAATTACAAAAATGGAACTGATTATATTTTAATAGACAGACCAAGACTTAATATGGTAAACATTCCTGGATCAGATATTTGTATACAGCAAGACCTGTTACTTATTAAAGAAAAGATTAAAATGAATATAAAAGCAGGAGAGCATCAAGGGTAAAAAAAATGAGAAAAAGATATGATATGCAGCTAAAATAATTACAACCTGACCTATTTATACAAATTATTAACACCTAAAATATTAGTATTGAATTGAGGAAAGGACATCAACATCAATAATAATAATTTCATACAGAAACCTGAAGGAAACAAACTGCCAGGAGATTGCCCCCCCTCCAAAAAAAAGCCTAAAAAACTTCCTTAGCACACACTAAGATTTATAAGGGAAACACTTTTAGAATAAAACTCATTTGTAAGATTTTAGAGTGAAGGATGGAAGAGCCAATGCTAAGAACAATTTAAACAATTTAAAGAAAGCTTGGTAAAGAACTCCAAGGTTTCCTGAAAGAACTGAAGTATGAAACCAGAGGAGGGTAATAAACAGATGAAAGATGGAAAAAAAAATCAACAGTGATTATATATCCATCAAAGACAATGTAGCTACTACATTTGGACTATAACATTACAGTTCCTGATGTGAAACATGTGGAAGTAGAAATAACACTTAAAAGGCCTAAGAGGAGACAAACAGCTGTCAGAGCTAAGTGTACCAAGAGGAGCTGCATACTGAAAGCAACAGTTTTGAGGAGGCTTATGAGGGACTAATTTTCCAGGTATCTAAAAGAAATTCCAAAGAGTGGGGTGAAAAAATCTTTCTCCTAATGTTATTTAAATAACAAAAAAGCCTATCAATGTCTACCAATCCAGAAATTTGTATGAGAATAACCTACATACACACTGAGGGCATCCTTTCCAAGGGTACAGGCAGACTTTCAAAATCATTGTTATTTAATAGACTTCTTTACCATAATATAATTCACTAAAAAAAGGTAAAGAATAAAAGATTCCATGCTTCTTGATTTTGCCTTTAAGCATTTGATTTGGTAAAGCAAACCACAGACTTAAAGGATTTCCTCCAACAAGATGTCTCCTATAAATATTTCAGACTGATAAAAAATTCTGTGAAAGATTAAAAAAATAGATAACCTTTTTCAAAATTCCTCTGATCATCAATATCAGGGGAAATTTAAAGAGAACAACATATGTGTTCGTCAAGTTTTTGTCACTGTCCTGGAAGAGATTCAACAAAATTCAAGAAAAATTTCCTATAGATGATGATGTCCTTCAGATATTCTTATCTGAGCATGACATAAGGCTAAATTGTCAAGTCCCAGAACAGGACAGAACCATATAAGATTTCAAAAAGTAAAAGTCAAATGATTTAAAGATGCCCATTATCCAGACAATAATATACAACTGAATGAGCTTTCTGTCTGTCCTTCCATCCATCCAATCATCCACCCATCCTATAGACACTGCAAATAGACAATAAGTTGGTCTCAAAATTGAACAGAGGGAGGAGGGTAAAGCAAGATTGCCTTTGGGAAATTGTTAAGTTTTTTAAATGACCATAAACTTCTCCTGGGGGGGGGGAACCTAATATTTTGTAATATTCTATCACTATTGTATTTATGTGAATCACAAAGCACTGAATCTTCAAAGAGCTGAAACTGAGGATCTGTCCAAAAGATTATGTAGCAGGGTGGAAATGAATAGGTTTCAACAAACAAAGAAATATGAAGAGCAAAAAGGGTGTCACTGACAAAAAAATTCAAATGAAAAACAAAAGGATATTCATATGGTGAGTACAAGACGTGGATACACCATGTGCTCTACTGGTAACCATACCATCAGGAGAAAACAAAAGTCATCTCCAAAATGTTAGGTAGATGTCCTGTGGCCAACTTTGGGGGAGACAGATACAAGTAACACGGGATGGATTAGGTTACATGGACAGGTTAAAATCTGCATCATTGGAGATAATGTGACCATCAATGAGACTATAATTACAACTGAGTACTTGATTATATGAATGAGTACATGATGTAGAATGACTTGCACAAACAAGGGTTAAGGGAATATGATTTCCCAAAAGGGGATAAAGTTAGTTATCTTCTTAAGAGGAGGTAACCTTTAATTTGCGTTTTAAAGAAAGCAATAGATTTATAGAGGAGTAACAAGGAAAAGGGTAGAAATGAGCAAAACTTGCAGGGAATAATAAGTGGAAAGTGTTTTCCTAGAGAATTGTTTTGCAAATCATTTTTTGAATAGTAGTTCCCTTTTGCTTATAAATCTTAGAGACCAAAAATGTTTATTTTCCCCTTTTTACTGATTTCTCTGATTTGAGTCTTAGACAAGACATGGCTTTATGTCAATTCCGCCCCCCCCCCCCCATATGGAGCCTGGCATGATTTCTCAGATGAGTGACAAAATTTATTTCTAAGTAATGTTTAGATGAAGTATTAATTCAACCAAACTCATTCTAGAGGAAAAGATGACAGTAGGGGTTGAAGTATTATTCAAAAAAGCTCAAACCATCCATGTAAATCAGAAGAGTACAGGGACTTTGTCTCTTTGCTTCTCTTTTAAATGAAAGCCTGGGATATAGGACCCATGGTGCTCCATCATGCTGTAGGCAATGATTTCTTGATCCTTTCAGCTCTATCATAACTCTCCTCAGGACAAGAGCTAAGTGAGAATTTCCTGGGGTCCTTCAGTCAACTAGGCCCTAATTTCCCATCTCAAGTCCCTTTACTTCATCATCTGTTAATTAGCTGGAAAAACCTAGGTCCTTAAACAAGCCTAAAAGTCTGAGAATCATCCAATGAATTATTTCAATCACCCAATCCCATTCTATATCCATGACGCAAATTTCAAAAGCAAAGGTTTTACACTGTGTCTAGAGAGTGAAAACTGAGGGTTGGGGAGAGACTGTCTAATAAAATAGTTCTTGGAAGCTGGTGGATACCATAGCAAGTTAGCAGGGACTGCCCCGGGCACCAGCTCCTTATGAATGTGACAAACTAGAGTGGGTACAGAAGGTGACCAGGTTGGTAAAAAGTCCAGATATTACAGATTGTGTGGAAAGGATTTGGGCTGTTTAGCCTAGGGAAGAGAGATAAGCAGGTTGTCTTCAAATATATGAGTCTATCCTAGATTAGGTCAACTTGGCCAGAGGGCAGAAGTAAAAGAAATGGATTCAAACTACAGAGGCAAATTTCAGTGTAATATGGAGAAACTTCCTATTAATTAGTACTATCCAAAAGAAGAATGTTACATATATAATACTGTATCAGATCACTTGCTGTCTTGGGGAAAAAGAAAAATTTAGAACTCAATCTTACAAAAATGAGTGTTGAAAACCATCTTTACTAAAAATACTAATAAGTGAGGGGGGAAAAATTACCTTGCCCCCCAAGAGATAATGGGCTCCCTTTTCCTTTGAAATCTTCAAATGGAGATTTTTGTCTAGGATGTTGTTTGTATAGAAGAGATTCCTGTATAAGTACATCAAGACTGCTCTTCGAAATATTTAATTCTTTGACTCATTGGCTCAAAAAGGATTAAAGAAAAAGAGGCCAGAGCATTTCTAACATACTTCTTTAAGTTTTACTTCTATTTGTTCTTCTTTTCCTAGCTGCCTCTCCCCTCAAGAATAAATAAATCCTCCTTGAGGGCAGGGCAGGGACTGGAGAGATTTTTTTTTTTTGGGGGGGTAGCTGTTGCCCTGACCCCAACAAGTAAATACTTTTTTAAGAATGGCTACTCAATTGATATTGACTAATCTATTAGTAGTAAACCTAATTTATTAAAATGTCAGGTATTACCATGCCCCACTATATGAGATAACATGTGCTCTGAATTGTGTCACAGATATATTACATAAATTTAATTGTTGTGCCTTTCCTTTAGACTAGTGTCTGGGAGCAAGAGTAAACACTGAATACACTATACATTCGTTTTGTTGGTCTCCTCATTCAACCAACCAATGTAGCATTATATAGTCTAGCTCCTAAAATTGCTAAAAAAAAAAATAAATTAAATTTTATCTTTGGAAAAGAGGTCAAAGTTAGACCTTCAAAATTTTCCTATTGTTGTTTCCTAATTACAGTGGTACAGAAAAGCCAAAATGCATATTTGCTGAACTGAACTGATACCTAGATCCAACACCTTTAACATCTGCACCCAAAGTGGGGCCCCTTAAAGTTTACTACCTTAGTCTTTAAGCTTTCAAACTTACTCAAACTCAAAGGATAAGGGACCAGATTAAGCTCAAGCAGTTTTTTTTTTAACTGTTTGCAGTAGAAGCCAGAAGTGGGCCACTAGGTGGTACAAGATTAAGAATGGAATCAGGAAGATCTGACCTCAAATCTGATCTCAGACATTTAACACTTACTAGCTTTGTGACCTTGGGCAAGTCACATCCAGGACCATCTCCAGTTGTCCTCATTCATATCTGACCATTGGACCCAGATAGCTCTGGAGAAGTGAGGCTGGTGACTTAGCATAGTCTTCCCTCATCAAATTCAATTCACAAGTATGTCATGCTATCACCTCCCTATTGTCATGGACTTCTTTGAGAATGAAAGACAAACAACAGCAGCCAGAAAGACTGTCTTATTATCAATACTTCAGGAATTTACATGTCATCAATGCTTCACAAATTTGCGTGTCATCCTTGCTGAGGGGCCATGCTAATCTTTGTATCGTTCTGAAGCAAGCACTGTGTCTATTACTAAACACAAGAATCAGTCTCATGACAAGATTCCTGAAGGTTTGAGTGCCCTTCCTACAAGTCACTGTCTGAAGGGAGCTTAGTTCAAAGGTCTAACTGAACCAAATAGAGAATTCAAATCAATCAAAACTTGAAAGATATTAAGAAAAAAATCAGGATATCAAAAGTAACTTTTGCAACCTTAGACCAATGTGTAGTCATTTCATTCTTACTAGAGCAGAGCTACCCTCCAAATAAATAAGAAGCTAAAGTTACAATCCAATAAAATAGCAAAGTACCAAAGGTTGATTAAATAAGGAAGAGAGAAGTAGAGGGGTGGGGTTAGGAAAACAATTCACTTACCTTTTACACTTTTTCAGGAAGTCTATCATTTGCAAATGAGTATAAAGTGAGTATAAAATCCTCTAATTCAAATTATTTTTGTTTTACACCCACAAATCAAATTTAGGGAAATAAAAATATCAGGCAACCATATCTTTTTTAAAAAGGGGAGCCTAGTTCCTTTTAATATAATTTCTGCCACTTTACTGGTACCTTGATCTCCCAATACTTGATAATAATCAGTTATAAATTAGCACAGAAAATACTAAAATTAAAAAAATGAGTGGCCAGCACTATGGATATTAAACAAATTTATTCTACAAATAAATCATGTGTAAACTTTTGCTCAGCAGTTGTTTTAAAAATAGGTCAGTAAGCAAACTCAGCAAATGAAATAACTGCTAAATGAAATATAAGTCTTTAGGCTTATTTTTCACATCTTTGAAGATATGTTGATAAAATATTTCTACATTAAGGAAGATCCTGACCCCACCTTGGCTATTAACCAACAAATATTTATTGAGTACTATTATGTGTAAGGTATCATCTGAAGAACAAATTTACTCAAGGTTAATCTTTAATATCCTTGAGTCCCTTTGTCCTAAACTTTTGGTCATCTCAGCCTTGGCAAATCTACCTAACTAAACAAGTAATGAATAAATTTACCTTTTCACAAAACTAAAGAGCAATAGAAACATGACTGTGTTCCCTTTGTCTACAGGAAGCTTATAGACTAATTGAGTAAAAAGACTGCAAAATGTTCCATTAAGGGCAGAAACCATAACTTTTTAAATCCTTGTATTTCATCCACTCCCCCACCCTTAGAAAACACAAAACCAAAAACTCTGATTAGACATATAGCTAGCTCTCTTAGATTTCTCAGGCAAGTTACTAGAAAACTGTCTAGAATAAAAGTCTCTTATTTTCTCTTCTAATTTTCTTTTTTAAACCATAGCAATCTGACTTATAAAGTTTTTAATTTAACCCAATTACTGTGTCACTACTAATGATCACTTTTTCTCAAATCCTTTTTTATGAGGGTGTGGTACAAGTTTTCTTCTTAAATGGTTTCCCCCTCTGGATTTTCACAATACTACTCACTCCTGGCCTAACCACTCCTTTTTCTATTGCTGGCTCACTCATCATCCATAAAATCCAAAACTGAGTACTCCTCCAAGTCTTATTCTTGAGTCCTTCCCTTTTCTCTTTGACAGTCTTAGGAACTCCCATAGATTTACTGAAGACCTCTAGGCAGATGATTAAAGTTCTGTATCTCCAGCCTCTTCTCTAAGGTTCAGTTCCACATTATCAACTGCTCAATTGTTATATAAAACTCAACATTTCCCAAAATAGAAAACAAGATCTTTCCTTCAAACCTTCCTCTTTCAGATCTCCTCACTTCTGTTTGAAGATGTTGCCACTGGTCTCACCTCTCTTGCCTTGGCAATTATCTCTCCCATTGCAGTTCATTTCTACACAGCTGACAAAGTGATTTTACTTATGCCTATATCTGACTTCACTTCCCTACTTGGTTAATGACTCACTCTTGCCTCTATGAACAAATACAAATTCCAGCTTAGGTTAATTCTTTTTTAGGTGTTTTTTTTTGTAAGGGGGTTAAATGACTTGCCCAAGGCCACACAGCTAGGTAATTATTATCCAGCTTGGTTTTTAAAGCCCCTCATAACCTAGCTCCAGTCTACCTTGGTTTAAATTTTTCCTCCAAGGCAATTGTGACTTGCATAGGGTCACACAGCTAGTGTGTAAAGTATCTGAGGCTGGATTTGAACACATGTCCTCCTGACTTCAGGGTCTGTGCTCTATCCATCATGCTACCTAGTTGCCCCTTCAATTTTGACCATAAACTCTAAAATCAATCCAAATTAGGATCTCTGTTCTTCACGCAGGGAAGCAAGCAGGGGGGGTACAGCAGATGGAGTGCCAGACCTGGAGTCAAGATCTGAGTTCAAATCTGTTCTAAGACATTTAGCTGTGTAACCTCAGGCAAGTCAGTGTTTGCCTCGGTTTCCTCATCTGTAAAAGTGAACCAGAGGGGCAGCTAGGTGGCACAGTAGATAGAGCACTAGCCCTGGAGTCAGGAGTACCTGAGTTCAAATCTTACCTCAGATACTTAATAATTACCTAGCTGTGTGGACTTGGGCAAGCCACTTAACCCCACTGCCTTGCAAAAACTAAAAAAAAAAAGAACCAGAGAAGGAAATGGCAAATCACTCAAGTATATTTACTAAGAAACCACTCTAGTGCACTTGCCAAGCAAACCCCCAAATAGGTCCAGAAGAGCTGGCCTCAATGAAAAGAACTGAACAAGATAAAAATGAATTTCCCTCCTCATATAACTCAGTCCTTCATTTCCTTTCTGACACAGCTCAAGTATCTCCTTAATGAAGTATTTTCTGATTCTCTAGTCAGCAAGTACCCTCCCTATCCTGAATTTATTTTTTAAAATATTCTTTTATATTTAGATATACCTATTTTCCATGTTAGCATGTTTCCTTCTTCTCTATTACCTAGCATAGTGCCTTGGACATAGTAGGTACTTACTTAATAAATGTTTGTATCCAGAGCAGGACTTTGCAACATAAAGTGCCTAATGATGGAATTTTTAAAGTAACAGTAAGTGATAGAAAATATTTAGTGCTTTATTGTCAAATAAATATAATTGTAATGTTTTCAGTATAGAAGACTTACCACCATTTGGTCTTTGGTTTTCAGGGAACTGGGACTCGAAGGAAAGATAAGATCTAAATCTAGAGATCTATATATTCAGAGGTATTCATTAGCATTTCAAAATGTCTCTATACCCAAGGCCTAAACAATAAGGTAATCCCTTCTTCCTAGCTTCTCTGGTCAGGAGTGACTAAAGATGTTAGAATCATGAGATAGACTTGAAAAGGACCCTTAAATGTAATCTAGTTCATTTTTAGATGATTCTATAATTACCTAAGTTCTAAGATATCTAATGGTGAGCTGAGCCACTTAACTTCATCAAAAGCAATTTATATTTTTTCCTTCACATTACTTATACTTTAACAAAACTTTATGGCTTTAGGAATATGTGATCACAATTTAAAATTAAGCATGACAAAATATACTAATATGATATAACTAACTTCTGAAGGTGGTAAATAAATATGAGAATTAAAAACTTCAATCAGCTTATTATTACAAATGCCCCCTTCAAAGTTACAAAGCTTTCATAGACTAAAACAATCAAGTAATCATTCTGTTATAAAACTTACAGAGATGTTTTCTTTCACAATATGACTATTGCTAGTCTTCTCAATGATGGAAGATGGGGGGGAGAATTTGGAACTCTTAGGTTTTAAAAGTAAATGTTAAAAATTGCTTTTACATGTATCTGAGAGAAAATAAAAATTTAAAAAGAAAAAGACTGGTTAAAAAATCCATTAGTTTTTGAGGGGTGAAACTTCCCCCAAAAGGTCCTAAAGAAATGTTACAATCCAAAGACTACAACCTTACTCTATCACACATTCTTTTGACATAGATGAAGTCTAAGAATTTCTTTCCAGAATGCTTTTAAGAGCATAAAATTAAACACATTAGGATTATCAATTAACTAAGTACATTGAAATAGTCATAAAAATGTTTTAAAATGGGGGCAACTAGGTGGCACAGTGGATAGAGTCCTGGAGTCAGGACCCAAGTTCAAATTTGAGCTCAGAAACTTAATAACTGCCTAGCTGTATGACCTTGGGCATGTCACTCAACCCCATTGCCTTAAATAAAAATTTTTTTAAATATTTTAAAAAACAAATTTGTGCCATAGTAAAAAAAATTGCTTCTTTAAAAACATACAAAATAATGACAAAAATGTTAATCATAGGTAAATTAAATTATAGACAAATTAAAGTTAAATTTCATTTTTGTTTTTGTAAGACAAATCAAATCTGTAAAGTTAACAAATTAAGTTCCTTCAACTGAAAAACTTATCTCATTCCTACAGTTGAAAAATATCTGCCATGGAAGCCAACAAATTGGACAAAATAATGTTTTACATGGCTACCAAGAATAGGTTTGCTTTTTCTTTTAGAAAAAGTAAAAGAACTTTTGCCTTTAGTTAAAACAAGCACTTTAAGATTTGTCCTCTTGAGAATCAGTAAACTTGTGCCTGGTAAAAAAGTATTTCATACAAATGCAATGTTTTAGGGGCGGCTAGGTGGCGTAGTGGATAAAGCACCAGCCCTGGAGTCAGGAGTACCTGGGTTCAAATCTGGTCTCAGACACTTAATAATTACCTAGCTGTGTGGCCTTGGGCAAGCCACTTAACCCCGCTTGCCTTACAAAAAAAAAAACCCCTAAAAAAAACCCCTAAAAAAATTGCAATGTTTCCAAACCTAATTTTGATAAAGTGGGTGATGTTTACAATTGTTAACAAATCTTCAGAGGTTGTTAGAGGACACTGAGAAGTATCTACAGTTTCATCTAGTTGTGAACAGAAGGACTGCCAATTCCTCAATGCCTTGTTTCAAAATGTTAAAAGAAATATCAGTAAGGGGATAAAGAATTACATCATTCAACCACAGATCCATTGGTGGACAAGATTTTCCCAGCTTCACAAATCATTTCAACCATTTCTAGTGCATAGGACTTGATTAAAAAGTATCTCTGGGGCAGCTCAGTGAAGCAGGGGATAGAGTATTGGCCCTAGTCAGGAGGACCTGGGTTCAAATCCAACCTCAGACACTTAATAATTACTAAGCTCTGTGACTTTGGGCAAGTACCAAAAAAAAAAAAATTTCCAATGAAGGCAGGAAGAAAACCACTTCTTCTGTTTGGCTAGCCAGCTAAGGCTATTTCACAAAAAAGGGTTTTTTGGTGAAAAGGCAAGTCCAAATTTTAGAAGTATCCCAACTCTTTTGATGTGAATTTTCTTTGAATGAAAAGACCTGTATTTTTAGATGTTTTTTCAGGATAGAAAAACTGAGCTACTTTTTGGTTAGGCTTTTTTCTTATTTTAGCGCTTCACAAAACCAGTGGCCTTTATGCTTCATTATGTTTAACTTGATTAATTTTTTATTTTATTTTATTCATTTATTTATTTATTTTTTGGGGTTTTTGCATTAGCGCTTCACAAAACCAGTGGCCTTTATGCTTCATTATGTTTAACTTGATTAATTTTTTATTTTATTTTATTCGTTTATTTATTTTTTTTTAGGTTTTGCAAGGCAAATGGGGTTAAGTGGCTTGCCCAAGGCCACACAGTTAGGTCATTATTAAGTGTCTGAGGCCGGATTTGAATTCAGGTACTCCTGACTCCAGGGCCGGTACTCTATCCACTGTGCCACCTAACTGTCCTGATTAATGGGTTTTTTAAAAATAAATTTATTTTTCCAAATACATGCAAAGATAGTTTTCAATATTCATTTTCTTGGAAAGATTTTGAGTTCCACATTTTTCTTTCTCCCTGCTTTCCCTCCCCTCCTCCCCTTGGCAGCTAAGGTATCACAGCAGATAGAGTCAGGATATCCTAAATTCAAATTCAGACTCAGACACTTGATATTTATTAGCTGTGTGATCTGGGGCAAGTCACTTAACTCCATTGTCTTGCAAAAAAAAAAAGTTGATGCCACCTTATAAGTTAAGAATTCACATTTGAACCACCCAATTTTGCACACTTTTTAATAAATAACTCATATTCTGCAAATAACTGTTCAATAGGAATGCAAAGCACCATAGATGATGTCTGGGTTGCTAATGTAAGAATATTTACTGTTTGGTGGCTGAACTACTCAGTTAAGTGCAGAGCTGCCCATTATAGCTATCCTGAAGAAGTATCCATAGCCAAGAAGACTGAAATCACATGTAGTCTAATGGCAGATCTAACAACAGTAATTTTGAAGCAGTAATAAGCATAAATTATGAGATATCTCAAGTTATCGGTAACAACTATAATGGAACATGAAAAAATCTGTGACTTCTATTGGTGACAGTCATCACAGTTGCTAATTCTACTAAGGTTTATTGGCTACACATATGATCAGAGGAAATGTTACACTTTAGGCAAAGGTTAGTGAAAATAAATAAGTAATTTCTTTATCAATCAAGTCTACAGAATCTTTGAAATCTATATACTAAAGATACAGGAATCCCCAAATTAAAAAGGCCTGCCCTAAACAGAAGATCTGCTTAAACTTGCTCTCTCTCCTATCCCCCAAGATAGTGAACAGAAGTTTTTTAATAGGATTGAGTTAAAACACCCATGGATATGCTATGCAAATACATTTAACCATGTAGGAAAGAAAAGTGCTGGAAAAGTGGCCAACTTCAAAAAGTTCTCTGAAAGACAGTAATAGAAATGAAATTGTTGGGAGTGCTGGGAAGAATCACGAAGAAATAAAAATAAAACAGTGATGATAAAGATAGCTAAAACATATTAACTTAAAATAAAAAATTTTAAAGCTTTCATATAAAACTCTTTTTCACTGTTTGATACATTGTCTATTATCCACATATGTGCATATGGATAGATTACACAAATCAAAAATTAGGCAGGTCTAGAATTAAACAAAACAAGCTCTGGCTTTAACTACAAAACTCTTTTAATGACCCTAAACTTCTCCTTGAAACAAAGGGCAATTAAAAAAACAAACAAAAAAAACAAATTAATAGTCTAACAGTAACACTGTATGCCTGTGAGAAATGGCACACTTATATCACCAAAAAATTTAAATGGTCACCTATCCCTCAAAGGGCAGCAGAGAGCAAATGGTAGTTCTGATTCGTTTTAATTCCTAACAAACAAGGAATTACAAAGAGCCAGATCAAAGAATATCACTAAATAAATATATGTTTAGGATATTTTAAATTCTTAAAAAAAATGAGCTGGTTATGTGTGAAAACAAGGATAACCAAAGAACAAACCCATATGCTCAACTGATAGTCTCACAAGAGAGAGTAAGATGAACTAATGCTGAGTGAAATGAGCAGAACCAGAGGAACATTATACTCATTATCAGCAACATTATGAGATGAAGTAGAATCCTACAAGATTTTTGATAGAAAAATGACATCCACATCCAGAGGAAAAAACTATGGAGTCTGAATGCAGTATACTAAGTTCATTTTTTAAAACTTTTTTCCCCTTTCTCTTGATTTTTTTATTCTTAAATTCTAATCCTTCTTTCATGTGACTAAAGTGGACATACATTAAACATAATTATTGTATAAGTAAAACCTATATCAGATTACTCACCATGGGAAAGGGGAAAGGTGGTAGAAAAATGTGATACTCAAAAGCTTGCAAAAGACTGGATGTTGAAAATTATCTTTGCATGTAACTGAAAAAAATAACCAAATAATAAAAAAATTTTATAAAGAGAGAGAGAGAGAGAGAGAGAGAGAGAGAGAGAGAGAGAGAGAGAGGTCAGTTTTCGACTCATTGGGCAGACCTTCAGGGGTGAATTTACAGGGTACAAAGACAAAGGTCTAAAAGGCAAGCATCTATATTTTTTGAGTGAATATCCACATAGATGAGATAATCTAATTTTTTTAGTTTTAATTTTGTTCTTTGCTTTTACCCTTCAAAAGAGACATATGTAACCCATATGTGAAGATAGCCCATATTCAGACCAATGCCACTGTTACTTGGCACAAGTAAAAATCATTCTCACCCTCAAAAGTAAAACAGTATTCCTAACCAAACCAACCTGCAGATGTAACAACACTATAAACTCTAGAAAGAAATTAAATCTCAACAATATTCAGTTAAATTCTCATTCAAAGTCCAAAGAAGGGATATTATATAGTCTAAAATGAACTTTAGCAAATAAAAATTATCTTCTGGATCATCAAAAATTAAATGATATTCAATCTTCCTTCAATGTTAACATTTTATTCTTTATTGAAATTTTATTAAAACTGTCTATATATGTGATATATATATATATATATATATATATATATATATATAATATGATCTTTTTGATTAACAAAACCAGTTAATTACATTAGATGAATAGGAATCTATTTTCAAATACTTTTCTGAATCACGTATTTAAAAAAAATCAAGGGATGAAAATGTACTAGTTCTCCACTTGTTAATTAATAATAGTTCTGTTTGGTCACTTAAGACTTTGTGGAAATGTTCCTTGGGGCACAGTAAATGTTTTCAATGTTAATATGACTTTTGACACCAATATTGAGTTTTATTCTCAACTATTTCTCAAACACAGAAAATCATTCAACATTTTTATTTGTTGAAACTAAATTACTGAGTATTCAAAACTGGCTCAAAACCTTACACTATATATAACCTATATCAGATTATTCTCTGTTATGGGGAGGGGATAGGGAAGGGAGGTGGTTAGAAAAATGTGGAACTCAAAATCTTATAAAAAATGCATGCTGTAAAATAGCTTTACATGTAATTGAGGGAAAAAAACCCTTATACTACTGTAATTGGAAATTACAGATAAAAAATGCTTTCACCAAATATATTTATTTTCAAAATCTTAACAGAAGTTACTGCTACAATCTAATTCTACTAAATTATTTAAATGAATATAGGAAAATAAATTCTTTTTTTCCCAGTAGATGCTAGTGATTCATTCAGCAACTTAAAGTGTGAAAGTTGATGTATATTTCTGTGGAAAGGCTAAATTACTTTGAAGGAATAACTCCTCTGGAAGATGACTGGCACTTTGAAAGGAACCTGGGAAAAGTGTTTTGGCATCTAACAATCCTTGAAAATGAGTGACTGATATAGGAGGAGTGGCAAGAATTTTGAGTTTTCTCCACATGATACTACATTCTTTAACAGTCAGTCACTTCATAACTCAAGAGTGTTATTTTGGGAGGTGTACCACACAAGATATAATCTGTCCTTCCTAAGATGACAGAAGACTTCATCACATCAACAGAATCTGTATTCAAGTTCTAAGAACTTTCAGTCCAGACATAATATCTCATATTTTAATGAAGAAAATGACAAAAATTTAATGTAAAAAGTGCTTCCAACATAAGAATAGACATCTGGTAAAGACAAGTAAACACTGGTATTACAGTTTAATCAAAGAGAGAGGCAGGTCCCAGACAGAAGAAAAACAACTACTTTTTATTCAAGTTTAGAAAAGACAGCTATCCTTTTAGCTGATTTTTCCCTCTCATTCCCATTTCAATACAAAAATTCCCATTATGGACCACCCCCACCCTTATACAACCCCTCCCATTTAAATCAAAAAAGGTTGACTAGCTTGTTCAATTGCTACTGAACAAGAAGCTTCTTCCTTCCCCATATATTCCCCTAATAGATGAAATCTAACCACTGTTTAAAAATGAGCAAGGGGTTATGTAAAACAAGGAATTTATTGTGTAATATATGTAATGGAACAACTTAAAGGTCCAACATATCTACAACACTGACTTTTCACAAACATCTAGCTTGTGACAGTCTCCCCAAATTAAAAAAAAAAATTCCCATGGGAATGTAGATTATAACAGAAAGTATGCTGCAGTAAAGTTTCTTGCCTGATACAAAGACATTACCGATGAAAGAAAGAGGACACCATCTGCTTGGAATGCCTTGCCATTTTCCTCCCAGCCCATTTGAGGTTTCCTTAGTTCAAAAAGGTTTGGGTTTAGCTGCCCGTTGAGGTTGTACTGTTTGCACTGCTAGGAAGCAAAAAGACACAATTACTGCAACATTGGTACTTCTCTAACTTCCAGATCTCACATCATCATTTTATCTGCTTCTCAACACCACCAAAGATAAGTTGCCCCAATATTGTAGGCTCTAATAGATTCATATGCAATTAGATGCAATGACCAAGCCAGGCTCTGGAGAAAAGCTGAAAAAAATTCACCTTCCTCCCTTCTTTGCAAAATTGGGGACTATGGATGTGATAATATTGTATATATGTATGCTCAGATATGGTAGATATCTGAGTGGGACTGGTTTTGATGAACTGATTTTTCTCCTTTAAAAAATTCTGTTTTACAAGTTACTTAAAATCTGTATCCATAGTTTTACATTTCCCTAGCTAATTCAAATCCTTTACTTCCTTCTAGACCAACTTCCTCTATAAACTACTTTTAAAAAACTTTTTTCTGAATTTCTGCAGTCCTTTTATTACCTTTAAGTCTTCGCTCCACTTCCCTAGTGCCAGTTTGCTTGTAAGCTATCTATTCTAATGTGGATAGTATGAGAGTAATGAGATAGGACAAAATGAAAATTCAGCACTTTTTTGAAAGGAAAAATGTTGTGAAAATAATTTATTATTATTATTATTATTATTATTATTATTATTATTATTATTATTATTATTTAACTTCAACATTGAGGAATATGATGAAAATATATAAGACCAACCTATTTCAATTAGTTTGCTAGACAAATGTCTCATAAAGTCAACAATTCTTACAATGTGCAAAGTAATAGACAATTTTGATGACATTCTATCATGGTCATCAAGAACTGATAATAGAAATGGTCTCTTTAGCCATTTCCTTTGATCAACTTCAGCTCTAGGCAATCTTTTCCCTCATCATCTAATAGAAAAAGTCCGGTCTTCCTGAATATTAGAAAGATTTAGAGATAACAGTTTTGTCAATGACAACTAGATGACACAGTGAATGTGACTTCCTGGGAATGGAAGTCACAAAAAGTGGGAGAATAAATCCTGCTTCACCTATTTAGTATCTGAATGACATTAGGCAAGTCACATAAAACTCTCTCTCAGCCTCAATTTACTTTGTTGCAAAACAAGGGAATTAGACTCAATGTTTCCAACTGTTCTAAATCTATGATCCTATATTATTTTGATTACAGAAAGAGGGAGATAGTGAGCATAATTACTGTATGTTCTGCTCCATACTACTATTTTTAAGTACATACTTTTATTCTGAAACCACAATTACCTAGGTGTTAGAAGAAATCTAGCTTTTTTGGTTCAACAGGACACTTGAAAATAATCTTAAAATGGTAATTCAGTGTCAGAACAAAGGCCTGTATTATAAAACCATGAAATAGACAAGAAGAACTATAGAGTATGCTTATTAGGAAATGGCTATTAAAGCATTTTGGTACCAATAATATTTGTGCCCTCTATATATGATATCTGTAACATAACTCACCTACTGGTGTTGGCAAAAGGGCAGGTTTCTCCCACATCTTTGGACGTTTTACAGGCTGGTGTGGTGCATATCCAAGGAGACCAGGTCTTTTGGAGGGTACTGCTAAGAGGGGAGGAGGTTTACCCTTGGGCCCAGAATGTCCTAGAGTTATATGAAATAAAAAGCAACAAATGGATAAGATTCTTATCAGGAACAATTTACTTAATTAATAAAGTAGACATCTCTGAAAATGCATGCCCCGTTGGCTCATTTCCCCAGATTACTCTTTCAAAATGACTCTTTGCAAGATCTGCTAAGTACCTTCTAGTCTAATTGGCAGTCCAAACCAGATCAAAATGTAATTGTGAAATATTTTAGTAATAAATAAAAATGAAATAGAAAACGGGTAGTGGTAATATGTAGGTTGTTAATTCAAAGTGCACCTGCAGAGATTCTCATGTCTGGTTTGGTAGCCTATTTGAGTTTGACATGATTGGTCCTCCTCCTAAGTCACTTCATTCTAAGATGTCAACTACTGATCTAGAATTAAAAATTCTGTTTCTCTACTTATAAGGTAACTGAAAACCCTAGCACTTTATCTATATCTTGCATCAAAAGACATAAGAAAATTCCTTTTTCTTTTATTTTCCCCAATTACATGTAAAGATAGTTTTCAACATTTATTTTTTTATAAAGTTTCTGATACTGAGTGAACAGAACCAAAAGAACACTGTACACATTAATAACAACATTATAAGATGATCAACTATGAAGGATGCAGCTCCTCTCAGTAGTTCCAAGATCAAAAACAACCCTGAGAGACCTGCTACTGGCAATAAAATCCAGTCAGAGAAAAAACTATAGAGTTTGAATGCAAAGCAAAACAAATACTATGTTCACTTTTTTTAAAACTTTAAAATAGTTTTTCCTTTCTTTCTCATAGTTTTTCCTTTCTCCTTAGTTCTAAGTCCTCTTTCACAACATGAATAACATGGGAAATATCCCTTAAACACAACTGTTCAAGTACAGCTTTTACCAGATTATCTGCCACCATGAGGAGGGGCCCTGTGGGAAGGGAGGGTGGTAGGAAAATGTGGAACTCATAAATTTGCAAATGGATGAATACGGATGAAACTGCCTTGGTGTGTAATTGGAAAAATAAAATAATTTCAATTGAACAAAAAAGATTTTGAGTTCCACAGGGAGAAGATTCTCAGAGAATTCCATATAACCATGTTAGGTAGCTCTAAATTGGGCTTAAGCATCCAAGAAATACAACAGAATCATGTAACACCTAAACAGAAACACAAGACTGCAATAAAGACTTCTGTCAACAATAATGGTGAATGTGTCATTAAGAGTACATAACTATAAGACTAAAGTAGCCTGAGTTTTTCTACTTGGACTTGTTCAGAATGATGAATTAGATATAAATGTGACACTCATATTAAAAGCTTCTGGCTAAAATTAAAATTTTTTTTGCTAAAGATTCAAGACCAAAATAAAAAGAGTAAAGAGTATTTATTTTGAATTTTGTTTTCACTAGAAGCAAATGACAGAAAATTACTGATATCAACTTAAAGAAAAATGGTTACAACATATAAACAGAAATGACTTTGTAAGGAATGGCAATGGAATGCAAAGTAATAAATTAGCTTTTTAGAAGTGTCCTATCCCTAGATGAGCATCCCTACCTCACTAATTACAGACTATTTAAATTACACTGTTGACCTTTCTTTAGGTTTTCAATTATATTTTATAACTCAAACGTGTTCATGAAATATTAACTTCATCTCAAAAATTCAAACAGCAGAACAAGAGAATGAAAATAGACATATAGTTCATTTTAACTTAGCACTAAAAACTATGCCTCAAGAATGCTAAAACAATCAGGAAATTGTTGGGAGAGTATAAGTCACTGTCAATACGTTGAATCTGTTTCCATCAAGTATCATCACCTTCAGTCTTAACCCGGAAGAGACTTGGGCAATTCAAATTTGACATGAAAGGGACATATGAAAGAGTTCATATGACATGCTCTCTCTTCATTCAGAAGACTTTGAACAAACAGAAACCTAATTAGAAGTACAAATCTTCCCCAACTAGGGGCCAAGACTGCAGGCAACTTCACATCTGTTTAAAATATTATAGAGAATAAAGCAAGTGTCATGACTCTCTGTTCTCTCAAGGGAGAACTCACAGGACAGCTAAATAGCTCAGGAGTCTCACCTTTTTCCCTTTAGTCTGACTCATCTAGGTGAATTTTTTTTCAAACAGAATTTGCCAATTTAATTGAGTTTATTTTTATTTTTAATAGATATAGCAAAATTCAATGACTACACATTTCCTAGAACCAAAGAAAAAACTGGAATGATCTTAAGACAGTACTTCTGAGGAATGGACAGCACTGACCTGGTGTTGGAAGGAGTCCTCCAGGCCTGTCACCTAATAAAGGAGGTTTAACTGGAGGAAGGAGAGGCTGGCCCTGGAAGGAGTTCCTACCAGGGGTTGGAAGAAGAGGAGGTGGTTTGCCCATAGTATGAGATCTTGGCATCAAATTAGCTTCAATCAAAGCATTCACAACTGCAGTTGAAGTATCTGGTGTCTCAATAAAACCTAAGAAAAGAAATCAAAGTCAGCAGGAATCTAGGATATAGGGCAACACAACTGAACAGAAAATAATATGATAGAATTTTGCTGTTCTAGAGATGTTCCATGAAATTTAAGAATATTATTTTAAATACCAATCTGCAGTTTATAGCTATAAAGGAAAATCTTAAAGTGTTCCAATGCCAAGTTACTATACCATTTCTTAGGCCCTGAGATCTTTATAATTATCTTTAAAATACTGTCTAACTCAATCTACATTGAATCAAGATTGAGCTGCTCATCAGACCCTTCTGTTGAACTTGCATAATAAGAGAAAAACAGAATACACTGGAATAAACTGCTCAAAGTATGTAAATATTTCATTATACACAGTTCAAATACGAACCTAAAGTGAACACTGGCATTTGAGTAGAAAAACTCAGATCTTTGCTTTGACACTAATGGGGAAGTTACTTAGATTTTAAGCTTCAGTTTGCTCACCTGCCAAATAATTATTGCCATATCTAACTCACAAAGCTGTGAGAGCAAAAGAACTGAGAAAAATTGAGTATTAGATAAGTGTGAGTTATTTTTAGAAGAAGTCATTCCAAATTCATATTTATAAAGGAAATTATAAGTCTAAATTGATATTATAAACATATTGATTATAAAGAGTATATTTCTTACCAAATACCTATTCAAGTTAATCTTTTTTTTTTTGGCAAGGCAATAGGGTTAAGTGACTTGCCCAAAGTCAAACAGCTAGGCAATGCATAAGAGTTAGAAGTCGCATTTGAACTCAGGCCCTCCTGACTCCAGGGCAGAGGCTCTGTGCCACCTAGCTCAAGTTAATCTTTAAGACTAAAGGTCTGAACAAAAAAGACTATCACTTCATAAAGGTGTCTCCTTTTTTACTCTCTGAGGATACTAAGGTTTTTTTGACATGATGGCATACAGAATAGGGTTTTATCTCAAAAGATGAACTTTTTTTAGTTTTGGAGAAGGAAATATGTGAATACCTTCCAATTCCTCTTTCCTGGTCTTCAGGTAGTCACTGATGGTGTTCAACTCCTCCTGATACAAATGTTTTCCTTCACTTAGGAGGAAGAGAAGATGTTTGATCCCCAAAGGCACAGAGTAACTTTCACAGAGGTCCCGTTCTAAGTAGTCATCTACCAGATCAGCTGCTTTTTGTGAAATTCCAGCACCCTCTTGCTGTTCCCGTTCAGCCAAAATAGTCCCAAATTCCTTAGCTACTAGAGCCAATGCATCCTCCAAGGGCATATGGCGATGTACTTAGAAAAGAAAAACATCCAGCTTGATCAATCTTTAAACTTTGGTTACATTATGAAATTTTTATGAAGTATTAGGCAGCACAGAATATTAAAAAGAACACTAGAGTTAGAGGCAAAAAAATCTTATTTTCAAATCTAAGCTTTAACACTTAAAAATCATAGGACTATGGACAAGTCAGTTCCCTTCTTTCAGTCTAAACAAGTCTCAATTAAACAAACATTTATCAGGAGCCTACTATTTCAGGCCCCCATTTTTTTATCTGTAAAATGAGATGAATAATACTTTTACTATCTCCCTCAGAGGATCTTTGTAAGCAGAGTGTTTTATTCAGTTTGTGGCCTCAGGAATAGAAAAGGACGGATCTGAGTCAAGAAGAATTAAGAATCTAGCCAAAAAAGCATCATTTCCTTCCTACCATATGTTTGGAACAGTAATGTCTGTACAACAACACATCTACAAGTATCTCTGCTTGTGTTCCTTGTTCCTACCCATGCCTCTACCCGCACCATTGACTACACAATTTAGCCTATAGGTTTTACATCAGAGTAATTATAATGCAGTTCACAATGATATGAATTGGTATTGGATTTTAGGGTAATTATTTTCCAATGTAAACTTGTTTTTTTCTAAAAAAACAACAACAACAAAGTATTATAACATTTTCTTATTAAAGGGATAATGTCATAACAAATACCCTAATTTTCTGTTCAGATTAAATTCTAATTTTACATTCAAACATTTTCACCCCAGCTGACTGAAATGAGAAGTAATGACAAGCAAGATTCACATAAATGTGAATCAATGTTTTTAGAAAAAAATTAATTTGAGAACAAAAAGGATTTTTTTTGACAGACTTGCCATTCAGAAGGATACAGTTTAAAAATAAAAGCTTTTCTGATTGAGAGGATGATGTCAATCATAACTATACGGACATATAACTGCATTTATCTATATCTATTAAAGAGATAAAGTCAACCCTTATTTATGAATCATTACAACTAGGGATGATTAGAATAATTCAGGAGTTATGGAGGAGGAGCATGGATTGGAATAAGGATGGACAGAAGGAACTAAGATTTAAGTTGGCCAAGAGCATTGTGGAGAGGGCAAAAAGGTTAGCAAGTCTGACAGAGATGGCTAGAGCAAATAATGGCTAAGTGGAATTATTATCAAATGCAATTATTCTAAGAGGCTATTTAAGGGTCAGAATGCTAAATTTGAAAATGTGGCTGAAAGGAATATTTAAGACAAGTTACTATGGACTGGATATCTGGAGCCATTTATGAAGAAACAAGGATAGATTATAGAACCTAAATTCATTGAGTCACATAAAAAGTTATGATGCCTCTTCATATCACCTCACAGAATACAATAAAGTACCCTGGGGTACAAGAAAACGATGTTAAATTGTCTCTAAATGGAAACATTTTTTGTTTTGTTTTTTAGGGTTTTTTTGCAAGGCAAATGGGGTTAAGTGGCTTGCCCAAGGCCACACAGCTAGGTAATTAATAAGTGTCTGAGACCGGATTTGAACCCAGGCACTCCTGACTCCAGGGCTAGCACTTTTTCCACTGCGCCACCTAGCCGCCCCTAAATGGAAAGATTTTTAAGAAGCATGTCTAGTAGAAATTAAACTCACTTGTGATAGACTTGTGAAGTGAAATTACGGTGCAAGAAGAGAGTGCCACATTGGACTGTTCAACAAGAATACAAAAGGGAGAACCATCATTTTTCACTTCCTGAAGTGCGCAGGTGAGACTTGCCTCTGACGTCAGATAAATCATTTCCACCACAAGTCCATGGTCTTGCAAACGATGACCTATGCTTACCGCATAGTCCCTTAAAGAAAAATTGAAAATTCAAGGTTACTTTAAAACAGTCACAACCAAGAATCATTACGTGGATAATGTGTTTGCTTGTTAGTTATTAACAGAGAAATAAACGTCAGGCTATGTCAGATGACAAAGAGGCACTTGCTGTGTTCCTTTATCTTCTCACAAGCACAAAACACTCAGAGGGGCTCTCTGAAAAAGGAAATTTTGTATCAGAATCCTCAAATGTTTACAAATATTAGGCAACTTTTTTTTTAGATTTTTCAAGGCAATGGGGTTAAGTGGCTTGCCCAAGGCCACACGGCTAGGTAATTATTAAGTGTCTGAGGCCGGATTTGAACTCAGGTACGCTGACTCCAAGGCCAGTGCTCTATCCACTGTGCCACCTAGCAGTCCCTATTAGGCAACATTTTAAGGGAAAAATGTGTCTTACTAAAGTCATGTTTTCCTTTGTCATGTTATTAACACCCAAAGGAAATAATGTATGTGAAGGGTTCCTATACTGGATTGCTTGCCATATTGGAGAGGAGGTAAGAGAGGGAGGGAGAGAGAAAAATTTGGAACTCAAAATCTTATAACAAATGAATGTTGAAAACTTTCATCACACATAATTTGAAAAAATAATTATTTTCAGAAAACCAAACCAAGAATATTACATTCAGAACAATGCTATTAAATGGCATATAAAGAGAATGATTATATTTTAGAATATATATTTAGAATATATATATATATATATTACCTAGATTCTAAAGAGATTATGCTTGAGTTTGATATAAAGGGATTATGATTATTATCACTTGGTCATGTAGATCAAGCAAAATCATGTAAATATACTTGTACATTACCATACCTTTTCAAAATGGAATTATTAATGTAACTAAAGATACCTCAGAAAGAATTAAAAGTCAGTAAAGAAAAGAAAAAACTGAAGAGATCAATATAACAGTTGTGTTAAGGGAAAGAACCAATTCTTATCTAATTTCTAAGATATTCTTATACTTGCTGCAATTAGCACCTTGGAGATAATTCACTCCTGCAAAATTAATAGCATTGTTCTGAATGTAATATTCTTGGTTTCGTTTTGTGTAAGTAGTATCTCATTTTTTTCAAATTGCATGTGATCATAGTTTTCAACATTCATTTGCTATAAGATTTTGAGTTCCAAATTTTTCTCTTTCCCTCCCCTCTCTTGTTTCCTCCCCAACATGGAAAGCAATCCAATACAGGTTACATGTGTGCAATAATGTCAAACATATTTCCAAGAGTTATGTTGTGAAACAAGAAAATAGAACAAAAATGAAAAACCACAATCCCTCCCCCCAAATAAAAATGAAAATAATATGCTTTCATCTGCATTCAGACTCCATAGTTCTTTCTCTAGATGTAGATAATATTTTCCATTATGAGTCTTTTGGAATTGTCTTGAATCACTGTACTGCTGAGAAGGGGTAAATCTATCATAATCATCATTTAATGTTGCTGTTATTGTGCACAATATTCTCCTGGTTCTGCTTACTTCAGTCAGCAGCAGATCATTTAAGTCTTTTGAGGTTTTTCTGAAATCCATCTGCTCATCAATTCATATAGCACAATAGCATTCCATTATATTCACCTACCACAATTTGTCCAGGCATTTCACAAGGGATATGCATTCCCTTGATTCCAAATTGCCATCATAAAAAGAGCTTCTATAATCAGTTTATATTATATGTAAGTTCTTTTCCCTTTTTTAATGATCTCTTTGGGATACTGATTTAGTAGTGGTATTGCTGGTTCAAAAGGTGTTCACAGTTCAATTGCCCTTTGGGTACTTCCAAACTGATTCTGAGAAGAGACACAAAAACTGACTTCTCAATGCAGAAACCATGCAATATAAAAATAAGGAATATAAAAAATGTACATTAATTTCCTGATGAAAAGCAATGAGCAAATATGCAAAATGAGACAACATTTTTGGATGCAGTGAAGAGGGCAATTTGTTTTACTTAACTATAAATATTTGTTGGAAGAATTTTGCTTTTTCTTTACTTTTTACACAAGGATGAGAGAGGAAGAAAGAGAAAGGAGGGAGAAAAAAGAACTGTTGATAACTGAAAAAGAAAAGAAAATTTAAAAGAAACTTCAATAAAAATAATTTCTCAATGGTGGATAATTCATAAAAGTTCACCTGACAGAAGAAATCTTCATGTTTAAAGTTCCTACCAATTATACAAAATTTATTTGAAAATAATTCATTAGAGTATGTTTAACTCAGATTAAACTGATTGACTTCTTTCTATTTAGGCCCAAATGTTTTTCCCACAATGAAAAATATTTTACATTACATTACTTCCCACAGTAAGGAGCCAACTGCAGAATGGCAGAGGACTTCCTAAGCTGCCTCTGAAGAGGCTCATCCACCATGGTATCTTAATCCATGGCAAAATGCCAGCACTGCAAAACATCAGGCAAAGCAAAGATAAAATCTGAAGAGCTTTTTTAAAAAGCCACTCCTGACAGAGGGAAAGAAAAGTAATCTCCAATATACCTCTCCAATATCTGACAAAGTACTAGAATTAAATACCAGTAGGTCTGTTTCTTCAGATAGGAAAGAATCAAAAATATCAATGCTATCTCAGATGAAGCAGCTGGATTCTCAATTTTAAATGCAGTGAAGGTAGCTTTAAGCCAAAATTTTTAACACCGACCATTCTGAGGAAGTTAATCTATTCTAAGAATGATGCAATGAATCTGGTCTGTATTATTAGTGGTGCAATTGAGCTTGGAGTGGAGACACTGAATTCTAGGGAAATGCTTAAGTTATGGTGTACATTGATTCTTCAATGCCTCTGGTTCTGAGTTCAACATTAAGAATATATTATTGGGGGGGGCAGCTAGGTAGCGCAGTGGATAGAGCACCAGCCCTGGAGTCAGGAGCACCTGAGTTCAAATCCAGCCTCAGACCCTTAATAATGACCTAGCTGTGTGGCCTTGGGCAAGCCACTTAACCCCATTTGCCTTACAAAAACATAAAAAGAATATATTATGGAGGAGGAGCGGCGGCGGTGGAAAAAAAAAGAATATATTATTACAAATGTACATATACAATGTTCAATAGATTGTTCTCTGCTGGGAGGAGGAGGGTGGGAACAGAGGGTAGAAGAAAATTATGTAACTTATAAATATGCAAGTGGATGAAATGTTTAAAAATTTTCATAACATGTAAAATAAAAATAAATTTTAAAAGTGACAGTTCAGTCACCTTCATTCATACCAAAGTCAAAAAACAGGATTGAAAATGAAATTAAATAGGCAAAGTTAAAATTTGTTTTAATGCATATCATAAATCTTAAAAAAAAGAACATATTGTTAAATGAATCCAGACCACATATTCATTTTTCTAGTAATAAAATATGAAGTTCTATAATCCCCTAATGTTTAGGTCTATTTGAATATTATTTAATGTAAATAATCCAACCAAGTAAGTTCAAAGTGAGATGGAGCTTTGAATTTGCTTTCAAAAAGTCTAACTTAAAAAAAAATTAAATTATTATTATTATTATTAAAGTGATGGAGAATTCTATAAAGGGGTCAAATAGAAGAAACAAGAGTATTAAGTCTATTTACATAGAAAAGACATTCATATTGATGGTAGAATTGTGAACTGATCTAATCTTTCTGGAGAGCAATTGGGAATTATGCCCAAAGGGAAATAAAACAGTATATACTATTGATCCAGTCATATTACTACTAGATCTGTATCCTAAAGGGATCACAAAAAAAGGATTAAAAAATTAACATGTATAATATTTTCCATCAGTCTTCATCTTTAATTTCCTTTCTCTGCTTTACTCATCGCTAGTTTATGGATGAGGGCCTTATTTGACTCAAAGAAAGATTTTGGAAGAAGACTGAGAACAGTTTTTTTCCCCCCTTTAAGTATCTGAAGGACTTCACTTATAAGTACATGGGAATCTGGAGTTTTTTCCTTCAAGCTTTCATTAATATGTCTTCTAAAATTTTGTTTCCTGAAATTTCTTTTATTATTTCACTTCCAAAATCTTGGGATTTTTTTTAATGTTTGCAAATATTCACCCCTTTCATTTAAGTGTTTGGTTTGTTGGATATATAATAGCTATAATAGCTTCTGTTATTCTGATATTTTTATTTTAAATTTGTTGGGAATACTCTCATTTTTAACTTTAGAAATTTGCTTTCCTTCTCTTTGCCTCTTTGTCTTCCCTCTTGTCTCCTCCATTCTCTCTCTCTCTCTCTCTCTCTCTCTCTCTCTCTCTCTCTCTCTCTCTCTCTCCTCTACTCCCCCCCAATTAATTTTCAAAATGTTTATTTTTTTTTTATTTGGTGGTTATCAAGTCACTAAACTTGTTGGTTCTCTGATTATACAAACTGTTACTAGTCAATTTTCTTCTAAACTGCTTTAAGCACATCTCATAATTTTTGGTATATTATCTATTATTATTCTCTAATAAATTAAATTATGTATTGATTACAAAAAAAATTAACATGTAAAACTCACATATACAAAAACATTTATATAGCAGTTCTTTTTATGGTGGCAAAGAATTGGACACTTAAGGGATTGGTCATCAATTGGGGAATGGATGAATAAATTGCATATGAATGTGAAGGAACATTATTATTATATAATTATGAGGGAATAGAACATCAGAATAACCTAGAAAGACTTGCATGAACTGATACCGAATGAAGTGAGCAGAACCAGAAGAACACTGTACAAACTAACAGCAACAAGGGATTGTGATCAACTATGAAGGATTTGTTAATTTTAGCAAAAATAATCAAAGACAATTCTAAAAGACTTGTGATAAACTAGGTGGCACAGTGGATAGAACAACAACCCTGGAATCCGGAGCACCTGAGTTCAAATCCGGCAGCAGACACTTAATAATTACCTAGCTATGTGACCTTGGAGAAGTCATTTAATCCCAGTGTCTTGCAAAAAACAACAAAAAGAAGACTTGTGATAGAAAATGTCATCCATATCCAGAGAAGAAACTGTCAGTTGTCATGTATTATTTTTATTATGTTTTTTTCCCTTTTCAATTGGATTCTTTTGTCAGAACATGATTAATAAGGGTTTATGGTTAACATAGTTATACATGTATAACCAATATCAAATTACTTTCTGTTAGGAAGGGGTGGGAAAGGAAAGGAGAACTCAAGAGTGAAAATTCAAAAAAGTGATGGTTGAATGTAGTTGAAAAACTAAATAAATAAAATATTGGGAAAAAAAGAAAGATGAAAAAGATATGCATGAGAGATGGATATCATTCATCATTTATATAAACCTTTTAGAATTTGGAGCAGAGCTGTCCAACCTGCAGGTCACATGTAACCCTCAAAGCCCATTCATGTAGTATTATTACATTATTATTATAATACTCATTTGGTAATATGGGTTTATAATGTAATCATAAATAAATATTAAATTCTACATGCAGACCTTCACTAGTTTTTGTTGGGCAATGCTACCCAGAAAAAGTAAAAGCTAAAAGCCCATGATTTAGAGAGTGTCTTACATACATCCTCTCTCTCTCCAGATCAGAGATTATTAATATTTTTTTGTATCATGAACCCCTGGCTATATAATGAAGTCTATGGATCCCTTCTCCAAATAATCTTTATAAATGCATAAAATAAAATACAAAGGAAATCAAAAGTAATGAAGTACATTTACCAAAACACTAAATCTTTTAAAAAGTTCACAGACATCAGATTAATAACCCTTATAACTGTAGAGTGAAAAAAACCACTGGACTTGAAGTTCAAGTCCTGATTCTATTATTTTGCAAACTTTTTAGCTTCCTAGAAGGAACCTCAGATTCCTTATCTTAAAAACAAAGAGTACACTAGGTGGCGCAGTGGATAAGAGCACTGGTCCTGGAGTCAGGAGTACCTGAGTTCAAATCTGATCTCAGACACTTAATAATTACCTAGCAGTGTGGCCTTGGGCAAGCCATTTAACCCCACTGCCTTGCAAAAAACCTAAAAAAAAAAAAAAAAAAAAAAGGGCAGGACAACTAAGTGGTGCAATGGATAAGAGCACTGGTCCTGGAGTCAGGACAATGTAAATTCAAATGCAGCCTCAGATACTTAATAATTACCTGGCTATGTGACCTTGGGCAAGTAACTTAATTGTCTTGTAAAAAACAACAAAAAAAAAGCAATCACAAAAACATTTTTATTCTACTATCAGCATCCAGATTACAGTGGATAGAATACTAAACTTGAATTCTGTCTCAAGCAATGGGTGAGTGAGGGCAAAAGCACTTTATCCTCCCTCAGTTTTGGTTTCCTGTAAGATGGGTATAATAACAGCACCAATTTCAAAGGTTGACACTGAAGATCAACTGTAACATGTAAAGTGTTTTGCAAATCTTAAATTGCTAGATAAATGCTTGCTATTGCCTACTTCAGAGGTGACAGTAGGGGGGGAAGGATCAGAGCTCTTTGTAAGCTATGTGTGTCCTTCAATCTGGCAGAAGATCATGACATCAGAGAAGTGATGCCATGACAAGAACATGAATTGACTTTGAGTAAAGGGGTACTGTGATCATTTTCTCCTCCAGAGTCATCTGGGTCCAGTTACCAGATTTGAATCAGGACAACTGGATCACACTGAATGTGAAACAATTCAAGGTTAAGTGATTTGCCCAAGATCACATAGCTAAGAAGAGTCTAAGGCTTCCTGACTCCAGGGCTGGTGTTCTATACACTACCCCATCTATCTTTGTAAGCAGCTCTATGTATGTCAATTATTTGTATTGTCACAGAGTAGGAATTAGGAATGATGGTAAGGGCAGATCCATTTATACAAGAAGAATTAAATCAGTTTTAGTAAATTTCTTGACTTTATTTTAACATACTTCTGGAATATTCCTAAAGTTCACAAATTTATTGTTTAATATTCAATTATAGTTCAAAAGAGATGGAATACTGAATTCATTTCCAGATGATATAAAGTAGTCACAAGTGGCAACTTAATTACATCTGGAGCTGTAAGGGACAAGAGCTCATCTAGTCAATCATCTTACCTTCCTGATGAGGTTCAGAAAGTTCAAGTATCACTTGGTCAAGGTCACAGAGACAGTAACACAGGTAGAAAATGAATCTCAGATTCAAAATTCTACCCAGTCCACCACACTGCTTCAAAGATTGTATCTGATCCAATAAAATGAAATACACCTACCTTTGGTCTTTGTTAATGGAAACAATGGTGCAATCTGAAGGTCTTTCTTTATCATATTCATTCTGAATCTGTTGGTAAAACTGTTGATAGAGTTTCTCTTTCCGGTGGTCCTTACTGTGGTCATCATCTAGAAAACAACAAGTCTCATTTAAAAAAAAAAAAGACTGCCAAAGAAATGAGAGAGATGCAGGAAAAACATGAAAAAGAAGTCGGCAGCTTAGTCAAGGAGATCCAAAAATATTCTGAAGAAAATACCATGTTAAAAAATCAGCATAGGTCAAATGGATAAAACAGTTCAAAAAGTTATTGAGGAGAAGAATGCTTTAAAAAGCAGAATTGACCAGATAGAAAAGAAGATAAGAAAGCTCTCTGAGGAAAATAAATCCTTCAGATATAGAATGGAGCTAAAGGAAGCTGATGACTTTGCAAAAAGTCAAAACATAATAGTTCAACACTGAAAGAATGAAAAATTAGAAGAAAATGTAAAATATCTCAAAGAAAAAAACTGATCTGGAAAACAAATTCAAGAAAGATAATTTAAAAAATTTTGGGGCTCCCTGAAAGTCATGATCAGGAAAAGAGCCTTGACCTCATTTTTAAAGAATTCCTACAGAAAATTGCCCAGATATCTTAGAAGCAGAGGGCAAAATAGAAACTGAGGGAATCCACCAACCTCCCAAGAAAGAGATCCAAAAAAAAACAACCCCCAGGAATATCATAGCCAAGTTTTAGAACTCCCAAGTCAAAGAGAAAATATTACAAGTAGCCAGAAGGACACAATTCAAATATGGAGCTGCAATCAGGATCACAAAGGACTTAGCAGCAACTACATTGAAGGGCTTGTAGAGCTTGAAATATAATATTTCGGAAGGCAAAAGAGCTTGGAATGCAACCGAGAATCAACTACCCAGCAAAACTGAGCATCCTCTTCCAGGGATGGACTTTCAATGAACCAGGGGAATTTCAATTGCTCCTGTTGAAACAACCAGAGCTGAACAGAAAATTTGACCTTCAAATACAAAACTCAGGTGAAGCATATAGAGTGGAAGAGAAGGGTAAAATATGAAGGACTTAATGACGAGGAACTGCATGTATTCCTGCATAGAAAAATGATACTGATAATATTTATATAAAACTTCTCATTCAATAGAGCAGGTAGAAGGAACTTTTATAGATGAAGCACAGGAGAGAGCTGAATTTGAAGATATAATATATGGGGCGGCTAGGTGGCGTAGTGGATAAAGCACCGGCCTTGGGAGTCAGGAGTACCTGGGTTCAAATGCGGTCTCAGACACTTAATAATTACCTAGGTGTGTGGCCTTGGGCAAGCCACTTAACCCCATTTGCTTTGCAAAAACCTAAAAAAAGTAAATAAAAAAAAGATAGAGGAGAGAAGATATATTGTAAAAATGGAGTCAATGGCTAAAAAGGAAATGTACTGGGAGTAAGAGAAAGAAGAGGTGGAATAGGCTTAGATATTTCATAAAAGATACATATATTTTTTTACAATGAGCTATTGCAATATATGCTCAGAGAGGAAACAGCATTTTACACTCAATTTGGTATAAACATCTAGAGTAAAAAGGAGAGAAGAGGGACAGGGGGAGTGGGGGGATGTGAGTGATGGAGGAGAGGGTGGATCGTGGGGGAGAGTGGTCAGATATAACATATTTTCTTTTTTACTTCTTGTAAGGGACTTGGATTGGATGGCCTGTCCAGGGGCTGGGTGGTTGCTGAGACTCAGGGGTGGTATGTGGGCTTGGGGCCTCTCGGCCCCAGGACTAGTAATCAGACTGCTACAACACTCAGATACCCTACCAGCACATTTTAGAAGAGGGACAGAGTTAAAGGAGAGAGAAAATATAGTATATGGTAGTGGGGAGGTGTGAATGGAGGGAGTTGCGATCAGCAACAGCAATGATGGGAAAAATATGGAAGTAGCTTTATGATGATCTTATCATAAAGAATGTGATCCAGGGGCAGCTAGGTGGCGCAGTGGATAAAGCACCGGCTCTGGAGTCAGGAGTACCTGGGTTCAAATCCGGTCTCAGACACTTAATAATTACCTAGCTGTGTGGCCTTGGGCAAGCCACTTAAGCCCATTTGCCTTGCAAAAAAAAAAAAAAAAAAAAAAAAGAAGTGATCCACCTGAGACAGAACTGATGGTGTTATAACACAGAATGAAGCACAATTTTTTTCCTCTTTCTTTTACTTTATTTCTGATGAGAGTCTACATTTATTTGGGGGGGGTATTATGTTTACTCTTAAACAAGAATATTTTAGTAATGTATAAAAAATATCATTTGTACAAAAATAAAAATAAATAAAAGACTGCCAAAAACCAACAAATCTATATAACTTCCTCAAAATTCAAAAAATAGAAGTGAAATTTCAAAGACCGTTACCTTTATGGGAATATTGGTATCTCTCATAGTTATCTTCACTTCCTTTAGAATAATCATACTCTTTCCCCAATAATTCTTCAAAGTTACTGTACAAATGAAAACAAAGTATTTTATTCATGTATCTATTTCCTTTAAACACTATCACACATTTCAATTAACAGCAATTTCCAGGCTATCTTAATACTAATCCTTTTAACTTTAAGACATCTAAATGAATGGTAGTCTTTAAAGATAAAAGTTGAATCTATTATTTCTTTCAACAACCACTTAAGTCTCCATGGCTTATTTTTGACAGAAAAAAAGATAACTTTACATCTCTTTACCATCAAGTCAATACAGTAAAGTTCTGACCCAGATGTCTCTTTAGTACTGTTTGCAAAGTTCTTGGACAGAAAGTCAAAATGATCATATCTAAATGACACAGGAGACACTTTTACAACATATTTTCTAAAGTTATGAGACAAGAACCTGGAAAAGGTGCTTATGAAAAACAAGACCTAATTTCACACCTGAAAGACAGATCTTAACTGGATCTTCATGCAAAGGAAATTAAGACATAAAATTGTAAATTCTAGGTAACCAGAATGTAGGTCCATGAGCAGAGACCTGTATGTCACAAGTTTTTAATGGAAGTTTGGTGAATGAAATGAATCCAGAATACTCTGAAAAGAAAACAATTAAAAATTTGGTATTCAAATTTCTTTTTTCTTTCTAAAAGCATAACTGAAAAGAGTATTCAGATACAGAATGATCTATGTATTATGCAGGTCAGAGTCCCCTTTCTTGTGCCTTACCAGAAGGTAGAAATGAAATATAAGCTAAGAGCAAAATATTATATGAGAGCATCTATTCACCAGTAATCATAACGTAGACCAAATAAGTTTAGTCCACAAGGAATATCCAACTAGATGCAGACATGAAGGAAGGCAGCAGTTAATTATTTTCTTCAAAGATAAACAAGTCTCTCTGATTTTCTTCTTTGGAGTTTTTATTATAGTCTTTACATTCAACTCTTAAGATACATACAGCTGAAGATCAGCACCAAAAAGTCATACAAAATCTTTAATAGTCCATTGGGTATATACTATGTTTACAAAGATATTATGAATCAACATTTCTGGGTATCATTTTTTTTTTACTATCATTCTCTCTGAATTCTGAAAACCTAGGAAACTACATCCTATTCCTTCCTCTTTCATCAAAAAAAACCATCCAAGGTGCCAGAGGACAAAGCACAGTCTGCAGCAGAGAATTGGGTTATTGATTTTGCTTATCTTCAGGATAGTTTGCATTCAGAAATACTGCTGTAAGAAGACTGAGATCTTTAGCTTAGGAAACAAGAAAGAAAAGTCTATACATCTCAAGATATTGTTCAATGGAATATTTTTCTTTCACAATACTGAAAATTTTCACAGTGCTCTCCAACATTCCACAAATACAGTAAGCATTAAAGTGCTTATGATGTGCAATGTGCTATTTAATAAATGGGGACAAAAGAATGAAGTCAATCCATCCTTGGCCTTAAGGAGCTTGAAAAGGAGGCTTCAATACTCTCTTTTTGCTGCCTTTCCTCATAAAACTCTCTGAAGGAAAATGATTCCATTTAAGATCTCTATAAATTTGCCTTCTTTCCCTGGTCAAAATGGTAATAAAACTCCCAAAGTGAACAAAAATGATGTCAAGAAGCTAGACCGTATTGATGGCATTTAGCTGATTCAAGGGACACCCCAGAAGTTTATGAAAAAATATACTTTGATATTATTCAGTAGACACTCTACTTATGATTTACTAAAATATTACCTGAGCAAAACTAATCTCTATCAACAGTAACTCTTAAATTTTATACTTTCAAGAATTTATAGTTAGGAAAAGCATTTTGAAATTTTGAATTATTAATCTAAACTGACACAAATCTCATCTTTTTTTTTTTTTACAAGGCAATGGGGTTAAGTGGGTTGCCCAAGGCCACACAGCTAGGTAATTATTAAGTGTCTGATGCCGGATTTGAACTCAGGTACTCCTGACTCCAGGGCTGGTGCTCTATCCACTGCGCCACCTAACCGCCCCAAAATCTCATTTTTTAATACAAGTGAGACAAATACCTTTGTTAAACTTCATAAAAAATTTAGAACATAAGGGAAGGGACTTAAAATCTTTTGTCTATCACCAATGTCTTGCATATAGTAGGGTGCTTAATAAATTGCTGAATTTGAATTTAAAGCATTATTAAGACTTGTTTTTAAAAAAATTCCTGGACTCAGGAAAAGTCCACAAAACTGCCAAATGTTGATGCACTAGCTTAGTTGATAAATAAGAATTTTGTTACTGAGGACTCTACTCAGCTTATAGACTCCTTACTCCACTGCCCCAAATGACTTTTTTGTCAGGGTTTTATGTTAATTAAATTTTACTGTCACATACCAATGACTCATCTTCTCCTCCCACCTCCTTTGCATTAAATAAGTACAGTGAAGAAAAACATCTATAATCCTCTACCAGTAGGAGGGAAAATACTAGAAGACCTCTGAAATTACAACAGATCATTGTTGTTTTTCTTTATTTTACTGTAGTCAATCCCAAAGTATTGAGAAATTTTTCCACTTTCCTCCATCTCCCCTTCTCTTTATTTGTTTACTTTTGAAAACTTACTGGTAACTTGGTGGAGCTGTGAACTCATCCAACCTTTCTGGAGAGCAATTTGGAATTATGCCTAAAAGGCAACAAAAATGTGAATACCCTTTGATCCAGCAATACCACTACTGGGTCTATATCCCTGAAGAGATTATGAAAAAGGGTAAAAACATCACTTGTTCAAAAATGTTCATAGCAGCCCTGTTTGTGGTGGCAAAGAATTGGAAATCAAGTAAATGTCCTTCAATTGGGGAATGGCTTAGCAAACTGTGGTATATGTATGTCATGGAACACTATTGTTCTATTAGAAACCAGAAGGGATAGGAATTCAGAGAAGCCCGGAAGGATTTTTATGAACTGATACTGAGCGAGATGAACAGAACCAGAAAAATAGTGTACATCCCAACAGCAACATGGGGTTGATGATCAATTTTTTTTTTAGGTTTTTTTTGTAAGGCAAATGGGATTAAGTGGTTTACCCAAGGCCACACAGCTAGGTAATTATTATCTGAGACCAGATTTGAACCCAGATACTCCTGACTCCAGAGCCGGTGCTTTATCTACTATGCCACCTAGCTGCCCCGGTTGATGATCAATCTTGATAGACTTGTTCATTTCATCAGTGCAACAGTCAGGGACAATTTGGGGCTGTCTGCAATGGAGAATACCATCTGTATCCAGAGAAAGAACTGTGGAGTTTGAACAAAGACCAAGGACTATTAGCTTTAATTTAGGGAAAAAACCTGGTATCTTATTGTCTGGTCTTGTTATCTCTTTTACTTTGTTTTTTCCTTAAGGATATGATTTCTCTCTCAACACATTCAATTTGGATTAATGTTTACCATGGAAACAATGTAAAAACTGGCATTCTATGGTGGGTAGGGGTAGGGAAGTAAGATTAGGGGAAAAAATTGTAAAACTCAAAATAAATAAAATCTTTTAAAAAAAATTCTAGATTTGAACAAAAACCAAAGACTACTACTTTTAATTTTTTTTTTTAAAAAATGTTGTCTTATTAGGTAATTCTGCTATATCTCATGCTATATGTTTTTTCGTTAAGGATATGATTTATCTCTTATCACATTCAACTTAAATCAATCAATACTATGGGAATGATGTAAAGACTAACAAACTGCCTTCTGTGGGAGGTGGGGGGAGGGAAGCAAGATTGGGGAAAAAACTGTAAAACTCAAAATAAATAAAACCTTTCAAAAGAAATTTAAGGGATGGCGAGGTGGCACAGTGGATAAAGCAATGGGCCTGGAGTCAGGAGGACCTGGGTTCAAATCAGGTCTCAGACACTTAATATTACCTAGCTGTGTGGCCTTGGGCAAGCCACTTAACCCCATTTGCCTTGCAAAAACCTAAAAATTCCATACCCACAGTCCTTACCCCTGCAAATGGAGGGACTTTCTTATTTCTCATATAGGATGCAAGCTTGGTTCATAGTAATTACACTACATTTAGTTTCCATTTTTATTTGATCTTTCTATTTTATACTGTTGTACTTATAGTGTAATACATTACTTTCTTAGTTTTTCACTTTTTATCAATTCATGTCTTCTTATGTGTCTTTATTTTTTATATTCATGTTTTATGGCAAACTAATAGTCTATTACATACAGATACTACAATTGCTTAAACATTCCTCAATCTACTTTGTTTCCAGTTCTTTGCTATTATAAAACAAGTACTATAAATATTTTGACATATATGGGAGAAACCTTTCTTCCTACCTTTGGGGTTAAAGGCATTTTATTTTATTTTAGCCTCATAAAGATGTGTGTGTGTGTGTATACACATGTGAAGAGAAAGACAGAATTAGAAAGAGGTGGGGGGGGGAGCACAGTTAAGTGACATAATGGAGATAGGAGTTAGGAAGACTCATCTTTCTGAAATCAAATTTGTCCTCAGACAGTTGTGTGATGCTTGGCAAGTTACTGTTTGCCTTAGTTCCTCGTCTGTAAAATAAGCTGAAGAAGGAAATTACAAAAGACTCCAGTACCTTTGTCAAGAAGAGCCTAAATGTAGTCCTGAAGAGTTGCACACAACTGAACAATGCGTGTGTGTGTGTGCGCGCGCGTGCGCATGTATGCAAGAATGTATTATGTAATTAGTAATGGTTTTCTGGAAGTTAGATCAGCTGATAGCTTGAACAGTGAAATTATCATGCTTTTCTTTCGATACTCCCTCTAATATTGATTATTCTCATCCAGCCAATCATTCAGACTAATAATCAATCATCCCTGCTGCTGTCCCACTTTCCTCTTATCTGAAATGGACCTTTAGAAATTATGTCTCTAATTCCTGGGATACAGTTATTACATTCAGCTTTTGTTTATGTCTAGTCCCTGCATTATAATTCACCTCCCACCCAACCTGGGCCATCTTGCTTTCCCATTCTCTAAGCAGTTTATCCCTATTCTATCTTGTACTCTGAACATGGTAATCATGCCAAATGGCATCATTTCCTTGATCACTACTATTGACATACCATTTTGGATAATAATTTTAATCATCTTGCTTTCTTCAAAAAGAAGACAAATTGTAAAGCCGAGTTGAAAGTCACCTACATCAGGTTACTACCACTGTAACCACTACTACAATACTATCATTATTCCAGAAAAGATTTATTGATCAGCTTCCAGAAAGGATATATCAATCAGCTATCCTGAGGTTCAAATGATTACCACTGACACCACAAAATAAAGTTTCCTTCCCTGCCCATCATTCTCCTACGTGTTTTCTCTCCCCTATTTGTGTTTTTCTTACTGGAAGAGACTCTTAATTTTTGTATTTGCATCCCCAAAATTAAACACAGGGCCTGGCACATAGTAAGCACTTAATTTATTTATTTTTAATCTTCTGTTGCCTTTGTCACTTTCCTGAATATAAGACAAAACCCTCAGAATTGGCTTTGATTTGCATTTCCCTGATTATTAGTGATCTGGAACACTCATATTTCTGTTAATAACTCACAATTTGTATTTTGAGAACTGTTTGTTCCCCTTTCCCTTTATAGTCAACAGATGATTTCACTTCCTACTTTATTGAGATCAAGAACCATTTAGATTTCTTTATTCACTCTCCTATTTATTTAAAAATTTCTCTGTATCCAGGCAGCTAGATCATGCAGGAATAGGAACCCAGACCTGGAATCTGGAGATCCTGAGTTCAAATCCTGCCTCAAGTTCTTGATACTTTCTAGCTGTATGATCTTGGTCAAGTCACTTAATCCCATTCCCTTACTCCCCCAATTCCCTGTGTCAGCCATCCTTTCTCTGGGAAATTAGCCAGACTTCTTTTGCAAAGCTTCTCCCTCCATCCATATGCAGATCCCATCCATCTCCCAAATGATAAACCTTGTTCTACAAAAAATTCCTTATTTATTTACAGTTTGATATGCATGACTCTTGGATTCTCACATTAATCCTCTAAGGTAGATGATGATGACAATATTAATAATAGCTAATATTATATAGTACTTTAAAATCAAATATACCAAGACCTTTTCAAATGTTAACTATTTGATCCTCAAAACAACACAGGCACTTCTACTATTTCTGCCTCCATTCTAAAGAGGGAGGGCCTGAGGTAATCTACCCACAGGTACTTAACTATCCTGATTCCCAAGTTCGATGCTTTATCTACTAGAAAAGTCACATTTTTACCTCTATAGACAAAGAAAGGGAAATTAAACTACCTCACAAATGGTGAAAGGCAGGTGTCATACCACAAGTGGCAGAACCGACATTCTACTGCTAAACCCCATGTTCTTTCCTGAACCATGACACCTCATTTGTCACTTGTTCTTTCTCTTTTTCAAATTTAGCATCTCTCCTCCCTACTGGCTACTTGTTCTTCCAGTTAAAAATTTTCTCAAGTTTCTCATCTAGTATGGAAAAAAATCTCCATCTGTACTACCCCTCTCACACTTCTAGATTTTCTTGGACTTGCTCATTACTAGGACACCATCATCATTCTGTAAGTTCAGGCTGAGTCTGTCCCTCAACTAGCGAGTAGAGCTACAAATCCACAAATCTCCATTTAAAGAGGTAGCTGAACTCATTACACCTCATTTCCCATCTGGCTGCTACTCTAGGATTTCTCCAACTTTTCCTCTATGCCTCCTCATCAAGTACTATTCCCCAATTCCTCCTGCTGCTCTCCATTTTTTGGCTCTTTTTTTTTCCTGGGAAGGAAGGGGGATGTTTTCCCCCATTAAACTGTAAGCTCCTTGAAAGCAAGGACTGTCTTTTTTCCATGTTTGTATCTTCACAGTTTATTCCAGAACTGGCATAGAGTAGATGCTTAATAAATGTTTATTGACTACCCTTCATCAAACTTCTAAATACTTCTCTTTCCTTTCTCATCACTTAGCTAAAAAAGTGTTTGTTCAAAAAGGTTTTCACTGCCCATCATTCTCCTCATTTCTGAAACTTCTTTCTTTTCATGACAAAGTAGTTATTTCCCAAGATCCTATTCTCTGACCTCTTTTTTTGCTTCTGTTCCTAAAATTCCAAGCTTCAATTATCACCTCTAAAATGCTGACTTCCAAATATACTTCACTAGGCCTGAATACTTCCCATACTTGGGGCTCCTCATTTCTAATCCCTTGATGAATATCTTTACATGGTTGTTTCCCTGACACTTCATCAATCTCATCATCTCTCACAAATTATCCATTCATTCAAATATGGCAGGGGTGGGGAACTTTTTTTCTGCCAAGGGTCAAAACTTAAAAATTAGTCTGCTATATCTGATCAAATATTTAATTAATTCACCCTAAAAAGTTCCTAGATTTATTGTAATGGTCAAGGCAGTACCTGATCAAATGATTTCAAAGGCCTTAAAATGCCAGCAGGCTAGACATTCCTCTGAAATATGGAATGAAACCCTTATGCAAAGCACTGTGCTAATCATAAGTTCACTGCTTTTGTTCTTGGCATCAATATTCTTCTGGACATACTGGAAACCTCATCATTACCTCTAACTCTGCCCATTAATATAGAGATTAAAATTTGGACTTAGATGACAAGCATTCAAAGCTTCCACTTCATTTTTTCCAAAAATTATATTTTAATTAATGCAGGTCAAAAGATGTACTGAGTGATGTACTGAGGTAAAATTAAATCAGGATATCACCATTTGAAACTTTCTCCTTTTGCTTCTATTAGCATTCAGCTGAAGATTGATGAATTTAACCCATGCTATTTACCAAAGAAGCAACTAATATTATCTTTAGTTATAACCAAATCAGAGTAGCTATTATGATATATATAATTTCTAAAACCTTTAACAAATTCAGTCATTTTAGTAAAAACTTTACCTTTTAGTGTCTTCACTTTCCTTTATGTGACCATCTCCAGGAGAAATGATCAGATGAGGTTTATAAGGATTTATGCTAAAAATATACAAATATAATAAATGCAAAGTTATACACAGAAAGGCATTTTACCCAGTATATTGGTCTTTACAACTCTAATATATATAATGAAATTACAGATCCAATGTTACAAGTTGAATTTTCAAAAACAGTAACTAATAAATTATCAGAAGATAAAATAAAAATTATTCAAGTTCTTTCAACATTCCTTTTTACTTTTGTTGTATATTTATATAAGTGCTTTAGTGAATTTATCACAAGGAAGATGTATCAAGTAAATATTAAACTTTGAAACTTACCAAAACATTGTTTTGAAAATCAACACTGGAAATTCCAGGTTAATCTGATTCCCTCAAACTAACTACTCTAAAAATAATCAAGTACAATGCTAGTTTTAATATAAGATATGCCTTCCAAAGAAAATCTGGGTAATATTTTATACTAGTTGCACCAGAACCACTAGTAATTTCAGCAAAATTAATTAACACTATCTATTTGGAAAAAGTATCTGACATTGACTGTAAGAGTTGTGAAAGGAAGATACTGAAGAATTAAAAGTCTATTCATGTTAAGTACTGTTTATGTGTTGGTACAAACCAGGGTACTTAAACATTAATTAAAAGAACATTTAAATTTCAATATATCACATATTTTCTCTGTGCTATATTGCCATGAAACTATCCAAATCTACCAAAAAACTCAAAATCTTAAAGAATGATTCACTAACATTAAAGTTCAAACTGTGGTATTTAAATATCTTAGGGATATTTAAGGTCAGTCACCCCATGTATCCCCATTTTCTAGATTAGTTGTATCAAATTCAAACTGAAACAGATCCCTGCCTCCAGCACAAAACCACAAATTAATGTTATCTATATTGTAAACTTTTATTTTATTCGGTTACACTTTCAAATTACATTTTAATCTGATTTAAGTATCCAGTTCAGCAGTGAGTTTGACATCTCTGCTCTACCAGAAACAAAGTATCAACATGAATCCCAATGTGTATATTACTTCTTTATAAATTATAAACACATATCAATAATTATATACATGAAATATAAAAAGTTGAAATTTAAAATGGACAAAATAATACTTAATGCTAGGATTAATAAAGAACCACTGGAATTAATTGCTCAGACCCGTGCTTTAGAAAAATCATTCTGTGGCAAATGCCATCCACATCCAGAGCAAGCACAATGGAGTCCAAATGCAAATCAAAGAATTTTATTTTTATTTCTTAAAATGTTTTTGTTTTTTTCTTTTTTTTTCTCCTTTTGTTCTGATTCTTCTTTCACAGTATGAGTAATATGGAGATATGTTAACATGATTGTGCGTGTATAATCTATATCAGATTGCTGTGGGGGGAGTATAAGGGGGAGAGAGAAAATTCTACAAAAATTTTGAAAGGGGCAGGTAGGCAATACAGTGGATAGAGCACTGGCCCTGGAGTCAGGAGGACCTAAGTTCAAATCCAGCATTAAATGCTTAATAATTACCTAAATATCCTTGAGTAAATCACTTAACCCCATTGCCTTGCCAAAAAAAACCCCTTAAAGAATGATGAAAACTATCTCTACCTGCAACCGGACAAAAAGGAAACAAAAGAAAGAAAAATCACTTTAGCAGCTTTAGATTGGAGGAGAGAGACTTGGGGTTAGAAGAAATTAAAAGACTATTTTAACAGTCCATGTGAATTGGTAAGGACCTAAGTAATAACTGTGAGTAGAGGCAAAAGTATAGCTGTAAGAGATTTTATGGAGATAGGAATGAAAAAAAATTGGCAAGTGACTGGATATTTGGATTGAGTGAGGAGGAGCTTGATGACTTTAAGAATGTCAATCTCAGAGAATGTTAATGCCTTCCCATGTCAGGCCTAAAAGAGAGGTTAGGGGAATGCTAGGTGAGATGAATATCAAAATTCATTCATTCCTGCTTAATCCAATGATATAATAAAGGTTCACCTGAAATTAATCAGTTAACCCCATTTTTACTGCTTGGAAAAAATCGTCTGACTAGAAAATGACAGTTGTGAAAGAGATTCATGAACTGAAAGTCTATTGTGGGGTAGCTAGGTGGCGCAGTGGATAGAGCACCAGATAGAGCACCAGCCCTGGAGTCAGGAGTACCTGAGTTCAAATCTGATCTCAGACACTTAATAATTACCTAGCTGTGTGGCCTCAGGCAAGCCACTTAACCCCATTTGCCTGGCAAAAACTAAAAAAGTCTATTAACACCAAATATTATTTATTATCTTGGGCCAAAATGAAAAAAAAATGAGAAAGGAGGGAAGAAGGTTTCTAATTTGTTCATCACTGACCTGGAATATTCTATCTCCAATGATAAAGTAATTTAGAGGGTAGGAGCAAGGTTTGTTTGGAGAAAACCCACCATAAGGCTTCCCAATGTTACTTTTTGAATCTATTGCTGTAAATATTTGGTAGGTTGGGAGACTGAACAGCGAAGTTAAAGTGACAAGTGACAGAGTACGGGAGGAAAGGTTGGTTGTGTTGGAGATAAGCTATTGGTTATTTAAGGAGGTTGGCATACAATCCATCTACTGGTTGAGCACATACCCCTGGAGGTTAAACCAAAGCTTTCTTAAGGCTCCCACTTATTAGGACCACAAATTTCAACAAACTCAAATCCAAGACATTTTTTAAACATCTACTATATTCAACACTGCCCTGGGGTCTATAGTTAATAACCTTTATTCACCTATCTCTTATATGGTATTTTGCAATTTTTCTAATGTACCTAAGTTCACTAGAACGCCCACCGATAATACAGTTTACATTTTCAAGTAAGTCTTAGGGAGGTACCAGAAACTCAGAAATATTAGCTAACCTAACCATATTCAACTGGTCTTTCTGATTTGCAAATTTGGCACTCTATTAACTATACAAGACTACATTTCTTCCTACTTACTTATTGTGCATTATTTTATATTTATTATTTATATACAATACATCTTCCACCTGAAAAAGCAAATTTTCTAGATCACTAGTAGCTTCTAGCAAGAGGTTCAATGGCTTCCTAACTGTCTCCAAGTCTTAAAGATTCATCCTTCACACAGTTGCCAAAGTGATACTCCTAAAGCACGGGTCTCTCACTCTCCTGCTCACCAAACTTCAGTGACTATCTATTGCTCATAGTACAAAATACAAATCCCTTAGCTTGTTTTTTTTTTTATATTTGTCCCTGCCTATGATTCCAAGCTTATCACACATTATTTCTCTTCAAAAGCACTCTAAATTAGCCTACTTGCTGTACCCTGTCTAGAACATTTGGTCTTGAGTCTCCTTGCCTTTGCTTAAGTTGTACTCCAGGACTGGAATGGAATCCCTTCATTATCTACATCTTTAGTCTTCTACAAAGCTCAGTTCCAGGGCCACTGTCAGCCCCATGAGGCTTTTTCTGATAGTCTCAGATGGCAAAGCTTCCCCCAGCCTAATTAGTATTTATTTTATATTTATCTTTTCTGTTGACTTATACATGGACATGCTGTTTTCCCCAACAAACTCAAAAGTTCATTGAGGGAATGTCTATTTTTGTTTTTGTATCAAACCGTTCTTTGAGGATACCTCCCTTCTTGACAGAGAGGTGGCAGACACAAGATACAGAAAGAGAAATGTGTACATTTTGGGTCATGCCCATTATGCAGATTAAGTTTTCTCAACTATGCTTATTTGCAAAATATTTTTCCCCTTTCTCTCAGATTTTAAATGGGGTAAGATGAGGGAAGGGTAGAAACAGTAATGTTCAAAAAAGGAAGGGCATTAAAATATTTTTTTAAATAAACAAGAGCAACAAAGAAGTTCAGAAGGAATGAAAAATAAGGAGGACATAAAATGTCCTTTTATAAAATTTATACTAGAAAAAAGTAAGCAGTATGAAATGGAAATTCATAATTTCATATCTTTTTTATGTTGTGTGGGTATGGTAATGCTTTTTTGTTTGTAAGTTCTGAATTTTTTAAAAAAATTAAGTAGCTATTTAATGAATATTTGTGGATCTTGGTGCTTTATATTACAGTACATTTGATTGTGTTCGGCTGAATTTAACTTGAATTAATTAGACAACCAACAGCTTAAATTGCACAAAGAAACAAGTAAAATAAGAAAATGCCTACTGCAAACTATTATATGAATGGATAAAGGACAAAACTAGAATTCCTATTGGCAATTTGGACCCACAGGGTTAAAGAGTGCCTGGGAAACATATTCTTCTACAAAAAGGATAAGCACAGATGCTTGATTCAGCCCTTTTCTTGATTATAGTAGCCAAGTCTGAAGACCAAGAGAAGGCATTAACAGATGGTTGAGGTGCATAAGTTAAAAGGAAGCTGCATTTGCCTTACAGAGTTTCCTAGCAAATGAGCCTGACTGATGCCAAGAAAGCCAGCCGGCTCCAAGGAGAAAAACAGCAGGATATCTGGAACCCAATAGTACAGCAAAAAGAAAGGAAATCTCAAGATACAACTACCTGGCAAAGATAGAATGTCTTGTTTCACCTACAAACATAATGCTTCACCTCAAACACCTCCTAAGTGGAGGGGACATTTCTGTCCTTCTCAAGTCATTTATTTTAAACAATACTAGAGCTATAAACTTGTAATGGAAAACCCGCTTGGAATTAGTCATAACCATTGGTTCCTCTAAGCCACTGAAGAAAAACAACTCAATAAGGCACAGACTCCAGGGTTTTTAGCACACCTCAAACAGCTGGACAACAGACTGAACAGGTCAAAAGAAAGCATGCCATATTCAAGGTCAAGGGCTCTGAAAAGCAATCAGCGCACAACTATCTAGGATTCTGGATTCTAAAAAATCAATCTGCAGGTGTAAAATGTGATGGGCAATAGCTTAAGGAACGGATTCATTAATTACAGTAAAACAAAGTTCATACTGCAGGAATGGACCAATTATTAAACATTCCCTCACCAGCCCAAGTGGAAGTCTTATCAATAGGAACTTGAAGCAAATATTATAACTTATGAGAGGATCATGATGTAGAACTATGTCATCTATATGAAATCTCATTGGTTGCCTGACTCAGTTTTATGCTTCTTTGTCCGCTCTGTATAAAATGACCCCAAAATTTTGTTATCTGGGTTGGTCACTTGAATGAGATCATCCACTCACGGGTTTAGTAAGGTCCTAGAGAATAAAACTTCATGAATAAACTAACTTTTTGTTATTCATTTTTAGCCTAAGAAAATTATAGTTAACAGAGTTATTTATTTCTCTTTGAAGCTGTTAAAAGGTATAAAAGGTTATTTATTTAATATGAAAATATGCTTGTTTCAGTAATGTTCTAGAAAGGATCTGATTTCTCCTTTGTCTTTATCTAGCCATTATATAATTTCAAGCAAAAATCTATAAAAAGGTCTACCAAAATACCATTCGCACAATTATTAAGTTTAGATAAAGGGACACACTGAGAAAATACTGTAACATATTTAATGTTATATCTCAATTACACCCAACTTATTATTAGTCTATTGAATCTTCATCATGTAACCCACTAAAGAGAAATTTTAAAAAATAAAAAGATTTTTTTAAAAATTCACTCTTGGGGGGCGGCTAGGTGGCATAGTGGATAGAGCACTGGCCCTGGAGTCAGGAGTACCTGGGTTCAAATCCAGTCTCAGATACTTAATAATTACCTAGCTGTGTGTGGCCTTGGGCAAGCCATTTAACCCCATCTGCCTTGCAAAAAAACTAAAAAAAAAAAAAATTCACTCTTGGGGTGTGGCTAGGTGGCACAGTGAGCAGAGCACTGGCCCTGGAGTCAGGAAGACCAGAGTTCAAATCTAACCTCAGACACTTAATAATTACCTAGTAGTGTGGCCTTGGGCAAGCCACTTAACCCTATCGTCTTACAAAAACCTAAAAAAAAAAAAAAAATCACTCTGAAAAGTGCCATCATCATTTCTGCTTTTACTGAAAACAATTTGAATTTTAATATTTCTCTAGAGAAATTTGAATTAGCAGACAAAAACTGGATTTTGTTGATTTGTCCAAATCTAGCAAAAGTCACTCAAATGACAAATTTTAAATGGCTCAACTTAAAATAATCCAAAGTAACAGAAACACAAATGAACCAACTGTTTAACTTTTTTTTTTCAGATGTTTCAAAGCAATGGGGTCAAGTGGCTTGCCCAATGCCACACAGCTAGGCAATTATTAAGTGTCTGAGGTCGGATTTGAACCCAGGTACTCCTGATTCCAAGGCCAGTGCTCTATTCACTCCGCCACCTAGCCGCCCCCTAACTGTTTAACTTTCAAATGTTTTTCGAAAAATAGACCAATTTATTAACAACTACAGCAGACTAAATATCAAGTTTTAGTTGAACTGGGCTTTAATGATACTTTTTGTTAATAAGGAAGCTGAAACCTAGAAAGATAATGGGGATATGAGACTTTCAAAGTTAATGATCAGATATTTAGCTTAATTCTCTTCCATTTTCAGATGAGGAAACTGAGGACAAAAGGCAGTAACTCCCCCAAAGTCCCAAAGGTAATAAGCAGCAGAGCCAGGTTTTAAGTCAAAGGCCACTGACTTAGATACAGAAGTTTTTCTTTAATACTGCTATTCTAGCTCAGAGAAAAGCTAGTCACTACACATACCATTCGACTCAATTCTTGATTTTTCAATAATTTTCTTAGTAATTAGGTTCATTCATGACCTTGAAATCCAGTGAGTTCCAATCTCATGGGATTGGTATAAAGATTAGGTTCAAAGGAAGTTCCAAAGTTTTAAATAACAGAACAAGTAGCAAATAAATAATAGCATTTATATAGCACTTTAAGGTATGCAAAATGCTTTCCATGTTATCTCATTTGTTTCCTATTTCCCCAATTTTACAAACGAGAAAACTGGAGTGTGTGTATGTGGGGGGGGGGGTGTTTAAGTAACAAGTCTGAGGTAGAATTCCAATTGCAGATACTTTTTTGCCTAAATGTCAGTCATCTAAAGATGGTCTGTCAAAATTCTTATTTTCAAAATAGCACACAAAACTATACTCAAAATTTCTAAGTCAAACCAAAATAAAAATTAGGGAAATTATACAAATTCTGCTTTAGAATGGAAACTAATGCAAATGCCAAATAACTAAGAACAATGTTGGAAACTTCTGTAAGGCATAGGAAATATGAAACCCATAGAAGCTGCAAAAAAAAAAAAAAGAACTGGTAAAAAGAACATCATTAAAGGGTTACAGGAAATTCAAATAACAATTGTCACTGTCTCTGAAGAATAATAGAAAAGACATTAAAAGGCATTAAAATTGACATTTTTCCACACCAAGCAAGGATAACACAAGTGCCACCTTTGCACATGCAAGCTACTTTCCATCTTTCAGGTTCCAGAATGCTAGCTTAGCATCCAAACAGTATTAATGAAAAGTTTCAACCAGATAATAAGACTGAATTTTTTTTTTTAAATCTGAGAACTAGAGTCTTTGAATCACATATTGGAATAAGTTGTTTGGTCAGGCTCCATTTACTGGGGTTACTTTCAACCAAAAAAGACTTTAAAAAAATAAATTACATATTTTTACCAATTTTTTTATTTTTTACCAATTAAGAAAAAAATTTGATAAAAATTTTCCCCAGAAGTCTCTTATCAGACATATTTAGAAGATTCAGGAAACTAAAAAACATGCTTGATTTCAGTTATTTTTTGGATAAAGGTTCTTGAATCCAAGGACTGGATTGTTCACAAGTGTGTTTTCAGACACCCTTTCCTTCATTGACAAACATCCTAAACTATAATAGCCCATGACAGCAGGTGCTACTTCTACATACCATTTGTTCACAGCAACTAATAGGTAACCTATGATTCTATTTTGAGAAAACGTTAATAATACTAACCATAGTCACTTAGTCCAAACACCTCATTTTATTTTTATATATGAGGGTACTAAGGTCCAGAACGTATAAGTACCTTGCCCAAGGTCACATAGCTGGTTAACAACTGCACTATTAGAACCTAGGTCTTCTGGTGACTTTGCAGAACCTGAGGGTTACAGGTACGGACACAACACTGGGTTCTAAAAAGCAAAGCAAACAAAGCATGAGCTCTGGCAGGTGCTTTCAAGAAGGAAAGGTTTAAGAGAGAACCCAGAGGACCAGCCTTGATGACTAGATTAGCCTCCAGGCCAATACATCAATTTTTCAGCATAAGGAAACTCACCAACTGATGTAAACTATGGAAGACTTGTGATCTGCAAATATGTAGAATAAGTATCCACAGCAAGGAAATCCCACTTAATGAAGTATAATCCCCAAAGTAAAAAAATACAGTACCTAATTTTAAAGTAATCTTCATTTTAATTGATATTGATGGCTGACCATTAGGAAATCAATTTACTTCATTAAAATGACAAAGATCGCAAATAAGCAGCTAAATTTTGATTGGTATTTAGAAAACACTATTAAAAAATTTAAAATAAACACTACTAAAAATAAAATAAAACAAACACTATTTTCAGAAATGGTATGGGGTCTTTGGTCTAAGTTATATTACTGCAGCTTCATGTCAATCTGTTACAATATAGATACAACCATGAAAGACTCAAAGCACACCAATCATTCTGAAAAATTTAAATAAACTATTTTATAAAATTTAAATCTGTCAAAATTTTCTGAAATAAATGCATCTGTTGAAAGGGTTTTAACAAATATGAATTATATAAAGAAGATAGTTCATTGAGCTAGCACTTTGCTAGACAAGGTATTCTATGACTGAATTTTCCATATCACTAAATTTGTAAACTGCTTTGCTGGAAGGGAAAACAATAAATCTTTGGAAGTATGAATAATCTATGTGCACTTGGAAACTAGATAAGCAAACAGGTAAGAACTGTCTTTAAAAATAGGTCTTAAGGGGTTCTAGGGAAAAAAATGTCTAAATTTTAGTATATGAAGTTTGTGACATCTATAGTAACCACACTCTGGAGGACTGAGGTTTCCAAATGTGACTATTTGAATTGAAAGATTGGGTATATTCAAAGACTTTTATAGCCCCTCCCCCACAAAAGCTAACTATTTCCTTTAATGACAACTTTTTTCTCACAACTGACTAGTAGTAAAAACTCTATAAAACAATACTAAGAACTTCATCTAATTTGACTAACCTGCTGAACTCTAAAGAAACACAGCTAGCACAAATATTTAGGGGGTATTTTACCTCACCTTTTATCTGCAGCACATCTTTGAGTTTGTCCTCTGTTAACCTTGACCCACGAAGACATTTTTAAATCCTACAACAATTAATTCAGGTTATTTGCCTTCAGGATCAAAATGATTAAGTATTTTCATACCACCATTTGAAGAGAAAACTTCCCCAACAAGTCAGGTTTCCCACCATGGACAGTCAATTTTTAATTAAGCATTGTAACAGGGAAACAAAAAAAAAATTAAAATCCAAGATAATACAAAAGCTTCCTTTATAAGTATAGAGTAAATGAAATCCTTTTAAATGGGAGGACACCAGTTTGGAAAGAACAGAGGTGCATATGAATGAATCAATAATCATTTATTTAAGCACCTACAAAGCAGTAAGCTGGGGGGGGGGGGGGACACAAATGCAAAGACAGCTCTGGCCCTTAAGGAGATGAAATCTTTTTGTCCGTTTTTTTTTAGTCAGAACTTATTTGTTGAAAAAAAAGGTTTTCCTATGCAAGGTAAAACAGAAAAAGAGGACAAATCTCTATAATGTTCAGCTAACTTTTCCTTTTAAGCATGTAAATTCAACATGTAACTTTCAAAGCTATCCAGGCTGTCAGCATTTCCAACTAGATTCAAGTTTGTTAAGGAGTATTCTTTTAAGAGAGAAAACACATACACATTGGCCAAAAAAAGAGCATTTTGATCCTGAAAGTTATAGGTGAACTAAGCCAAAGGGGAGCAGACTCACATATACACAATAAGAACAAGGGCAAAGTAGATTGATCATGAGCAGGACAAGATGGCAGTCCTCAATGGTACTAAGTCTAAGTATGGAGAGTTAGGGGTATAGCAGACAGAGAATTTGGCCTTAAAGTGGAAGTTTTTTCACTTTTGACCCTACTAGTTTTAGGAACTCAAACAATTCACTTAATCTCCCAGGGCTCTAGGCACCTCTCCAGACTTTAAGTTGCAAATAAACTGCTCAACTTTGTTGGTTGAGAGAGCTTCCTCAATCAGGAGTTCCTGCCTGAAATGAAATCATAAATCCATTCCTATTCCCAGTGCCTTGAAGATAGGAGGTACTTAGTAAATATTGAATTAAATTAAATTGAAATGGGGCCTATTACAGGGGGCCCTAGGATGTCTTTGAACAGAACACTAAGCTTCAATGGAATATAGACTGGGCTAGGACCTGATACTTTCTAACATTTCTCTTTCACTGATATTTTAATTTTATTATTTCAGCAAAATTCAGCCTAGCTCAAATCTTTTATACCTTTTATTCCTGTAGATGCTGCTGCTGGATTTCTCTCCTCCCTTTTGGTAAGAAAGCAGGCAGAAGTCTCCCTCCACCCTTGTCTTTCAAGCAAACCCTAGGGTGCGACAAGAGGTGTTAAAAAGATGGTCCAGTTGGGTGTTCAAAGATCCAAGGTAGATTTACATACATCTCTGGATTAACTGTTCGATATCTTCTAGTCATAATTAAGAAAGCAGGCTCACACTGACTGCTCCAATAGTGCTCCCCAATAGTATGTACTCCTGATTAGCCCCAAGCTTCTCCAATCACTAGGAAGAGAGTTGAGTCACTAAACCAATTTCTCCTCTTTACTATTATTACACTAATCTCAATTTTCTGACATTCCTTCCTGAGCATGTCCCAGTTTCAAGCCTTAGTATAATATTTATGCCCTTTGAACTTTTCAAAATGCATTCCTGCTCCTCCCCCCAATTCAAAACAGACCCAGCACTACTCACTCCAGAAGACTTTCCTTGTAAACTTGGCTGTGTTAAGATTATGACCTCTATTAACATATGAGGACATAGAGACTAAGGGATATTTCCCAGTCATTTAACAAATAAGTAATGGAACAAAAATTAAGGTTTTTCAGAAAACCCAAGAAACCAGTTTTCTGAATCCAATAAAAATACTAGAATAATCTGGGTTCAAATCCAGTACCTGCTATGTGACCTTGGGCAAGTCACAGCCTCTCTTTTTTTGGCAGTTTCTTCATCTAAAAAGTGAATGGTTCCCAAACTACTTTTGAATGTTAGGGTTCCTCCCTCCTTCTCCCAATACCATAACCATTTGGGACAAGATCTCCCTATTTCATTCAGATTGGAAGTGAAGCATCCTTCATCAACCAAAAGTCACTACTAACAGACATAGAAGCTCTAACTTGTTCTGATTTCAACACGGATCGGTTTATCCCTACTTAGGCAATCTAGAGGCCTCTGCCGTACTGGAGAGATTACTAAACTTTTAGTACAGATATTGAATCAGCTTTAGTTCAGTACAGCTCCTGAATTTAAAAGGTCCAGAAGTCTCAACCTAACTGGCAGTAGGGATTAGAAGCATGTGCTTTGAACTCTTTTTTTTTAACATAAAAAATTTCCTTGACTTGACAGGATGATATGACTGAACAAATACATAATGAATGAATTATTTTAAATCAATTTCTAAATTAATATAATTTAAATAATAATGTATATATTGTGAGACATTTATCCTGACTTGTAGAAGTTATGTTTCTTTACTGAGGAATTCACATTCAGATTCAACGTAGAGAAAAGGGCTTAACTCCAAAACTGAAACCAGCCATCGCTAGTCTAGACCACCTTTGAGACTCATTTTAGCTTTAAATTCTATGACTGTATTCTTCCACTACATGTGTGCCTCCCAAAAGAAATCTAAAACAGGACAGACCAGTCTCCTAAGGCCTCTGCCTTCACACCACAAACTAGTTTCTATTGCAGGCCAGAACTAAGTCATTCAGTCAATCAACCAGACATTTATTAAGGGCCTACTATGTGCTAACTCTAGAGAAGTCCAAGAGCCTTCTACATCTCTACAATCAGGAAGGAGATGACAGCAACTGAAGTTAAGCACTTGTCAACACCTCACAAAGAGGCCAGATGTCACAAAGAGACAGGAAGGGAGAGGACAAGAATGTAGAAAAGAAAAGGAAAAAGGGAAGGGGGAAAGAATGAGAGAAAATGAAAAGAAAAGTTGATAAGAAAATAATTAGTTTAATTCACTGATTCATGCAATCAATACAAACTAGAAATACTACAGTTTCTTCAATGAAATACATAATTATTTGAAGTCAGTCTCATCAATCATAGAAGAAAAATGAAGTAGATGCTGAATACATTTCCCAAAAAAATTACATGTGTACACAAACAAACAAATAGAAAGATATTGGACAAATGCCACAGATAGTCAATCTCTTTGCTGGGGACTATTTTTTTAATTCATAAAATAAAGGGGCTTCATTCAAGAGCCTCTGAGGTCTCTTTCTGATCAGGATCCAGAAACTCCCTCATCTGTAACAGCTCCCAAGTCTCTTTGCAGACAAGAGACTAAAGCCAGGAGGGTTCAACACTTTAAAAAAAAAGTGAACTATAATCAGTACTTTCACTTCCTTTAATTCTTACTTTTTTAAAACCGCTGAAATTTGACTTCTAACTTCACCATCCAACTGAAACTGCTTCCTCCAAATTTACCTATTCTCGTTTTCCATTCTTAATTTCTTGACTTCTCTGCAGTATTTGATACTGACCATCTTCTATATCAGAGGCTCTATGAACTTTTTTTTAATTCCGTTAACTGAATTTTAAAACAATTGGTTTCTTTTGTAATTCTATGTATCCTTAGACATTTAAAAACTTTATTTTTGGAAGGGAACCATAGATTTCATCGGACTGCCAAAAGATTCCACAATACAAAAGAACCCTTCCTAGCCTCTCCAGGGTTTTTTCCACTAGGAAAGGATGGTTCTTCACGGGGAGGCTAGGTGGTGCAGTGGATAAAGCACCGGCCCTGGAGTCAGGAGTACCTGGGTTCAAATCCAGTCTCAGACACTTAATAATTACCTAGCTGTATGGCCTTGGGCAAGCCACTTAACTCCATCTATCTGCCTTGCAAAAACATTAAAAAAAAAAAAAGGATGGTTCTCCTCCTACCTGTATGACCTTAAATGGATCTTCATTCAAGTTATACCCACAAGTGTAGCTGTCTTCAAGGGACTTCTTTCTAAACTCTCTCACCTTATCTTACTGATTTCTATGAGTTTAATCACTATCTTTGCACATTATTTTGAAATGAAGGATTATCTTTCCCTAGTTTCTCTCCTAAGCTTCAGTTTTACAACATCCTCTACTTGTGGACACCTCAAACTTTTACTTCTTTTATGCATCTGCTTACATAAACCCTTAATGCCTGTTGCCTGATTCATCACTGAATTTTATCTTGCCCCTCCAATACCCACTTCTCTCCTCAATTCTGCTCCCAGTTCCCCTTATTTAATGATTATCTCTCCTGGCTCTCTACTTCAGGAAAGCCCCTAGATATGCTTAACTTTCTTCCATAACTCCCCAACTCTTTTCTCTACAGTCTCTCTCTTAACAGTTACTGTCCCAAACTTTCCTCTCTCCACCCATACCGTCCAATTCTGGAACCATTACCAACAAAAAGCAAGATATAGCTCAAAGGTCTCTACTCCCCCAAAAGTCTCCACCCATTAGCATGTAAATTACCCTCAGTCGGAAAGGTCTTTGCTTTTCTAATGAAAACTGAAGTATCCCCAGTTTTGGCAGAAAGACAGGCACAGGACAGACATCTAGCACAGGACCAGACATCTAGCAAGCTCTTAATTAACTTTTTTTTTAATCCATTCAATTGAAATCTATGTTTTAGATCAAACTGAAGTTGGGGAAACGAACGATTTTTTTAAAGATCAGAATTCCACATGGAAACAAAGACTGACAGATTGCTTTCCGTGTGTGTGTGGGGGTGGGGGTGGTGGTGAGGGGAATAAGATTGGGGGAAAATTTGTAAAACTCAAATAAAATCTTTAATGAAAGATTTCCAAGCTGATCTCCACTTCAAAAACCATCCATCTTCTAATAAAATTTTGTTAGTGCTATCACGGAACATTACAATTTCTTAAGAATCACAAATGTGGCAGTCATAATGACAGACTGGCTGGGACAAAAGGGGCTCTTGGGAGTCATCATTCATGTCTGACTTTGGGGGAAGTAATCTAAAAATCATCCCCGGAGGAATTCGAGATAAAAAGATGGGCCACTAATGACAGTAGGTCGAGGGGCTGCAGGATGCGGTTACTGTGTTGCCATTTCTATCGAAAACTGCTTGACCTCTCGGAGGCTCCTCTTTAAAAGAGAGAACATCAGGTGTCTCCAGCAGCTTCACACAAAGACAGACAAGCTGGGGGCGTCCGGCCCGTGAGGTCACCGTTTTGTTGACACATTGTTACTGTTACAG